>NC_056674.1:51800909-52102500 GCF_018350195.1 Panthera tigris
AATTGAGTGGGGCTACCTCATACCAGATAGTAATTTTTTTTTTCTTTGAAGAGAGTAAATTTTTTTTTCTGACTAACACAGGAGTTTATTTTAAATTACAGGTTTTTCTATTGGATCTATTCATTTATGTTAGATTATCGTTCCCCAGGTGAAATTTCACTGATGCCGTATAATTAAATATAGATTTTTTTTTAAAAAAGATAGTATATATTTTAAATTTATAAGCAGACAAAGTGGAGGTACCTAAAGACTTTATTTAAGAGGAGGAAATAGCTCACCTGACCAACGTGATGGCTGCTGGAAAGGTTTCCTTTGGCATCCGTGTGTCCCTCTTCTGTGCTAGGCACCTTCTTGGGAGGGGATGCTACAACTCACTTCATCAGTCTGAAGGGACCGATCTGTAAGATATGCCACGTGGGGATATGCAGCTGACTTGGGATTCATTCTGCCGGAGTGTGATTCTCTTTTTGCCATTCATGAGCCAGGTGACCCTCACTTCCTGTTGCCTCAGTTTCTTCATCTGTAATGTGGGGGTGGTATCGTACCCCCCAAAAAAGGTTGTGAGAATCAAGTGAAGTCCTGCACATAAAGGGCTTAGAATGGCATGTGGGTGTCTGGCGTGTGCCCAAAAAGTGCTGGCAAAGATAGGAAAAAAGATCGTCTGGAGCCCCTGCCCGCCTGTCTCAGTTCATCCCTCACCATTGTCTCTTCCTTGTCTCACTGCATCAGACTCACTGCTCCTCCTCAACTCCCCAGTCCGCCCGCGTCTCAGCCCAGAATGTTTCCTGTGCCTGGAGGGACCTCAGCCGAGCTTGTCCATCCAACCAGCACCTGCACAGCCCGCGAGTTCCCTCCCGTGGGTGTCCTTCCCACAAAGCTTTCCTGGACCCCTCTTCTCTCTCCGCTGCTCGCCTGCCTTCCCTCCCTCCCTTCAACAAATACTTAGCGCCTTTCTCTGAGTCACATACTGCATTCAGCACTGGTGATACGGCAGTGACTAAAAAGCAAAGTTTCCTGCCTCCAAGGAGCTTACAGCCCATGCTTTGGTTACGCACTGGTGACCAGACGTGTCCTTACGAAGCCACAAACATGTTTTGACACCTTATCATATGCCAGGCATCCCACTCGACTCTGGGCATATGTAGATACATAAGACGTCATCCTTGCTCTCAAGGAGTATGAGTGTGTTGACAGACGTGTAAATTAATAATAATAATAATATAAACACTCTAGTAGATGTGTCTGTGGGTTAATGGGGAGGAGGAGAGCAAGACTTGGTTTATGGTGAACTCAGTAACACTTGGGCGGGAGCAGACACAAGGCCTGTGTTTCTCGTCACGTTTTGGAGGCACAGGACTGGTTGTTTGGAAGTAGGAAGGTTTTTCTTTGACTCTAGCCATCTAGTTACTGGCTACAAACACAGATTTTGGAATCTGCCCAACGTGGGTAGGAATCCTGGCTCTCTCAGCCCCTGGAAGCGTGTGATCTCAGTCAGGGCGCTTCTCCGTGTACCTCTTGATCTAATGATGGAAAAATCTAATGATGGCTGCTAGGATGCTTGTCAGGATCGGATCAGATAACGGTGCCCAGCTTGTGGCCCAGGCTTGGTAACACTGGCCAGGTGCCACTCACCGGGTGGAGGGCTTCTGAATATTACCTCTCCATGCCTTGCATGCTTTGGGTTCTAAGCCCTGAAGGTGTCCTGCCTTCCCCTCTTCCTGCCAGCAGCCCTGGTGCCCACGAGGGGCTGGCCTCCTGAGTGCCAGCCAGAGCCTCAACTGGGTAGATTTGCTTTGTGCTCAAGAAAGGTTCCTCCCTGTGGTATTGGATTTTGTAGGACAGTGACAGTTTCCAGAAACCTCTGGTCCGTGAGCCGTTTTGGAGAAAATGGAATCATTCTCTGTGCCTCTCGGCTCATATCCTAAAAGGCTGCACAAACACTTTGGGCAGGCTTCAGCAACTTCACATCAAGGATTCCATCACGGCTCTGAAATAAAAACATCCCCCCGTTGCTCCCTGCGTGAGAAGCTGGATCCCGTGCCCAGCACAGACCTCGGGGGTGCAGTAACATCTCCTCCCACAAGGTCTTAAGGCCCTACAGAAGGCAGAAACCACTTAACATGCTCAGTGTTTCTCCCTGTGAGGACTGAAGAAAGAGGAGCTGCCAGGACCCCAGACGTTCAGATGCACTTCCGGCCAGAGGTAGGGTGGGTCTGTTGAAGTCTTCAGAGAAGCGGTTTCACATTCGGATTTCGTCGAGGCTGGCTGGGAGAGGCCACAGTCTAATGCACTGACTCACCGCGTGGTTTCTCAGCTTGTCACAGAAACTGACCTCAGAGCACCCTGTCCACCTTCTCCCTAGCGAGGACCCTTCTGCAGAAATAGTCATGGATTTGGTAACTTACGGTCATGAGGGTTTTGTGATTTGTGGAGGATTTATATCTGAAAGAAAATGGATGGATTACAAATATTAAACAGCTCAGCTGGTCCCCGCATGATGAATCGTTGAGATCTCTTTTTTCCCTTCTTCATGCTATAAACATATGGCATGAATTTTCTGCTCTCATTACAGATGCCGAGAGAAGGCAAAGACAAATATTTATATTACATTCATGTTTTACAGTAAAAACACTGTTCGGTTTGTTTATACAGTTCCACTGTTACAGTTTTTATGGTTGGTAATGAAACCACTGTAAAACCGAGCCCGGGTTATATAGCAGATGCGATAAAGCCCTAATATTCAGGGAGACACCCTGGATGGAACAGTTGATGTCACGTGCGCGGAGTCAACAATTGAATTATGTGTCAGGACAGGCCAAGCTGTGCCGTAACAACAAACAACCTCACAGTCGCCGGGGCTCCCAAGAACAAAGGTTTATTTCTTGCTCCAACACCCTTTCCATCATGAGTCGCTTGGGCGGCTGTTAGATGGGGAGCTCACTCGGCCACGAGGACCAGCAGAGTAGCCTGTGTTGCCGGATGGTGTGAGAGAGGAAGAGAAAGGCATGCTGACCCCGTGGACTGGTCGTCATGTTTATGCTCGGAAGGTGGCACTGTCTCATCTGCTCACGTTCTGTTGGCCAAAGCAAGGCTCGCTGCCGCGTGCAGCTTCCAGGTGCAGGAGGGTGCACACCCGCCATGAGAGCAGAAGGAGGTGGAGAGCTGGGTCATCAGAGGGCAGCCCTAAGGGCTCCCTTCCGTGGTTCCTTCAAGGTGTTCTGTAGTTACTTGACCCATACTCTGCTTCTGATACAACTTTGAACGGGAAGGGAGCCAGAAAGGCATTTTCAAAGACACTCCTGCCAGCTGTACCCAAACTCCTTAAAACTGATGATGCTATCTTCATTTTATGATGATCTGGATAGAAAGGATCCACGACTGTCTCCAGAAAGAAAGTTCAAGGCCTCAAAACTTTTTCAAGTTGAGCTGTGGTTTTGGTTTTCTCCCTTCCTCCCCTGTTCCCTTCCATCCTTCTTTCTTCTCTTTCTTGCTTTCTTGCTTTCTCTCTTTCTTTTCTTTTTCTCTCTTTTTTCCTTCCTTCCTTAATAAATTTATGTCTGGAAGTTCATCAACAGACTGTACTTCTTCAAGATATATTACCCCAAGTGGTTTGCGCTACCCACAGAGTAGGCCTAAAATGCTGGAGAGAACCATACATTCGTAGGAAATAAAAAGCCTAAATTATGAAAACAGTCCAAGTGACTTTTAATGGTAACTTAAAGGTGGTACCTAGAGCTGAGCTGTCCTGTATGGTAGCTCCTGTCCACATGTGGCAGTTGAGTCCTTGAAATGTGCCTGGCCCAGGTTGAAATGATGGGCAAGTGTCAAACAAAATACCTATCAGATTTTGAAGGCGTACTCTGCAAAAAAAAAAGGAAAATACTTGATTAACATTTTTTTATGTTGCTTCCATGCTAAAGTGAAATTTTAGATATCCTAGGTTAAATAAGATGTTATTAGAGTTTATTTATCCGTTTCTTTTTACCTTTTTGCTACAAAATTTAAATTATACATACGAGCTGCATTATTTTTACTGAACGGCGCTGATGTAAAGGGCAAGACCTGGGGAGGAAAAAAAAAAGTATGATCTGCTGTCTTTCTCACAAATGGCTAATTGCTAGAACTCACAATTTAACCTGGCGTTTTATATCCTTTGACCTGCTGTAATTTTCTACTAGCATTAGTCTTTGTAAAAAGCTCTTTTTTTTAAATTTTTAATTTGTAACGTTTATTTTTGAGAGACAGAGCACGAGCAGGGGAGGGGCAGAGACACACACACACACACACACACACACACACACACACACACACACACACACACACACACAATCCGAAGCAGGCTCCAGGCTCTGAGCTGTCAGCACAGAGCCCGAAATGGGGCTCAAACCCACAGACTGTGAGATCATGACCTGACCTGAAGTCGGATGTTTAACTGAGTGAGCCACTCAGGCGCTCCTAAAAAACTTAAATTCAAAATAATTTTGGATTTGGCTATAGTTGCAAACACTAGTACAGAGCGTTTCTGGCGATCCTTTGCCAGCTTCCCCAAATGACCACATTTGATACAGCCGTAGTTCAGTGATCGCATCTGGGAAACTGGCATTGGTATACTACTATGAATTGCAGATTTCATTTCTGCGTGTACTCATTTCCGTGTGTGTGTGTGTGTGTGTGTGTGTGTGTGTGTGTGTGTGTGTGTGTAGGTCCGTGAAATGTTATCCCACTATATCGTCATGCACCCATATTTGTGTAACCACCACCCACAACCAGGATACCGAACTATTCTTTCACTCCAAAACACTTTTCATTTTTATTCTTTGAGTTACTTTTTAACCAGGGCTGTTACTGAAGGTAAAACTTCCAGGCACTTCGGTAGCAAAAGATGCTCTTGGCTCCTGTTCATTTGCCTGCTTATCCCGTCCTTAGCACGTGGCAGAGTTATGCCAAGCTTTTGCAGGCGGTCTTGGGCAGACCCAAAGAAGAAAAGCCTACACTCAGGGAACCCATGGTGTTTGGAAGACTAGTTTCATTAGGAGGTGGGGCATGGTAGAGTAGAAGTTGGTGCCTTGACCTGCCAAAGACAGGAGGATAGCACTGAACCTCTTTTCCAGGCCTCAGGACCTAAGCCTCTTGCCCTTTGTGTACCTCACCCTAAGCAGGTGAGGGTGGCTCCTGTCAGATCAGAAGCCAGTTCCTTTCTCACAAGGTTTTCAGGGAGAAAGGAATGCCGTTTCCCCCAAAAGCCACTTTGTGTGACCTACACAAGCCAGGTGTTCTGTGAAATCTGTGCTGGATCTAACTCCTCCGTTTTCAGATTTCTTTTCCTCCCCAAGGAAGAGCCTCAAAAATTACACTTGGAAACTTGGAAATAGGTGTTTTTTGTGTGTGTGTGTGTTTTTTTTTTTTTTTTTAATGACGAGATTAACTAGGTTTTTGTTTCCATGGCTATTTAAAGTAGTCTTTCTTGATATGTCCTAGGACTTGTGTCCATTTCCTCTTAAGGGAGAAGGCATTCCTCATAATTTTTAGCCACAGAGGCCACAGAGAAGCACCTGTCTGCATTTTGTCCAGGTGAAACAACCCAGGGACCAGAGCCCTGCCTAGTAAATCTCCTCTATGGTCCCTGCCTGTCTCCCCACGTCCTTTTCAAACATACCGTGTAGCAGCACACACGGTATTCCTTGCTTTTGCTTTGTCTGGACAAGACAGGAGGATGATGTCACCAGTTCTGTGGGTTATACATCAGTATGGGATGTCTTATATTTTGTTATAAGGAATATGTCTTCTCACCCTGCGGAAGGATGGAATCTTCCTTGTAGTGCCTGTTTTCCACTTCAGGACCTGTTATGACTTTGGAAATCTCACACTAACAAAAAGCACTTTTGAACGTACATGTGGTGCCAGTGAGAGTCCCACGTGGTGATAGACACGAAATCCAATTTCTCTGATCCTCAGTTTCCACATGGGTGAATTGAAGGCACTAATAATGATGCGTGTCATATGATTTGTGGTGTTTCTCTTTGAACATCCACTATTTGGTGTAGTGTGAGGCACCCTGGTGGCATTCAGTAACCTGGATTTTTGTCCACATGATTATCATGTAATTGTAATAAAAATAGGTAGAGTCTGTAAGCATAGGACTTGGCCCGTATGATTATATTTCAGTGCCTTTCTCCTGTTTATTGAATGAGTGAGTGAGTGAATGAATGGATGGTTGGATGGGTGAATGAATGCACTTGAATTCTCCAGTCTCAATTACTTTCTTCTTGGAGGTTGAGGGAAACTCTAAATGACTGTAACGAGTAACTTAGAACCAAATCAGAAAATAAATCAAACAATATATGGAAGCTAGATGAATTTTTGCTATTTCCTTCCTTATTTTTTTTTTCCTCTAAGTCAATTTTCGTGTAATGTAAATGATTGCATTTGAACAGGTTCTTTGGTAGATGTGAGCGGGTTTCAGGGATTTAAATGAGGTGATGGGTGTTTCCCAGGCATTTAAGACCTCCTAAGGCTTCCATTTTCCATTAAGCATTATGGATGCATTCCAAGAATTTAATTAATATAACATCTCTTCATTCACTGTAATGCCTCACCAGGGTTATGAGAACTTGGGAGTGTTTAGTTTCTTATTCGGTTGATTAAAAGGTACTTTCTGTGGTTTTCCAACTAGCTATTTTCCGTGGAATTTACTACTTGTCCATGAATGTTAAATCAGTAAAGCTAAGGTGATCCAAGAGATGGTAAGAGCTTTCATCCAAACTTAGAGGACCACTTGGTGAGCCTGGGTGGGTCAGTCCGTTAAGTGTCTGACTTCGGCTCAGGTCACGATCTAGCGGTTTGTGGGTTTGAGCCCCACGTCGGGCTCTGTGCTGACAGCTCAGAACCTGGAGCCTGCCTCAGTTTTTGTGTCTCCATTTCTCTGCCCTTCTTGCTTGCACCCTGTCTCTCTCATCTCTCAAAAATTAATAAATTCAAACGAAAAGTTAAAAAAAACCCAAACAAACATAGAAGACCCGTTCGCTTGCCTTAGTTGGGAAAAATAGAGGTTTAAGACTACAGATTGGAGTTCTAGGGTCATATTTGAAAAATCCAGGAATAGTAGAAGTATTATTTGGAAGTTTTGAGGAGCTAAAATGAGAAAAAAATGAACAGTAATACCGTATAGGGAGGGCACTAAACTGTGGTCCGTTATGTTATGGTCCAGGATGGAAAGTCATTGGCTTACTTAAGGATATGGAAAAATTTATGGATTTTAAGACCCCTAATAGATGTTGGGTGTGTGTGTGGGTGGGGGCTGGGGGGTGGGGGGGGGAGACATGCCTTTTGAAATCATATAAATTATTTTTCTTGGGGCCAGTGGGGAAAATGGAACCTACATGTGATGAAGTGTGGCACATCTTCTGTTTTGATTCTGTGCTTGGCTAACCATGAAGATTAGATTAGATCCTGCTATAAAACTACTTTGGAGGGCTGAGAAGGAGGTGGGGAGTGTCAGAGGAGGCGAGGGGGGGTGGGAGGAACTTGGAGGGGCAGGCAGAGGTGTGTTCCTTAGCAGAGTTCCTGATATTCCTGTTGAAGCTTGTGTTTTGTTCGAGCCGTGGCTGCGAGCACGCAGCTCCTCTGTAGGATGGAGTCCCAGGAGGCAAGTTCGGGGCTGAGTTGTGGCAGAAGCAGAAGGAAGCTTGGGTCCTTAGGCCAGGAATAGGTAGATTCCAGAGGCAAATTGTGATGGGCTTGTGGGGGAGGCCTTCAGGGCTTCAGCTCAGCTGAGCAGTGGAGCCCCCCCCCACCCCCAGACCCTCTGCCTCTGGTTTTGCCCTTTGACCTCGTGGCTTTGCTCTTCACTGCTGCTTATCGCTAGTCACCGATGCCTTCGGTGTTCTGATGACATCGCACAGAGGGGGCCCTTGTGTCCATCCCCTTCTTTGCTGGTGCAGGTTCATCATGACGGCCTGTGTGTGTCTGCAGTGGTGCTGCTCGCTTGTTCGGGTCCACAGCCATGTGAAGAGGGCCATAAGTAGAGCCACACACAGAACATGGAAAATGGGGACGCCAGCCCTTGAGGCTAGTTTTTGAGAAAGCGAAGGGATCGGGGAGTTAGTGGACAGCCAGTGGCTGACACAGCAATAGCCACTACACCCTCTTACGTTTCTTCAGCAGCGTGCTTCCCGCCCGCGGCTTCCCTGTTGCAGCAGCTGCTGTCTGGTCCGGCACCTGACCCCAGCCTCGTTATTAAGAGCTCCATCCTGGGGACTGTGGAAATGAAGGTGTTGGTCATAGTTTGCACACACTAGCTTGGCCAGTTAGGGTCCATCACACCAGAGTAGTTAGTGGCAAGAGGGGCCCTTGGCTTGAGCCAGCCCAGTCGGTAGTCGGCGGAGAAGGCTCTCTTGTCTGAGGGGCTGGGAGCCAGAGGGATGTTCATGTGGGCGGCTAGCAGCCATGTGTCCTGCCACGAGGAGACAGGGTAAGAGAGGACCTAGTAGGTCTTGAACTCTGAGTTTCTCCCACTCCCAGCCCCTAATGGCCGCAGCTCATGTCCAGTCTGGTCAGTTTTGGTCTACAGATACGATAAGAGGAGGAGCTGGGCCCCTTTAGAGCCGTTCGGCTCAGGTCCGGCATCTATTCGGTGGCTGCCTCTAGTCACACTGGTACTACATGGTTTGAATCCCAGCTCAGCTTCTCAGTGAGCCGGGTCGTTAATTTCTGAGCTGACCCACCCCGCCCCTGCCCTGCATGCTTCATGGATCGCAAAGTGACTGTGCTAATGATGGAGGGTTCTGGACAGAGCACCTTCCATGTCACGGGTTCATGTACTGGAGTCCCTTTGTGCTGTCCCTCCAGACCCCACTTGGTGTTCGCTTGGAACTAAGCCCACCAGGAATCTCATAATCACCTGATTTTCTCAAGGGCCTTTCCTTGAGTCTGGAGCCCTGGTCTAAACACTAAAGATGGATACCAGCTTCAAGCTCACTTGTTTGATTTCCCACTCCCTTTTATTAAAAAATTTTTCTTTAGTGTTTTTATTTATTTTTGAGAGAGAGCAAGATACAGTGCGAGCAGGGGAGGGACAGAGAGAGAGAGGGAGACACAGAATCCCAAGCAGGCTGCAGGCTCTGGGCTGTCAGCACAGAGCCTGACACGGGGCTTAAACTCACGAACCACAAGATGGTGACCTGAGCTGAAGCTGGATGCTTAACCGACTGAGCCACGCAGGCGCCCTTCACTCCTTTTTAAAAAACAAAATTGGAATAAAATATATTTTACATCCTCCCTTCTTAACCCCTGTGATGAGGACTAGATCAGGCAAGACAGCACTGCTGGACCACAGGATCGTCTCCCATCGAGTCTAGTGCCATCAGCCACGTGATCCCTTTGGTAAGAATTAGGAAAGTGCCCCTCTTGCTTTGTAGCCCACAGCCCCTCACCGCCTGGGCTCATAGCCTCGTGAACACAGTTCATGTTCGAAGACAGGCCCCTTACCATTTGGACCACGCTGTCGAGTTGAACTGACTAGCTTGGGTGATCTTCCTCTGGTTACAGGTAGGAAAGGTAGAAAAATATACTCCTGCTGATTGAAAATAGCAGAATAATGAGTTTCTAATACATGTGTTTGAGCTTTCAACAAAATGCTCCAAAAACATGTCCTGGGATCTCAGCATTTCAGAAGTCTTCATTTTAAAAACTTTGGAAATGTGTTTTGTACACATAATATATAACATCCTACCTAAATATGTTAATTCTGTTTTATTAGTTTTGATCTCTCTCTTTTTCTCCTGTACATGATTGCTGTTTTATAGCTACAGTTTGGTGGAATTAAGACAGATTTCCTACATGAGGCACGTTTTGGGTGAGGATTACAGCAAGGCATGTTCTTGATCCTTGGAAGGGATTGTCATCTGAGGCAGGATTTTTGAGAATGACATTTCAGAGTAGTATGAGGAAGACTGGGAAATGCAGCCCCGTGGAGAAATGAATTGCAATAATGACCAGGGTGGTTCTCAGAATTTATGGGGTATTTGACCATCGGAGCGAACTTGCCTGAGGAATGATGGGATGTTGGTGCTTGGGATATTCTTAATGAATCTGCTTTGGCTATATTGAAGGTAGGACACAGAGAATGCCAGTTTCATAAGGAATAACCCACAATTATATGGAGAATAACAAAGATGAGACCATTTTATCTTTTAGGGGAAATTAGTTAACCTGTTTCTGCATTTTCATGTATAAGAGGAGGATGAAAACCATCCCCATGTCCCTGGGTTTTTGTGAGGAAATAGTGGGTATTCATAATAGCTTAGAACAGTGCCTGGTACATGCTAAACACTTTGTAATGTTATTGGTTTCTTTTCACTGTTTTCCACCCAATGACTATTCGTTACTCTAAAGCTCTTGATAGAGATGATGGTTGATATTTCTCTTCCTTGTCCGTGTTTTGACAATAATTATTTTTTTAAAAAGGGCTTTTATCCATTAGGTGAGAATTTTTTTTATTGGCCTGCTGCTGCTATAGTTGAATATTATGAATTCTGTGACTTATGTGAAAAAAAAAAAACCAAAACACCAGTATGACTTGAATCTTGTGGTAGACATCTTCCTAGTTGACTGGCAGGGATAGTGTATGAGTCAGCTTTTGCTGCTATAACAAGCATTTCCAGATTTTCAAGGGCTGACAAAAACACATGTGTATTTCTTTGCTCATGACACATGAGGGCCGTGGTTGGCTGCAGCTCTACTGTCTTAGCTGGGCTTCCCTGTGCTGTGTCTCATGCCTCCTCTTTCCAGGACCCAGGCTACAGGAGAAGTCACTAGGGCCTTGTTGTTCTCTTGACAGATGGCAAAGCCCAAGGGACTTTTGTTCAGACACTGTGATACGTCATGTCTGCTTCATATTCCATTAGCCATATCAAGTGTCATGGCTGAAACCAACATCCGTGGGACAGGAATGTGTATCCCACCTACTGGAAAGCATAGCAAAGGCAAGGAGGGAACATTAATTATGAATCAATAATACAGTATACAAAGATGGCTTTCTTAATACTGGTACCATTTATCTTTCCTAAAATACTGCTTCACAAATTTGTTTAACCTTTTCTTTTAAACTCTTTTAAGCATTTAAAACCATAAGTACAATCATAGCAAAAAAAAAAAAAAAAAAAAGGAAGAAGAGAGAGAGAGACAGATAGAAAGAAAGAAAGGAGCATTGGACACAGTCAGGAAAATATTGACCCATCTTATTTCCGAGAATGAAACCAGTGGTCTTTGAGTGACCAGCATTAACCCAGCATTAATGACACAAGTAGGAAATACCAGAGTCGTCGAAAGAGGCATCCAGATTTACGGCCTCTCCCAGACTTCTCTAATCGAGGCTGTTTTCCCTGTAGATGCCTTAGTCAATCAGTAATTAATTTGAAATCCAAAGTTTCATTAAGTGTTATTGGGTCTCCTCACACTGACGTTTGTAGTGCTATATTTCTTTAAAATCACAAACCATTTTTCATACTGTCGTTTGCATATTTTAGCAGAAAAGATTGCAGTTCTGGTATAAATGACCCAGTTTTCTGGATATATTTACTTGAGTGTCATAAACTTATTATCCCTCTCTTCCACTTCATTGCTTTTCTGCTTTTCTCAAGTATTTTGAAATCGTATTTAAAACATCATTACAGCCTCTGAGTTCTTCTGTCTAAAGTATAAATACATTTCACCGGCTGACTATTTTCAAAACAATACCAAGTAGCTGGTTGTATTTCGGTCCGGTCTTTTCTCCCTGCAGTACAATGATACGTTCTGAGTGTTTAGAGGCTGGTAAGACTTGGGAGTGACCCAGTATCGATAAGGTAGGGAATTTGCATGAATACAGTTGCTAAAATGAAGAGAGGTAGACTCAGCCAAAAATAACTTGTTCTTGTTGAAATTTTGGAGGCCTGAGAGTGAAGATATACCTTTTTAAGATTTACTAATTTTTTTATTTTTTTAAAGTTTATTTATTTATTTTGAGAGAGAGAGAGAGAGCGAGAGAGAGAGAGCGAGTGCGTGCGCAAGCAGGGGAGGGGCAGAGAGAGGGAGGGAGGGAGAGAGAGAATCCCAAGCAGGCCCTGTGCTGTCAGTGCAGAGCCCGACGTGGGGCTTGAATTCATGAACTGTGAAATCATGACCTGAGCTGAGATCAAGAGTCGGATGCTCAACCGACTGAGCCACCCAGGCACCCCAAAGATTTATTTTTTTGACACCAATAGGCTGTGCCTTTCAAGTCCCTGTCCCTGAGCTTTGCCCCTAAAGCTGCTTTGTGGGTGACATGTTTGCTTTTTAATTAAAAACAAGCAAAAAAAGATAGTGCTTAAGTATCCAAATTTCTGGCTTCTCTTAAAAATACTGGAAGACTCGGCAATCATTAACTGGGACTGAGTAGCAGCTGGTTTTTTACAGGCGGGGGAGGGCCTCACAGGACCCCCACCCCTCTACTCTGTGCATACTGTTCCTGCCTGGCTTCACCCTCAGTCCTGGGCCTTTTAAATCACCTTCTCTTTTATTTTTAGCATTTGTAATGTGCTCACATTTTATTTAATCTTCTCATGTGTTGTATTTATTGTTTCTTGACTGCCTCCCCCACCCCCCATGGAATGTGCGTTCTCATGTAAAACATAGTTTTGCAAATAGCAGACCCTGTTTAATAAATGTTCCTTGACGGAATTAGTGAATGGAGTTGTTACCTGGCTGACATTTGCACTTAACAGCTTCTTCTGCCTTCTGCTGAGATCCTGTTGGACATCCCCCACCCAGTTTCCCCAGACCCGGCAAGCTATTCTATGCCCCAGTACCTTGGTATGTGCTGACAGTTCCATGTTTAGGGCCCACCTTTACTTCCTTGTTCAGACCCTTGGCTTCTTTGTGCTCCGCAAGCATTGTGCCGTGTGTGAGACTTTCCCCGGGACCCGCAGGTTGACTGGGACCGGCCCCTTCATGAAGCCTGGCACGTTCCTCCGCGTCAGCTTTACCCAAGAATGCCTGAACCCCTTGAGCAGTAGGGGTGTGACTGATCCTCTCTGTGACCCAGCTCCTGGCTCCCCTCCCCCTGGTTTGTAGGGGATGATGAAATGGCCTCCAAAGGAATTCACGTATATCAGCTGCTGAATGGTCCTGACCAGCGTCCACCGTCCAGAAATTTCTGCATGTTACAATTGGGAAAGAAGTGAGAAAGACTGAATTCCATTCAGATTAGCGTTTGACGTTTCCTCACTTCCCTACATCTGGTTCCCAGGAATGTTAGACGTAAACTGAGAAAAGACAGAAGTAATTCGCGCTCTAACATTCTAGTTTCCTCTTATTGGAGAAGAACACAGATCTGTGTTTTATCTCAGATGGTCACCTTTGCCTTGTTTAGTGTACTTTTTGGCAGGAGAAGATCATGTGGAATTGATTGTGAGGGCATAGAAAATCTTATAATACTATACCTTAAAAAAAAAAAGTTTAGATGATTGTAACTTTCAGCCATATCTACAATTAATTTGAATGTATTATAAGCTGGTTAAAATATTCCATTAATGAAAAAGGTAGGCCTAGCTTATGGTAAATACACTACTAAGTGTTTATAGAACATTTCATATTTTACATGATTTCCTTTATAATTCTGCTTATCTTTTCATTGTAATTCCCTGAAGGACATATAAAGGAACCCCTAAAGAGAGTAATTACTGTTGTACTCTTTAACCAGGGCTCCTTTTGCAAAGAGAAATCTAAGCTGCTTTTTAAAGAAGGCCGTTTTTAAATAAAAATGCAAATAAGCTACTTTGTAACCACATTAATTACCCACCTAGCCTCTTATTACCATGTTTGTATTGTTTGCAAATACTATTTACAGTCGTGTGGAAATTAACATTACTGGTCCTGAGGAAAGATTGTAGTGGGGAGGTTGTGCTTTGGAACCAATTAGGGCGAACCTTGTCTGCACCGCGACTCTGGGGAAAAAAACACAGCCTTGCAATGTCAAATAATAGCATTAGCTCTGACTGCATAGGCAGAGCGCTGTAATTATATTATTGGCCCTATTTTGCTTCTGCAATGAATTTCATTGCCTGCATTGTAAAATCAGCAGGCAGCAAAGTTTCTGCTAATGATTTAATGTACTCTCTGATCATTTTGGACAAAAGTCATGGTAAGATCCATGAGGCAATTTTATCACCCCCACTGACTGCTGCCTGGGTTGAGCATTTTAAGTGAGGGCAAAACATGATTCCGATCTCCTTGTTATCCTTGCGAAATCCTTCCCACACATAAGAGAAAATTACTCACGTGGTATGTAAGCTTGAGTTGAGGGCCAGCCCTGTGCCAGGCGAGGTACCAGGCACTTGACCTCCATTAGTCCTCACTCCTGAGTACCTCTGTGATGGTGATTTCATCTCCTTTTTTATAGAAAGGAAACTGAGGACCCGCTTCAATATAAACACACCATGTGGATGACACTCTAAACAGTGATTAAATTATCCCCCTTTCTTTTTTTTTTTTTGTTTTTTTAATGTTTATTTTTGGGACAGAGAGAGACAGAGCATGAATGGGGGAGGGGCAGAGAGAGAGGGAGACACAGAATCGGAAGCAGTCTCCAGGCTCTGAGCCATCAGCCCAGAGCCTGACGCGGGGCTTGAACTCACGGACCGCGAGATCTTGACCTGAGCTGAAGTCGGACCCTTAACCGACTTAGCCACCCAGGCGCCCCAAATTATCCCCCTTTCACATCAGGTATAATATAAATGATGCAGGCTTTTTTTGTTTTGTTTTTAATTCAGCTAATTAGTGACTGAGCTTTATATTCTGTGATTTTTTTAAAAAAATTTACATCAAAATATCTTTTGGATTTAATGAATGCTTTCCATGTGCTTTGAAGTTAATTTCAGTTTAATAAACGCTACCATGCAACATTTGTCCCATCCTTTTAGGAAGTGTCTATGAATAAACTCGTTCTGTGGTGGAGAGCTATGTATTCTTCCAGTGTTCACCCAAGGAGAGAGGGAGAGAAGGGAAACCAAGTCTTTATCACGTGCCACATGTTTACCGACATGAGCTAATCTAATCCTCTCGCAACACTGTGAAATGGACATCAGTGTCCCCATCTGAAAAATGAGGGGAAAGTCAGTAATAGGTAAACAGCTTGCCTGAGGCTGCACCGTTGACTCCTTAGTAGAAGTAGAATTTGAAAACAGAACCCACGTGTTTTAACTAAACATAGCAAACTGACAAGGTCATAGACTCCTCCTTCCTTCCCCCACACTTTCCTTTAATTTCCTCCCTTTCCCTTCTTTTTTTTTTTTAAACAGCAAGTGTGTGGTAATTGTGGAACAGATGGCAGTTTTCACTCCTTTGCCTAAAACTGTAGTTTATCAACCAAAAACGCACCGCTGTCCACTTGCAGCAGTTGGTGAGCCGTTCTCATCTCCGCAGGTGCTTGCCCTCCAGCCCTCCATTCCCAGGCTGCCTCCCCTTTCCTGGGGCAGGCGCATTTGGGGGTCTCAGCACACACTAACCTGGTAGTACGGCTACTTCCAGACTGAATGCTGCTTTTTTGCAATTTTATTATTATTTTTGTTTATTTTAAAATTTAAAAAAATGTTTATTTGTTTTTGAGAGAGAGAGGGAGAGAGACAGGCAGACAAAGAGTGCAAGCCGGGGAGGAGCAGAGAGAGAGAGGGAGACACAGAATCCAAAGCAGGCTCTAGGCTCCGAGCTGTCAGCACAGAGCCCGATGCGGGGCTTGAACTCACGAACCTCAAGATTGTGACCTGAGTTGTAGAAGATGGAGGCTCAACAGTCTGAGCCCCTCAGGTGCCCTGAACCCAATTCTTACTGGAAGAATTAAGATGAAACCAAAACCCAAAACAACAATAATATACCACTTCCCCTGACCCCAGGCACACACAAGAAAGTTAATATTTGCAATTATTAGGGGAAAAATCAAGTAGTTCTGAAGGGCTAATAATAGTAAGCAGTAGCCTCTTACCTTACCTTCCCACCCTCTGCTTTTGTCCACTCATTCATTCATTCAACAAATACCGTAGAGAATGGATTCCGTGCCCGGTGCTTTTCTGGGTACTGCTTTATAGGATGAACAGAGGCAGCCACTTTGAACAATTGGTGTTTTCGATGCTTCTGGTGGCTGCCTCCTGTGTCTCAACAGTGTGCTTAAACTGCCATGTCTTGATCTGTCAGTTTCAGGGACTTGCTAATGACGTTTGCTGTTATGGATGTGGATTCAGCTCGCTGATACCAACTTCATTGGTTCTGTCTCCTCGCTCCCATTGTGTTTGCAATGTCAGATTTCTGTATTATATATTTATATTGTACATTCTGTGAATTATATGCATGTATGTATGCACTTATGATGTGTGTGTATATATGTGTGTACATGTATTTATATGGTACGGATGTGTGTGTTTTCTACTCTGGAAGTGCCCTTGACTTTGTACCTTGTTAGGTGAGCCTTTTGGTATCTGCTAGCAATATTTCCACTTTTTCTTTTTTTCCCTTTGCCCCCTAATTTCTGCCTCATGCACTTCTATTTTGTCATGAATAATAACATTTGTAATCCATCCTATAGCCATAATTAAATTTCCTGCATTATCTATGGGTTATTTTTTTCAAGGTTTACTCTTTAACTTTTAGTATGACTTAGCAAATGCCATTTAAAAGTTTTTGACACAAAATTTTCTTTTTATTTAAATCCAAGTGGGTTAACATACAGTGTTACAATAATTTCAGGAATAGAATTTAGTGATTCATCACTTACATATCACAGTGCTCATCCCAGCAAGTGTCCTCCTTAATGCCCATCACCCCTTTAGCCCATCCCCCCACCCAACACCCCTCCAGCAACCCTCAGTTTGTTCTCTGTATTTAAGGGTCTCTTATGGTTTGTCTCCCTCTCTGTTTTTATCTTATTTTTGCTTCCCTTTCCTTATGTTCATCTGTTTTGTTTCTTAAACTCCACATATGAGTGAAATCATATGTTTGTCTTTCTCTGATTGACTTATTGCGTTTAGAATAATAGACTCTAATTCCATCCATGTTGTTGCAAATGACAGATTTCATTCATTCTGATCACCGAGTAATATTCCATTATATATTATTATGTGTGTATATATGAATACACACACATATACATATATACATATGTACATACATATGTACATATACATACATATGTATGTATATATGTATATGTGTGTGTATTTATATATACACATATATATGTGTATATGTGTGTGTATACACCACGTCTCCTTTATCCATTCATCCATTGATGGACATTTGGGCTCTTTCCATACTTTGGCTATTGTTGATAGTGCAGCTATAGACATTGGGGTGCGTGTGCCCCTTAGAAATCGTTTACCTGTATCCCTTGGGTAAATGCCTAGTAGTGCAATTTCTGGGTCATAGGGTAGTTCTATTTTTGATTTTTTGAGGAACCTCCATACTGTTTTCCAGAGTGGCTGC
Organism: Panthera tigris; assembly: GCF_018350195.1. Taxonomy (NCBI): domain Eukaryota; kingdom Metazoa; phylum Chordata; class Mammalia; order Carnivora; family Felidae; genus Panthera; species Panthera tigris. Next base: position 51,818,397 of record NC_056674.1, read on the forward strand.
ACCCGTTTGCATTCCCACCAGCAGTGTCGCCACCAGTGGCGGCATCCTCACCAATATCTGTTGTTGCCTGAGTTGTTAATGTTAGCCATTCTGACAGGTGTGAGGTGGTATCTCATTGTGGTTTTGATTTGTATTTTCTGTGGATTGATTCTAAAAGATGAGAAACAATATACATTTACATCCTTATGGTCCTATAATTATTTCTTACCCAAGGCCAATTAATGCGGCTCTATTATAGCTCCTTTTCTAGGGTTCTGTGTTATGACCCTTGGACAATGACCTTAATGTTCACAGGGGTTCTCCTTTCTTATCCTCTCTCAATTGCTATCATAACGGCATGCTCTTAGTTCATTAGAGGGATTAGGGGTGCAGATTCTGAATCGCCTTGGTGCCCCTTACCTGATATTTTTGAGCCTGATGAGGTGATCTTTTATCCAAATGTGTGACTCAGGTACACATGTCATCCACCCCTCGGTCTCCCCCTCCGCCACCAATTACATCTGGGAGTGTCTTGCTCAGGCTCATTTCCAGACTCAGAGATCTTTCTTCTCTCTTGTTCGAATCGAGCGGTGGATGGCATTTATGTACGTAGGCTTCCTCATCAGTGAGTCGTTGACAGACTAAGCAGCCTGTTGGGTGGAATGATCACTGGTGGGAAGAAGGACACTAACATATGCAAGGAGAGCCCTTCCAAGTAGGAAAAATAATTACTTATGGACCTATGAAAGTAGTGGGTTGAGAAGTCACCAGTGACCCAGTGGCCAGTGTGCAACCTGTCTTCTTTTGAAGCCTGTTGAGACAGCCAGCAAGGAAATCAGGTGTTGCTTAGTATCTCCTCCTTCGGGTGTCGCCAACAGGTTTCCATGGCTAGACTTTGAGGCAGTGGCAGAACGTCAAAGATAGAAGGGCAGTATTTGTTGTTCATTCTCAGACTCTGTTCCCTCTACACATAGTAGGCAATTCACAGTTACTCTCCAGCCTTCTGATTTCCTCCTGTTTTGTTTCCCTTGACCCACTGCGAAATTAGCTGGGTTTGTCCTCATTCTGTCACCTGGCTTACGTGTCTTCAATTGATTTTCTATATGGTTGTAGCATTTGCGCTTGCTACAGTAACAAAGAATGGAAGGAAGGAAGGAAAGAAAGAAAATGAAAGGAATAAAGACAAAGGTTTGGTCCAGGCACTTGGCCTCTCTGAGCCTCAGTTTCCCCATGTGTAAAATGTGATATTAATAGCTGCTTTGTAGGGCTGTTGTGAGGGCTTCAGGTGGTATTGCTGAAGTCTTAGCAGAGGGTTTATTATATCTTAGATCGCCACAACATTTTTATTATTGTCGTTCTTATTACTGCACTCACACATCGGGGGCGGTTGGCTTCTTAGGTGACTGCGTGAGGTTTGCCCTCGAATGATGTTTATTCATCGTGAATCCACGTCCTGGGAGATCCAGCTGCCGTGATCAAAGCCCGAGGGAAGCTTTGTTATGTCTAAGGGCTGGATTAATTTTAGAGTATGGTGGTCTTTGCCCGAGGTGAGCTTGTCTGTTTGCATAAAGCATCCCCATTCTCTGTCTTGGACCTGCCCTCGCTGCTCTTGCCCACCTTCTCTGGATGGAGTGCTTTGCACGCGTGCGCTCATGATCCTCAGCACTCGAGGGGAAAACAGGCATCACTCCCAAGTTCAGTTTAGGCTAGTAAAAAATTCATTCCAGGGGCGCCTGGGTGGCTCAGTTGGTTGAGCGTCCGACTTCAGCTCAGGTCGTGATCTCCCGGTTCGTGAGTTCGAGCCCCGTGTCGGGCTGTGTGCTGACACCTCAGAGCCAGGAGCCTGCTTCGGATTCTGTGTCTCCCTCTCTGTCTCTCTGCAACCCCCCGCCCCCGCTCATGCTCTGTCTCTCTCTCTAAAAAATAGCATTAAAAACATACATTCCTTTTGTATTTATGAGCAGGTCTGGGTGTACAGCAGACACCAAACGGAAGAAAAGCCCACGATGAAAAGGCAGATGTGTACCTCTGCCTTCCAAATGGAGACCCCCATTCTTGGCTCTCACTGAAGCAGTTAGAGGAGACGTGGGTCTGAAAACAGTACAGTCGTTTCTGGTTCTTAATTCTGCCCCTGCTAATCCACCCCACACAGAGGGGTCTGTACTGCTGGGAAACACCCGGATAAAATCTTCTTCTCATTACAATTACAATGATACCCACGAATCGGGCAGTATGTTTCCTTTCTTCTGCAACCAGAAATTCTTCTGAGTTTCACCTGAGAACCAAAATGCTTGTCTCTTGAGGCAATTATTTTTCGAGAAGGAAGATTAAGATAGCATCATTCTGTGGGGAATGTGGACAAGGTTGAGGACGCAATGAAAATGTTCTAAGCTTAACAGAAGATGGAAAGAATGAGAAGGCATGATGAGAACATTCTAGTGATCTGAGCTTCATTATTCTAAGACTCTATTCAAAGTCCAAAGCGTTAATAGCTATGAGATATGATGAGAAATGTTTGGCTAGGTCTGTGAATCACAGGTGGGGAAAAAATACAAGAGAAAAGTAGACATTAATACTTTTCGAACACAATTTTGGGGTCCTTTGGGAATGGGGTCCTAGTCCAGCCATGTGTGACAGGTTGTCCACGTGGAATTATTTCTGAGTCATCATTAAGTTCATCTGTACCTCCTCTTTACCCCCTTCACTGGGCATTCTTTTCCATCTATTCTTCAGTTTTTTCAAATTATTTCCACTTTTTAAGCTGTTCTCGCTTGACCTTGTCTTTCATTTCCTAAACTTTTGCTAGCCATCCTAGTCTGGCATTCTGGCTGAAAATTTGGTAAGGGACCACTTTTGACTTGGCTCCTGGATTCCCCCCAAGTCTAGTTGGCTGACCAGACTGGGCATGTTTTGGGCGCCTTGGTGCCCCATCTTCCTTTCTGGCCTGGGTGCAGAGAGCTGAGACAGGTGCATTTGGCGAACTCTGAATCACAGGTTCGTGTTGTGGGGGGGGGTGAATGAGTATTCAGGAAGACTGTTGATGGGTAGATTCGTTGAGAAGGGAGATGTATTTTAATGGAGAAGGAAAATTTGTTAGGTTGTATAGTACATGTTTTGAATGTATTTGGGTGGAAGTTTATAAAGGAAATGGCAAAATTCTGTGTATGTTTGGGGGGATATCCTATACTTATTTTCTTGGCAGAGATGTAGTGTATTCACTAATTGAATTGTGCAAAAACTTCTCTTCGTTGACAAGAAGACCATGTCTCAAGTCTGTGAGATGAAGGCGTGACCAGGAGATTTCGGTTTTAACATTTGTTCTTGCCACCACAAGTCAGGAGTGACACTAGGGGGGAATTTGTGGACAGGTGAGTGAATAAAACTACATGGGGAAGGGAGAGGGAGAGGGGATAGGTAAGAGACCGGGCTCAGTATTCAAGAAGGTCTTGGTCATGACATAGTCTTGTCATTTTCTCCATTGGTGTGGTCGTGACAGATTGTTCACATTTTGCTCTTACCTTGCCTGTTACCATCATCACACGAAAGAAACCATGTCTGGAATAAATCCTAAGCATAGCTTTTCAGAGCGGGTGTGAGTTCACGGTGATCGTGAAAGCCTGCTGCCTTGAATTCTCTCCAGTTGTGGGGAGTTAGAAGGTAGCACGTTCATGTGTGTGCTTTCCTTGGTCATGATGGTGTTGCCATGGACACATTTGTCTGCCATCGCCTTAACTCCTGGACAGCAATGGTGAAAGCGATGCTGGGCAACTGGGGAAGGTACTGCCAGCTGGGAAGAGGCCTAGTTGGGCTTCGTAGGCGAAGAACGTATCTTTCACAGCTGCAGCATTTGGCTTCCTGTCTGGAGGGGGCACAGATGTGAAAAGCCATTATTAACGCCCATGGACAGACCCTCCAGCCTTTTTGTTCTTTGAAACTGTAGTCTCTATCAATGCAATATATTAGACTCATATAGTGACTGCTTAGGTCAGGGTTATCAATTTTCATCCCTCTTCTGTTCTCATCTGAACCTTGGCGCTGTGAATTGGGAAGGTGGAAAGGCCCTTACGTACCTGGTTACTGTGTGGATGAGGAATATTCAGGGACAAGAGAAGAAACTTGCTTCAGATTGTGCAGCAAGTCCGGGATAAAAGCAAAGCTAGACCCTCCCTGTTGGTGCTTAATGTCATACCTTCTTGCCATTATTTAAGTGAGTTTAGACCACTAATTTTCTAAAATCACAGAACAGAGGATTTTTAATTCTAGGTCATTATCTTTTAGGAATTAAAAATAAAAATTGAAAGTTACTATGTATATCCGACCAGTTCATGAATAATTATTAATTAATGAACAGTTTTGTTAAGGACATTGTGTAGAGTCCGTGAAGCTGGAGCTTAAACCAGTCCTGCATGCCGGGAGTTGAATTCTAGGAGGCGGGGAACTTACTTGCGAAAGAACTCTATGATGAGGAGGACAGGATAAATGACTTAAAAACTGTGGAAGTTTGGGACACAGATGGGGCTTTTTCAGTGAAGGGGTTAGAAGATGAGGTGATGAAAGGCTTTGTGGAAGAGTTGGGCCTGGAAGGATTTCATTGAAAAGAGATGGGAGGTAGGTAGGCAGACAATCAAACAAAAAATTGCATGGAACAACAGACTAGGATTAATCCATCTGTCTATCCATCCATCGCAACAATCGTCCTTCCTTCCTTCCTTCCTTCCTTCCTTCCTTCCTTCCTTCCTTCCTTCCTTCCATCCTTCCATCCTTCCATCCATCCATTAAATGGCTGGTTATTTTAAGTTTCACCATTGCATTGAATGTGGCAACAGACAATTTTAGTAGAAACAGAACAGAAATTAGGTAGAATCTTTGTAGGGTTTAGAATATCAGGCTAAGGAGTTTGGAATTTTTATGCTAGGAAATGCAGAACCATTATAGGACTTCTAAGTGGTATGCCTGAGGGATTCCTCCAGGACCGTAGTTGGTAAATGCTGTAAACATGGATCTAGGGAGGAGGCTGCAGTAAGAGACCGTTATGTCTGAATAAAATGGGATCTATGGAAACAGACAACTGATTGGATGGTGAGGCCAAAGTAGAGGGGGCTGGAGAAGGCGACTCTGAAGTTTTGAGTCTGTGTTACTGGTCTAGGTGTGTGTCTATGTTGAGAAAATGATGTGTAGAGTTTTGAATTTAAAAACGGATGGATTTAAAATAAAATTAGGGGCGCCTGATGGCTCAGTCAGTTAAGTGACTTTGGCTCAGGTCATGATCTCGTGGTCCATGAGTTTGAGCCCCTGGTCAGGCTCTGTGCTATCAGCTATCAGTCTCTGTCCTTGTCTCTGTCTCTCTCAAAAATAAATAAATGTTAAAAAAAATAGAATTAAAATAAAATTTGAAAATAAAATAGATGGATTCTTTTTTTTTTTTTCAACGTTTTTTTTTTTTTTTTTTTTTTTTTTAATTTATTTTTGGGACAGAGAGAGACAGAGCATGAACGGGGGAGGGGCAGAGAGAGAGGGAGACACAGAATCGGAAACAGGCTCCAGGCTCCGAGCCATCAGCCCAGAGCCTGACGCGGGGCTCGATCTCACGGACCGCGAGATCGTGACCTGGCTGAAGTCGGACGCTTAACCGACTGCGCCACCCAGGCGCCCCAGATGGATTCTTACTAATGGGAACAACAATTTTGCTTTTTAATACAGGTGGTTTATTGCCAAATTTCATTAAACAGCAGCTCTTGTAACTGTTGTCAGGTATGACAATACCACAGTTCACGTCTCCTGTGTCTGTGACAGGTACCACTTTTGGTCACAGCACTCTTCTTCTGAGTGTGGTGGTAGCCTCTGAATCCTTCTCCTTCTATTTTATTTTTATTTTACTTTATTTTTATTTTTAATTTTTTTGAAACGTTTGTTCATTTTTGAGAGACCGAGACAGAGCGTGAGTGGGGGAGGAGCAGAGAGAGAGAGGGAGACACAGAATCCGAAGCGGGCCCCAGGCTCTAGGCTCTGTGCTCTTAGCATAGAGCCTGGTGTGGGGATTGAACTCACAAGAGAAGAGGTCATGACCTGAGCCAAAGTCAGACACTTAACAGACTGAGACACCCAGGCACCCCTATCACTTAACTATTTTGTGAGCATTTTTCCGTGTCATTAAATGTTCTTAAAACATGATGCTCTTAAATACCCACATGAGCATGTTCTATCCCACAGAAAGACCATGATTTATTTATTTCTTCGGGTTACATATTTACCTTATTTTCCCATTTTTAATCATCATGCTTTGATGGCCATTCTTCTATGTAAGTTATTACATATTTGATGACTTCCATGGGATGGGATCTTAGAAATTATTTGCTTACAGGGTATACATTTAAAAATATTTGTCCAATATTAATTAATTAATTAATGGGGGGGTGATGAAAATGTCCAAAAACTGAGTGTGATAACATTTGCAAAACTCTGTGAATGTACTAAAAAACCAATGTATTGTATACTTTGTGTGGGAAAATTGCATGGTATATGAATTCTCTCTCAATAAAGAGGTAATTTTATTGGGGGGGGGAACCCTCAGAGCAGTGGTTTCCAAAAGGATGTATGGTGTAGCCTTCTGAAATGTTATTATGGATACATGGCAGAGTCTCTATTCTTCTTTCCAAAGTGAATCAGTGTCGATTGTAAATGATCGTCTTACCAGAACATCATAGTGTCGCGTTCATATAACTGGAGTGAGAGTATCTTACATATGTTACCAGCAGTTCTCACGGTGTTGGTTCATTTGTTCGTTGATCTGTGCATTCAGCTGTCGACCACGTCTTCCTCAGACGTCTTCCCTGTCAACAGTATGCCGGTGCCATGCTGGGCGCTGGAGATATGGAGTCGTGGAAGCACACGGGAAGGGTACCTGTATTAGTTCTCTCGGCTGCATGACAGATGACCCCAAAAGTTACCCTCAGAGTCACCATTTACTGTCTCCCAGAGTTTCTCTGGGTCAGGAATTGGGATGTGGCTTTTCTAAGTGGTTGTGGCACGGGTTCTCTCATGAGGTTGCCATCAAGTTGGCATCTGAAGATTTGACTGGGACTGGAGGACCACCTCCCAGATGGTGCACCCACGTGGCTTTTGGCTGGAGGCCACAGGGACCTCTGTTAGAGAGTCCTTACAACATGGCAGCTGGATTCTTCCAGAGCATGTGATCCAAGGGTGAGAGAGCCAGGTAGAAGCCACGGTATTATTTATGCCCCGTCTCAAAAGTCGCTCATTTTCACTTCTGCCACATTCACTTCGTTAGAAGTAGATCACCTTGGGGCAGCTGGGTGGCTCCCTCGGTTGAGTGTCCGACTCTTGATTTCGGCTCAGGTCATGATCTTACAGTTTGTGAGATCGAGCCCCGCGTCGGGCTCTGAGCTCGCAGGGTGGATCCTGCTTGGGATTCTCTCTCTCTGCCCCTTCGCCAGCCTTGCTCTCGCAAATAAAATAAACTCTCAAAACTCTCTCAAAATAAATAAACTTAAAAAAAAAAAGGAGTGGAGCACTTCATCCAGTCGACCCTGAAGAGAGGGGAATTGGGCTCTACCTCTTGAAGGGAGGATTGTCAAAGACTTTGTCGGCCCATTTGAACACCACCGTCATAGGTGATCCAGGTGGTCAGTGGGATGAGGAGTCCGAAAAAACATGGTGGAAGAGGTGGGTTTTGACTTGAATTGGGAAGCATTACCAGGAGAGAGAAGAGAAGCAGAAAGGGCCTTGCAGTCTTCCAGCATCCTGTGGGCGAAGGCCTCAGACCGAAGGAGGAAAAGCACATCCCTGCCGGTGATGCTTGGGTTTCGGTGCCATTCACTGAAGGGAGGAGTGCAGGAGGAGGAGGAGGAGGAGGAAGGGAGGAGAGGAGCGAGCGAGTGTGGGTCCTGCTGAGCTGGAGGCACAGGTGGAGAAACCACATGGAGCAGTGGGGTCTGAGGCTTGATGAAAGGGTGTGGAGGAGGCTGCAAGCTGTGTCCCCTGTTCCCCATGTCCCGTCCCCAGGGTCCCGGGAGAGGATTTTGTCTTCGGAAGGGGAAGTCAGGCCCTTTTAAGATGGACTGTGCATCCCCTCCTCTGGTGATGTGAGGAGCTCTGCCCTGTTACTTAATCTGGTGAGGGGTCCCTTCTGCCCCAGCCAGCAAGGGCAAGTCAGGCTGGGGGCCGGGGGGCGTTGTCTGATTTGTTCGGGTGGTCTGTGACCTGAGGATTTTCATGTGTTTGCCATGGGCTGTGACAGAACAGAGGCTGGAGACTTGTCACGACGTCTCGGCTTTTCCTCTAACCCACACTTACGGCAGGTAAAAATGCACTTAAATGCACACGCCTGCCAGGTTGCCCTTCTGAACCTGGGAATCTTGTCGAGACACATGAATGATTCTATTAGGAATATGCATTGACTAAGGGTAAAGGGAGAGATGATCTTCATTCCAGACTTTTTTTTTCCCTTTTACCTTAAAAAAAAAAAAAAATAGATGATTTTCTTCCAGCATTTTTCATGCAGGAAAATACCATTCTGAACAACAATGATGTAAGATTATTTGATTTTTTTTTAAAAAAATATGGTACACGTTTTTAGGGTTCTGATTTTTCATTAATAAAATTATATTCTATGTTTCCAGCCATGTTCTTCTGATTAGCTTCAACTTGTATCAATGTTTTATTCCTCCTTGGAGCTAAGACTAAGCTTATTTTAATGGTTGTATCCCATGGTAAGCGAAGTGATGGCAAATCACTTAATTTTGTGTGTGTACTGCTCTGATTACTGAAACGCTGTCTTTGATAACAACGGAGGAGATAAGCAAGATAGAAATAACATTTGAGTGATTCTGTGCCCTTCTGTCTCTGGATCTGGAAATAAATGCTCTTGAATTTATACATTCTTGGTCCTTTAGGAACCATAAAAACATACCCTTACATATATATGAAATGGCAAGAAACTGCATATTTATTAAGAATCATGACCCTTAGGACTAGACAAGTCAAATTAAATCTCATAAAAATTTGTTATGGAAAATGAATACACGGCACTATTTTTTCTTTTAGGGTCTACTTATTAACTTTGTCATGTTTAATATGTTGCAGTTGCAAACAAAGGCATAAATGTATGGTTCATTCCTAATTAATTTATGTAATTGGGTTTTATAAATTTAGGTGGCTAGGAAGCTGTGTGTAACACACCCCATTTGCTGCGTGCCGTAGCCAATAAAGGCGTAATAGAAAGAAATATAGTTTGAAGCTCACTTCAGTGGTAAATATAGATTAGTTGTAAATGATATCTTTGTAATGTTTATTTTAAATTTTGCAATGCTGCAGATTTTCTGAACATACCAATTAATGTTCTTATTTGAACTAATGACTAGTTAATTACTATAAATTCTAAGTGCTCTATCTCTGACAATTAAAAAGTCTCTTACAGCTTTTGTATTGTTCGCTCTGAATTATATCAGCAGTCCAGTATCGAGGAGAGCAGAGTAAGAATGGAAGGTGGGTGTTTAAAACGTGGGTCGTTTTGTCAGTTCCTGTTTTGAATGCTTGTTCTTTTGTGTCTGTACACACGCAGGCACGCACACAGACACAGACACACACACGTCCATATTTGTGTGTAATATCTATTTCTTGCTACACAAGCAGTGAATGAGTTGAAAAATCTGAAATGTATTTTGAATTTTTTAAGTAGGTTATAAATTATACCATGAAAATCAGATACACCAGGATAAAACCAGTAAATTTAAAATAAGTCATTTGTTACTGTGACGTGACTATGATGTTACCCGGCTTGGCAATGAACCTTCTCCCGTAGCCTCAAAGAGACCAACCAGAATGGTTTGATCAGGGGTTTCAGCCAGCCTCCCCTGATACTTCCTTCACTTACCGAGGGAAGGCCCTGTTCTTTCCTCAACCAGCCCCAAAAGACTGAGAAATCCAAGTCGGCGCTGCTTGGCTCCGATCCAAGGCATTAAATGTTGTCCCGTCTGTTTTTGTGAACATATTTAAACAGAAGAAACTGTCTCTGGTCCACAGTGAAACAGCTACCTCTTTGACCAGCAGCAAAGCCCGTGGAGCCGTTTGAACAGTGCGTCGTGTACCTTTGAGAAGTCACCGGAATCACAGCATTCTTTGTAAACAGAATACCTTCCACCCAGGGAGACAGTATGTGTTGCAGGGTCAATTGGGAGCCCCTTTTGTACATTCCGTTTCGTGCCTTACAGGTTAAAGGAGAATGTTTGATTTGCTTCTGAAAGTATGGGCTCGGTGAGATTAAAAGACACCTTGAATAATCGTGTGTAAATATAAATACTGTATGTGGAATAAGTGTTACGGATCACACTTATGATGAAATATGTATGTCTTTCCAAGGGTAAGACCTTCATAATTCATTTATAAGTTACATTCCTTACCTTACATGTAAGTAACAGAATAGTAAATTTTCTTTGTTCTTTCTGAAGAATTGTCACACAGGGAAGGAAAAAAAAAAAAAAGAAGGATAAAGTTTTCTCAAACAGCAGAATGCCATTCAGGGATAATTGGAAAAAAGTATCCGGGAAAAGCCGGAAAAAAAAAAAAAAAGGTAGCTTCTGGTGATGTTGGAAAAATGACGTGTGAGCAGAAGCACTAGGTGGGAGCTTCATCTCTTCTGTCATGTTATGACAGAAATCATTACACGTGTGATAGGTTTATTTATAAAGACTTGCTTCAATATTCAAAGTCCATCTATTCTAGCATTCCTCATTTTGAGCCAGGCTGTGGATCAAGATGAAAGAAAAATTAAATTGTATATTGAAAGAGCCGTTAATTGAGCTGCGCTGTATTTAACGGGGAAGCATCCGCTTCAAGCCGTCGATACCGCTGAGGATTTGTGATGTGCCGCGTCATGAGACCGGCCGTTGGCTTTGGAGAATGAAAACAGGGCTAAGGACAAAGCCCCGCCAACTTCGGCTTTTGGCCCCGGTCTCTTCGGAAGGCAAGTGTCAACGTTTCCACGGAGGAAATCTGCTCGCGCGCGTTCATAACGGCCCTCAGTGCTGCAGCTTCTTGCCGGACGACTCGTGACACGCCACTGAGTCACCAAAACCTATTTCCCAAAGGAATCGTTCGGGGGCTTGTTTAAAGGCCTTCTATAAGACTGGATTTTCTCCCTCTTTCTTAATCAATGTAAATTCAATTGCATTTCGGAGGGTGGCCGCATAGTATTTCATCATCTCTAATATCCATTTAAAAATGTTAGGTCTACCCAGTTATAATTCTCAAAAGTGGCCTCTCAGTGGCTTAATATGTTATCTCCATTCTCTGAGGCAGTGTTAATTTCCTTTTGTAGTTAATCTATCCTACTACCAAATTTAGTATATTTATAGTTAAAGATTCTGTTAAGAGCTAAGTGATTTAAGTACATCTGGGATAAAGTGGCCTTGGCTTTAACTATGGAACAAATTTTCTTTATTTCATTCTCTTCACTGATAAATCCATAGTAACTGGAGGCATTTCTAGAATTGTGGGCAATTTGAGCCTCTAAAGTTTGATTAAAGATACTTCGGATATTCCTACTGAGAGGCTAGAGAGCTACAGGCCATTTATTCTTGGTTCTGATTCTGGCCCTGGCCCAGCTCTGTGGCACAGGATGGGTCACCCCGGGCTCAGTCCTAGCGCTGCTCAGCTCCTGTGAGTCTGGGGTGGGCATTACTTCCCAGGAAGGTGATGATGGACCCAGCTGGGTCTTCTCATGGCCATTGCATAGGGCTCACTCATCAGAAAGAGTCCAGAGACATGGCTTTGAAGGGCGTTTTCGATGCATTCACTCCTTCAGTCTTTCATTCGCTCATCAAACCTGTACTGTGGGCCTCCTGTGTACCGAGCATTATTTTGTTAGGGTTTTTGGGGAAGGCTTCATTGGTGAGGTGACATTTGGGCAGAGAGGGACATGCATGGAGTGCAGGAGAGAGCCCTGCCGACAGGAGATCCCATGCGTGAACTGCTTAATAAAGTACCTGCATCTGGAAGCTCCCGTGGAGGTTGGCAGTCACTGCTGCCACTGCTGGTGCGTTGTCAGGGGCTCTGTTAGGAAGCACAAAGGGTGGCACCTTGGAAAATCAGACAAAAATAGGCAGCTACACTGTGAGCCTACAGTTAACGCATCAGTTCTGTTCCCGACTATGATGGGCCGAGTGTTTGTGTCCCCTCTGGATTCATACATATGCTGAAGCCTGATGTCCAGAGTGATGATACTGGGAGGTGGAGGGGCGGGGGCTTTGGGAGGTGATGACGGTTAGACGAGGTCATGAGAGGGAGTCCCTCGTGATGTGAATAGTGCCCTTGGAGGCAGAGGAAGAGAGAGGTCTCTGTCTGCGGGAGTGCACCGAAGAAAGGCATGCGAGCACACCGTGCAGTAGTTGTCTGCAAGCTTAGAAGAGAGTTCTCCCCAGGAATGAATCACCTTGGCCTTGGACTCCAGCCTCCAGAACCGTGAGAAACACGTGTGTGTTATTTGAGCCACGTGTGTGGAAAAGAGGTTCCAGAAGGAGGGGTTCAAGGTGAGTGTGGGTAACACGGAACAGCTGATTGGGAAACCGGAGCAAGGCTTTTCAGTATGGGTGTGATTGGCGAGGATCTTCCTGGCATGAAGAAGAATACCCCCAAAATGACCAACCTCCCCCCCCAATAAATAAATAAAAGGCATGAGGGATGGAAGTTTGGTGGAGTGGGTGGAGGAACCTGTTTCAAATCAAGGCTCTGCCGTGTAACCCCTCTGAGCTTTAGTTTGCTGTGGACGTTAGAGATAATGCATATTAGGTGTCTAGCCTATGATCATGGTCACTCTATTTTATTTTATCATATTCCCTTATTTTTGGGGATTTGGAAAGGGTGTGTGAGAGCAGCTACCAGGTAAGCATCCTGCTTGGGATCCAGGGCTGTGAACTGCCCTTCCCAGTCAGGCACTCAGCAGAGAAACCCACCTCGTTCCAGAGAGCACAGCGTCTGGCCTCAGCAACAGCGTGGCTGAGGACATTCGGCTGTCTGCTTCTTAGGCCACCAGCTGTTGCTGCAGAATGAAGAAGCCTCCCTAGATGGAGCAGGAACAGAAGATGCTTCTCTGAGGGTGGAGGTTGATCATTCTAGGTTGGCGGGACACCCTCAGGGGAAACGATTGCTGAGGCGTTCCGAGAGGACTCGGGCCCCAGGTGTCATGGCGATTTGCCAGGGGATCCGGGATGAGCGACCCTTTCTTTGACCACATGTGGCTCATGTTGGGTTCTAGAAAACCTTGGAAGGACTAATAGCCTGGTTGTGCCAGGATTTGTGTTTTGGAACTGAAATGTGACTCCACCTGTAACCTTTTCAAGACAAGGTGGGAGAAAAGGAAGGTCTGTTATCTTGCTCTGTGAATCCAGGTTAGGTCCAAGGGGAAGGGTGTGCTGCCTAGAGAGGGAGGAGCCGAAAAGGATGCGGGGCTTGGGATGGACATCACAACCTGGGCGGCCTGCCCAGCCCACCCTTGATAGCTCATGAGTCGTGCCATACTGCTGGGGGGCAAAAGGGAAGCCAAAACTTTGTGACGAGGAGGTAGAACATAAAGACCGGACTTGAACTGGTTGTTAATGGCTTGTACCAGTAAGGATGCATTAGGTTGTGATGCAGTAACAAACATCCCCAGATCTCTGTGACTCTGTAAACGCAGTGAGTTTATTTCCCACTCATAAGAAAAGGGAAGGGTGGGTGCAGTTCTCATTAAAGTCGCTGACCTCAGCCCCATCTCCTACCCATGACTCTGTCATTTGCAGTACAGAAAAGGGGACACGGCAGATCAGTGCCTGCCCTTGAAAGCTTCTGCCCAGGAGTATTTACTTGCCTCTCCCCACCCCCCAGCCCCCTGCACAGATCATTAGCCAAAACAAATCCACAGCCATGTCCAACTTTGGATGGACAGGGAAGTGCAAGCCTACTGTGTACCCCAAAGAAGTGAAGAACCAGGGCAGCTGTGAGCAGTTTTATTAACTGCCACAGTGGCACTGGAAATGGCATCTATTTTTAATGTGGGTTGGAAAATAATTGGTCAGATATTGCAGGATTTTTTTTTTTTTTTTTTTTTTTTGGTAGAGGGTAGAAAAGCGCTTACGGATTTAAAAGACCTGGCAGAGCACCTATGTTTTAAACAGAAGGAAAAGCTGACATCGGGGACCAGCGACACAGAGATTTCACTTCTGTGCCATGACAAATACCAGGGAGATGTAATTGCAAAATGAAGCTGCAAGTGTCTTACCCAGGGAACTGGGTAACAACCTGCTTGGCTTCATAAAGAAGGAATAATATCCAATTAGACTAAGTGTATTCGGAGCCTGAGTGACAAGCTCCGGAGACCTCAGGGCCTCTGGGGCCCCCAGGGCGGTTTCAGGAGGCTGTCTGAGACCTGTCCGGGGTGTGAGGGGACGGCCCCGCCACACAGCAGGAGCTGATCAACATGTCACGCTCTGCTGTGCGCCTCCCGGTACGGCTGCCTCGGCTCTCCTTCCACCGGAAGGAGGTCCAGCCTAAGTTCTGGGGCACCAGCACCTTGTCTCCCGGTCGCCTGTGCTCTGACTGTACCGCTGGGCTCATGGCCGGTGCCATGTTGGTCCCACATCTCAGAATGACCTCCCAGGCCCTCAGGCCTCAGGATCCGTGTCCCTGCCGCAGGCCCATCCCGCACGGTCACTGCTGTCCCTCTTCCCGGAAGTATCAGTACTTTCCAGGTCAGACTGAAGGGTCCAAGTGTGAGTCCCTCCGGTTCCTGTCTGCGTGACCTCTGAGCAAGTGCCGAACCCCTCTGAACTCCCCTTTTCTCCCCTGTAAAATGTGGTTTCCAACTGTTCGGTCCAGTTAGGGTTTGTGTGAGGGTTGGATGACCAGCTATATACATCACCAAGCACAGCGCCTGGCCCTCAGCATTGCTGCCTTGAGCGTATCCCCTCTGTCCAAGGCTGACCCGCCCCCCAGCCTTTCTGGTCCTCCGCCCCCTGGGAGGGCACCTTCCTCTGAGTAATGGTGTGTCTGCCAATCGTGCCAGGTGACCATACTGCCAGATCTTTCCTTCCCTAACGTTAGTGTCTCAAGTCCCTGCTGGGGTGCGAGGCTACGTCTTGATTCCCGTGTAACCCTGATACCTCGCTGCTCTCTCTGCAGGTTGACCCCTAGTTGCTTTCATAATTTCATTTTATGTCTTTGTTAATGAGTTGCCTTGTCTCTGTGAAAACAGGTTGAATGTCAACAGTCCGTGGTAAATACTCTTTTCTGTTCAGTTTAAACGTTCGGAGCTAGACTGGAACCCCGGGCCTTGGCTTCGTGTATTTTAGTTCCCTTGGTGTGACGGTGTTTGGTACTTAATTATATGCAAACTGCGTTAGACCTGGATGAGAGCGGGGTTCACTTAAGTGGATTGTCCTTGCTATTTAAGCCAATGTGGGAGTAAAATCCACCAGCTTGAGTCAATGAAAGGTTCGGTATTAGATGCAGGGTATTGTAGGGGAAGATCATTAGCCGGGGAAGGGAGACCGCATTGTATTTCTGTCTTTGCCACATAACCCTGCTCTTCGGCAAATCACTTAAGTCTCACGGATCGGTTTCTTCCTCGTTTCAAACACTGTGTCAGGTGCTGCGTTGAGCAAGGTATGCATAGTGTCCTATTTAAAACCCTAATGATGGTCCTTTAGATGTTGGTACTGTTCCTATTTTCATTTTACAACAGAGCAAACTGGGACTCAGGTTAACTGGCTCCAGACAAGACAGCTAGTAAGAGGCACCACAGAGACAGGAGCATGTCGCTGGCCATTGCCCTCATCCAGGAGGCACACTGCCTGTTTTGGCAGGTGACCCATATGGGCCCTTCCATCCCAGTAAATTTCCACTTCTGGTCAGTTAAATATGAACACCCGAAAGGCAGAAATCATCAGGAAACAATGATAAAGGTAATGTTTGTAATAAATATAAAATTTATGTTTTGTCTTTGTGGCCCCCTAAAGTCTGGCTTAATTGTTTTAAAGCAGATCAACACTTTGCTTGGCCATTTGCAGATCAGCCAGCCAGGGGGCGGACTGAAGAGAGTGAATGGATGCCTGCAGTATCCAGGTGTGTTAGGTACCTGTTGCCACTGTCCCAAATGTAGTGGCCCCCATGTTGTAGTGGCCAAACAACATGAGCTTGTTATGGCTCAGTTCTGTAGGAAAGAAGGCTGATGCAGGTGTCAGTGTTCCTTCCTGGAGGCTCCGAGGGGCGTCTTGTTCCCTGCCTCCCTGTCTTTGTGGCCGCCACACTCCTTGGCTACGGCCCCGTCCTCACAGCCAGTGACTCTCCATCTCTCTGAGCTTTTCTTTTGCAGCAGATCTTCCTCTGATTGTCTTCTCCCGCCTCCTTTGAGGACACTTGTCTTGTACCTTTGAGGACACTTGTCATTACCTTGGGACCACGTGGATAACCCAGGGCACGCTGTTTTAACTTCGGCTGCTTGGCAATCTTCTTTCACCTGCAGCCCGATTTCCTCTTTGCCACGTAACCCAATGTGTTCACAGGTTCCGGGGACTGGGACCTGGACAGCTTTGAGAAAGGGAGGGGCGTCGTTCTGTCTCCTACACAGTGTTAGCGCGTGGCCCTACATACACAGTAAGAGAATCCAGCACTCCCTTCCTGTTTCTTTCTAACTTCCTGCCCTGCCTTTCAGGATGTGTGGAGTGGTTTACATAGAACCCAAAGTGAGGGTAATTGGTTGATCCTGCTTTCTGGTTGGTAGAACTATAGACACAACGTTGGTGGGAACAAAAAGGCTGACCATATAAGAAGACCATACAGGCAAGGAGGAAGTAGCCTTCATGTGAGCAGTGGAAAACCAAGGGTCCCAAATAATTGCATGTGCTAATGTACTAGCAAAGATAGAACACTGCTGTTTGTAAATCCCCACTGTGACCAGCACGAGCCCCCTGATGAGATCAGAGCCCGAACCAGACTATTCTGCCGGGCTCTGAGCTTCTGACCTCAATAGACACCAAAAAGCTTACTAAAGGCTCAGAAGAGAAATGTCTTATTGAAAATTACTATGTGCCAGGTGTCACCTGTTTGTAACGTTCAACAGAAGATTCATCCATTCACTCGGCAAAGTTATTTCACCTACCGGGGAAGGGCGTTTAATATATAGGGGTACAGGGATAAATAATTCTGTACGCTGTGGAGGCCGTGGAGACTCACCTTCTGCAGAGGTCAGGTTCCGAAGTCAGCATCTAAGCTGGAGAGAGAGTGCAGTCAAATGACCCCCAAAGATCCTTCCAGATTGCGTGTCCTTGGCAACGCAGAGCCAGTTTGGAAACTCGTAGGCCAGTTTCTTGGATTTCAGCAGCAGCCTACTCTTCCCTGGAAAGCAGAGGCCCACTCCCATCCTACCGTCTCGATTTTGGGCAGGCTCTGCCCCCCGTTATCTTCACTTTCCTCAGAGCCCTTGCCGTTCAGAGGCGGCTTGTCGGTGGGTGTGTGATTGGACTGTATGGGGTAGGAAGCAATCTTGTATCGAATTCTGTGGTCAAACAATATGAAGACCTACTCTCCTTCCTCCAAGGAAAACAAAACGTAATGATCAAGTTGCTACATTTATGACTGTCACAGTGAGGTTTTAATGTTTTCTCTAGATTTTTGATGTCTAGAGGCGTTACTTCACGGGGAGGGCCCTTCCTGGCTCAGAACTTCCTTAGCCTATGTGCCATGCCGTGTATAAGTGCATCCGAGTTGATGTGCTATCGATAGAGACAGTGATTTTTATTCATTAGAGTTTTTGAGTCTAATTGTTTTTAAACTGCCACTTTTGTTTGTTAAAGATACAGATGTCTGGCCAGAGAGGAAAGCCAGGTGAATTTATTGTTACAATTAGACGCTTCACAATTTGAAAACTTATCACTTAAATTGGTGAAGTGTCACTTTTATGCAACTTGATGTTTAGAAATCCTCGGAGCCCAGGATGAAGCTTGCATGCAATTTAACAAGATCTCGGTGAGATGAAGGAAGTCTCACTTGAGGAGACATTGAGACAAACTGGATGGAATTTTCCGCCTCCCTCCTCCATGGTCGAATAGGTGAAGGGAGACAGACCACAAATTGATTTTTGTGTAACTTTTAAATTAAGTGGAGCAGAGTTAAAAAAAAAAACAAAAAACAAAAAACAAAGAAGTTGCTGGATTTGAAGTTGCCCTGTGTTTGATTGCTGCACGGAAGTTAGTTAATATGTTAATACGAATCCAGATGAGCGCTGCGTGTTTCACTCTTCATGTTAATTTTGTGGTGCCTGCTAGTTTCCGGGCAACCGAGAGCAAGTCATAGGTTATATGTTTTCTTATTTACGGGCATTAAGCAATATCTTTAAAATGTAAAATAAAGCCGACCAAATGCACAGCCCGATAACAACAACAAATCTAATCTAAAGTGACACGGGGGGACTCTCCGCGACGGTTTTCTCTTTAATGTAACATGACTTTAAATTGACGCATCCCCACAGTGATTGAAAAATTCTCAGAGCTTGTCTCCTATGATTACATTTCTGATCTGTACAACTTAATTTCTTAACTCGGTGAGCCTCAGTTTCGCGAGCGAACAGTTTTCTTTTGCTTTCTCTCTTGCTTTCTTTATTTGGCAAGAGACTGTATATGGCAACCAGGCAGACGGAGCTCTGTCACCTTGGGAGTCGGTGGGAAATCCTACGATGTCCAAGGCGCAGGAATGCACTGTAGATGATGCGCCTCCACATCTCTGGCTCCTCTTTTCCTTCTTTCTCTCCCCTCCCCTCCCCTCCCCTCCCCTCCCCTCCCCTCCCCTCCCCTTCCTTTCTCTTCTCTTCTCTTCTCTTCTCTCAACTGTGGCAGTGGCTGCACAGCACTATGAATACGCTAAAACCCACAGAGCTGTACCTTTTAAATGGATGAATTATATTGCATATGAACTATATCTCAATAAAGTGGTAATAAATATTGAAAAATTTTTTTAATGTTTAATCTTAGAGACACAGAGAGAGAGACAGACTGAGAGAGAGCGTGAGTGAGTGAGCAGGGGAAGGACAGAGAGACAGGGAGACACAGAATCCGGAGCAGGTTCCAGGCCCTGAGCTGTTAGCCCAGAGCCCGACGCGGGGCTTGAACTCACGAACCCGGAGATCACGACCTGGGCCCAAGTTGGACACTTCACCGACTGAGCCACCCAGGCACCCCATTCACACAGTAATAGATTTTTTAAAATGTCTCAGGAGTCATCGTCAGCATAATTACTTCATAAATTGAGTTTTGATACATTCAGAATTAATTTGCAATGGCTTATCATTCTAAGGTAATGCCCAGTGATTGCTAATGCTTGTTATCCAGGGTGCTCAGTCAAATTCTTTATCCACTGGTGTCTAGAATGTGTTGGGATTCTGTTTGATGTTTTCTTGAGTTTGGGGTTCCGTTTCTTGGGCCTCATGTGATATGGGTGAATTTTCTGTGATTCAAAGGCTGTGGTTTTATCACTGATGCTTCCATGTGGGCAAAATAACAGCATCAACTCGAATCGTCCTGATTGCATACGCGCAGGCATAGTGTTCTCACCTTCCTCCGCACCTTTAGTTCCTAAGGTGGCGTTGTTTATTCAGCTTGGGTAATTACTAAAGTGAAGAATAATTATCCAACAAGTGTTCCTTTCGGTCCTCACTGTAGGACTGAAGTGATTTTTTCTAAGTAATCCCCCAAAGCCTCTGACTGTTTTGTTTCTTCCACAGTCTCCAGTGGTATTTTGAGATTTTAAAGAGAAAATCAAAGCTCTCTCCTCCATTTTATCATGTTTATTTTTCTTTCTTTTCCTTCCTTCCTTCCTTCCTTCCTTCCTTCCTTCCTTCCTTCCTTCCACTCAGCTGTCTCACCTTGGGTACTTAATTTTTAACACAGCTATTGGTAATTGTAGATTTTTATTTGAAATATGCTTAATGTTTTCTTATGTAAGACAAGGAAGTTAAGGATAAGAAAACCATTTACACTTTGTTTGACACGAAAAGCAATTTGCAGATGGTGTGACTCAGACCAAGAAGAGTAAAAGGACCCTGTGAGCAATTTTGCGCCAGGATGTGACGATGAGGTACTCATGGTCATAGGATAAGGACTTTGTTCTTGGAGGGAGACGTGCTCACGATTTCTTCCCTTCACGTGGCCTTTGCTCCAATAATTTCTTTTTTTTTTTCTTTTTAAAGTTTTGAGAGACAGAGGGAGAGCAGATAGAGAGGGAGAGAGAGGGAGGGCAAGAGAGATTCCATGCAGGCTCTGTGCTCGAACCCACCAACCGTGAGCTCATGACACGAGCTGAAATCAAGGGTTGGATGCTTAGCTGAGTGAGCCACCCCAGACGGCCCTCCAATAATTTCTTTTTGGAAAAATCAGGGTGCAAAGTAACCAGCAAGAAGCTTGCATTTAGTACTTGAAGCAAGAAACCTTTAATCAAAAATTTCAACCGTTAGATCCGTACATGTTTAGCACCTATTTCTTTTTCTGTCTTCCGAGTGTACTATGTATCTTTAAGTAGGTGAATCCTGGAGTAGGTTTTATTATATATCACACCACAAAGTTAAGCTTGGTTCATTTGGATTTTAAAAATCTCCAGGGCTTTGAGAATGACTTTGAAACACTCTTTACTGTCGGAGCTTAAAGAAAATAAATCTCGAGTGTCCTCTGTATTAATTCACCTGCTTGGAAAGTTAGAGATTAAAGGGTTTACTGGGGTTTTTATATTTTCTATTATTTCTATTTGTATTGGAGTAAACTGTTCTTTGTAGGGAGTGGTTCAGCTTTCTAAAACAGAAAGAGTCCATTACTGAGAGAAGAAGAATAAGGAAAAAAGTACAGTATAAATACATAAAACTTGTAAGACTTTGCGTGTGCACACGTGTGTGTGTATTAGATGTAAAGGAGTTAGTAAATTACTTTAATTTAGTGCACTTTGAAGAAGTGATCCCTGTTTCCATTAATGGTGAGCTTTGTGAGCAAGGACTCATGAGTTTTCCTTAGAAAAGAAAGGTTTTCGTTTTCTTCAAGAAGGCCTTTTTAGCAAAACGAGGGAAGCAAAAGAGAAGTAGATAAGGAAATGAATCACTGTGGGGAGGCAGGACCAGTGTGCTGTATAGCCTTTCTCCGATTCTGGTATCTAGAACCGAGGTTGCTAATTAATGACCCAAGAGCTAGCTCTGTTTGATGAAATGCAAGACGTAACACACACGCTGAGTTTGACTGATGCGTGATTATTACCATCCATTCATGTGCAATCCTGTATCTGGAAGATTTGTCATTTATTTTTGACACATTTCTCTCTGATTTCATACACTCATGCAAATAGGTCTCACCTTCCTCCAAAACCTTATTTCCAGAGTCGACTTTGTGTATTCAGTCTGGGTAATTTATTGGCCACTACTGATTTTCCTTAATGCATAATCTCTTCCCCTAATGCTCTCCCTGTCTTGCAAACCAACAATATGGAGAACTAAGTCACAGTGCAGGAACTTAAAACTTGCTCTGAGAAAGGAAAGTCAAGGCCTCTCAGCCCCTAAAACACCCTGTGGAATTCATGTCAAATGCTTTCCCTTGGAGGTGGTGGATGGAGCCTGTTTGAAAAGCACCAGAAATCACCATGTGAACTGTGAGCAGTGGCGTTTTTCTGCTTGATCGCCAAGATGGCCACCAAAAAAGAAGCTGGCCGACTCCCAGGGGGCAAAGTGGGGTGACGCTGGCTCACGAGAAGTTAAAGGGAGGCCACTTGCTGTTTTCCAAGTTCATTTCCAGCATGTGTGTCTCAGGGCCAAAGGCCCAGCTGTGCTTCATTAGAACCAAGAGCCTGGCTGTGGTACCACTTAACTAAATAAGAATGAAAGAAAAGAAGGATGGAAGGAGGAAAGAAAGAAAGGAAAGAAAGACCGGAGGAAGGAAGACTAGTAAAGAGAAGAAAAGGAAAGAAAAGAAAAAAGAGAAGAGAAAGAAGAGAAAAGAAGGCCACCCAGCTAAATGGCAACGTAACGTGGGACGACCTGTGCCCGGAACCTTTCGTGTCCCATAATGAGTGTGCCATTTGCTAGCTGTGGGGAGAAAAACAACACGGTATGCAGCAGTCAACTTTTTCCTGAAGAAAGAAAGGGAAAAAATTTTTTTTCTCAGCCAAGACATGGGTGACACCTGTTAACTTTAGGCACACGGTGCAAGTGTCAGCCCTGGAAGGCGACTCCCAGGGAGCAGCACTTTTTACAAAACATTTAATCAACTTGGTCGTATTTATAGCCCTGGCGAGGTTGGCCCATTGTTACAAGATGAAATTGTGATATTCAGCAGTTTATACCTTGGGAGCTGGAAGCGTTTCTCCATGGTGAATTTGTAATATTAATTGGCCATGTCAGTTCATGACAAATGTAGTGACATCTATTTCAAGTATTTCAGTTTTATGGTGCTGAAAAAGTGACACACGCTTGAGATAAGTAATCTCACAAAAGATCTTCACGCTCTCTCCGAAGCGGTTCCAGAACACGCTCTCAGAGGAGACGCAAATCGGCTGTGGGTTCAGGGGGCCGCCCCCTTCCTTTTGCTCCAGGCTGAGAAGGAGCCTGAGGAGGGGGGAGAGCGGTGCCCTCCCTGTCACACGTCGTTCAGGCTCATGCGACTTGGGTTGAGGCGCGGCCATGGACTCTCTTGCCAGGGCACTGGGCATTTACTTGATCTGCGTGTCTGCTGCTCAGAGGCCGTGCCCATTAGCAAAAGGAAAATAGTGCCATGCTCACTGTGTGCAATCTGCCCTCTTCCCTCTCCGGGGCATCTGGCAGCGTCTGGACATGTTCTGGTCGTCACGTCTCAGGGGGGAATGAGTTGCTATTGGCATCTGGTGAGTTCAGGCCAGGAATGCTGCTTAACGCCTACAAGGCATGGGACAGGCCCCCGTGAAGTATTGTTCAGCCCCCAAAAGCCAGTGGGGCCAAAGCTGAGAAACCCTGCAGTTGTGTGGAACATGCCTTTTTCTACTTCTCAAGCTTGGCTGGGCCCCAGGAGACCCATGTGACCAAGGTGAGGGGTGCTGACACCTATGGGAGGTAGGGCGGGCAAAGTGAGGGAGGTATGAAGGAAGCCTTCTGGCAGATGGTGAGGGGGCAGACCACAAAACGATGCCACAGAAAACATGGGAGTGGTTAGACCAGGTGTCTTGGGCAACAGAAGGAGGGAGCCATCCCTGCAGTGGGACTGGGCTTCCAGAAGGAGAGGGTGTTTGAGTTCACTTGCAAAGATAGGGCGAAAGGCATTTCAGCCCAACCAAGTGGACACATTTGTCAAATAGAACTCAGCAACATTTTTTCACATGCTTAGTATGACAACGGTTTCCAAAATAGCACCACAACAAAATAGACTTGTGGGTATGCAGGGAGAGCATATTCACACAGGTGTGTTGTCAGCCTTCTCCGTATGTCTAAGATACGGAAGGCTCCCTTATTCCTGTTTTACAGATGTGGAGACTGAGGCCCAAACAGATTAAGTGACTGCTGAAGCTCCCAGAGTCTGTCAGTGAAAAGGAAGGGACCAGAGGCTGCATCTGTTTTTGTTATTGTTGTTGTTCTCTATTAAGTGGAACAAATTGTTATTATTTTTTTGGTGATTATTTCACATGTGTAGTTTCTGATATCACAAACATATACTGCTTGTGAAATTTTAAAGATGCAGTCAGGTCAAAGAAAGAAAAGAGAATTGTCCTGGAAACTGCTCCTTTCCAATTAACACGGTTTCCATGCTATTAAATCGGCAGCAGCAGCATTTGTAATAGCTGCCCAGTGCCTTAATGTATAGGTGGACTGTAATTTACTTAACCAATCCTCTGTTGTTGGACATACAGGTTATGCACAATTTCTCAATTGAAAATGCAGTCGTGACGAATGTCTTTGTAGCACACACCAATCACTGATTGCCAAGTGTGCAACCAAGAGCTGGTTCTGAGAGAGGGGGTGGGCTTTGAGGTAAATTGCTAAATTGTCTTCTTGAAAGATTGAGAGGTTACTTGCTTGTATTTTCATTTCGTATAGTTTTCCAAAGCCAAGTTGAATCTTGGCTACTTTCACTATGTAGTTCTTTGAATTAGTGAAGCTAAACCTTTTTTTGTTTTGTCTTGTTTTGTTTTATATGTACTTATCAACACTGTCTCTTTGGAAAGAGTCTCTTCATGTCCATTGATTTCTATCACTGTGCCTTTATGTTTATGAAATAACTTTTTATGTGTTCAGGTTGGGATAGTAGCTCTTTGTTATGTTTATCATAAGTATTTCCTTACGATCTCTCCTTTTTTTGTCTTATAATTTTATGCTTAATTTAATTTTTAAGGTTTTATTTTTGTTTTCAGACAGAGCATGAATGGGGGAGGGGAGAGAGAGAGAGAGAGAATGTCTGCCCTGACATATGGACCCTGACTCCAACTGAGAGCCGTGAGATCATGACCTGAGCCAAAACCAGGATGCTTAACAGACTGAGCCACCCATGCACCCCTGTGCTTCATTTTAGTGTAGCCAAATTCGTCAGCCTAGTGTCTCTTGTCTCTGCTTTTCATTGTTATGTTTTAAAAATCCTTCTCCACTGTAACATTCTATTCGCTATGCCTTAGTAGCCCTTACTAGCTCCTATGTTTAACCTTGAAATCATTGAATTCATTGGGAATCTTTTTTTTTTTAATTTGCCAAGAGAAATGGGGTGTCTATTTTCTTTTCCCCAGATGATTAGTTAGTTGTTCCAACACCAGTTATTGGAATAATTTATTCCTTCCCCAGTAAGTACACCTGGGCTGATTATGAAAACTATACTTCAATGGATATACTTAGTATTTTCAGTGAATATACTTCAATATTATTTCATGTTAATTCATGAAATATTAGAGTAATATATAAAAATCCTGGAATCCTACCTTTTGGGTATATTTTGCTTTTTAGCTTCCAACCAGCCCATCCCTTTGAGTTCTATGCTATTTTCCATTTTTATAATTTGACTCCCTTTCATATTACATTGAAATATATAATTGTCTTTTTCCCACCCAAGACTTTAAAAAAAAAAAAGAGTTCTGGAGCTGCCGCTCCTTTTACTGTTATTTCCGCATCTAAAAAACAAAACCAAAAAACCATAACCTTGGCATTTTGGCTTCCTTTGAGAAGCAAGGCATGTGGTGCTCAGTTATCTCTTCTTCTTCCGGGTATCCTCAGCATTAGTGCAATGAATGGTGGGCGATGGATATTCTTGGCAGCTCAGACAAGACCTCCATGGGTGAAATGCTCTAATTCCGCCCTCCCCTGGAACTTGAGTTTAGGTTTAATTTGGTTTGCAAAAGGCACCAAGCCTGCCACTTCCCAGGCATCCAAGAGAAAGGTCCCTAATATTTCGAGTCTCCAGATCCTACGTTTAAGACCTCTGCTTTCTCAGGGATGCATATTATGCCAGAGAAACCTTAATAATGATTTTCCTTGACATTGCCTAGAAAATACTAGAAAGGAAATGCTTTAAAATGTTATTTGGTGTCCCGTGCCATTTTCTTGTGTAGCCTGAGCTACACTGCTCACTGCTGTGCTGCTGCCCCTCTTAGAGATGACACGAGGTAACAGATGTGTCTCATTTATTGTCACACCGAATAGGTAATAAAGGCCAGACATGACTGTTGTGGTTCTTGCTGATGGGCACACTTATCAAAGGTACACGTTCTGTGTGTCATATGCAGGAAATGCATTTCCAGTGACCAGGCCAATCAGTTAAGAGCTGTTCCCGGACATAAGGATTTCATACAGACAGATTCATATCACTTCCATTATATGCACCTCTTGCCTTCTTAAATGTTTAAAAAGAAATTGCTTTGGACACCAGGAGGTATTTATATTAGCATTTACACACCCTTCCTTTGTACTTCTTTAGTTCACGATGCAAATGGCCTGCCTTCTTGTTAGTGTCCTCAGGGCTGTGTAATCTTTTATCTATGTTTGCAGTCAGAACCATGTGGGCTCTTAACATTACTACAGTATCATTTTATTTGTGGAATCTTCTTCTTCCCCATTATTCATTTTTAACCCCACATAGGTAAACACCCCAAGTTTACTTTTTGTGGATTATATATTTTAACATTAACGTACTTTTCATACACATTTGAGGGAGTTTTATCATCATAACTCAGGCTTTCTTGAAGTCAGGGGAGCTAGACCCATGTTACCTGGCCACTTTAACCAATATGCTATAGTTCCGTCCTGTCACCTTTTCATTTATTCATCCACTGGGATAGTTGGTGACCAATGGAAGATAGAATCTTTATCCTTTTGAAAATACCTATCATCCCTCTCATGAAAGTTGCTGCTATCTCGTGTATATATAATCACTCCTGGGAAGTGTTTTCTTTGATTTGTGATTAAAATTGTGTATCTCCTAGACCCCAGTCTATGCCTCTTGTCTATGGGCTTAGAAGATGCTTCTCTTCAGAGAAGGAGGGATAAAGTCAGAAGTTACTCAGGTAGGAAAAACAAACCAACAAACAAAGAAAGGTGAAATCAGGTTCTAGTTAACCCAAATGCAGCCATGGGTAGAATTTTAGGCTGATTTATATTCTATTTCACCACAAGATGTCACCAGGACACCATACCAGCATGGCCTCTGGAACACCTCTCTGGCCAGTAGAGTTATGGTAATCCCCTAGCGTCAGCCTAGGGCCTTGGGGAGGGTGGGCTGGGAGGGGACCCCATTCTAGGGAGCTGGAGGACATCACAGATGCCTTGATGCTTCTTCCCGCTCCAGGGGCCTGTCACTTCCAGCCTTTGGGTGGAGAGTGAGGGCTGGTGACACGACACAAGAGGGTCATCGTGAAGTCCAACGTGTTCTCTTGGCACTGCAACTTTGTATTCCTTGCATGGGGAAGAGGCATCTGTGAGGAGACTCGGTATGCATAGCCATGTCCCCCCTTTCAGTCGACATTTGTTGCGTGAATAGGAATCCCATTCTCGTAGATGAAACAGGATTTCAGCTTTGCGGGCCTTGTAAAATTTGAGCTTTTTGGTGAATGGCGTTATTTGAGAAACGTACCATTGAGGTTTCACCTTGTACATGTCATTGTCAGCTGGAAGATCATTCACTGAGTACTCTGTTTCCCTGTGGAGTTGTGGAAATGTTCCACCAGACCTGGGGGTTCTGGGGACTGTGTGTTCTAGGGGTCCCTTAATCCCAACTTAACTGTTTTGAGTTCTTGGCGGTGTTTATGTAGAAAGTCAAATCTAATAGCACTTTCCTTGGTCACCTGGTATCTTCTCGGTTTTATTCTTCTACCTTAGATTATTTGTCATCCTGAATTATGCCAGGGCTGGTTTGTGCTAAGGAGCTTGTCATTTAACTCAATAAAATAATAACAGCGTGTCCCATTTGTATAGTGCTGTCTGTAGGATCCTTTTAACATGTGCTCATCTGGCTGCTTAACTGTTCCTGTTGGTTGAATTGAACACACCAATAAGGGCAAATATTAATTCTCTGTTTTGGAAATAAAACCAGGGTTCATAGTGTGAATACTCAGCAAAAACTCCATAAATATTTTTGGAAGAGCCAGGACTGGAACCTTGAATTCTTGGTTCTTAATCAAGTTACTTTTCAACTCAAGTTAATTTTTTCCTGTTTGTTTAGTTTTTATTTATAATCTCCCCTTTTTTCTTGTTCTTTAAAATTTTTGTTTTTAATGTTTATTTTTGAGAGAGAGAGCAGGGGAGGGACAGAGAGAGAGGGAGACTCAGAATCCGGAGCAAGCTCCCGGCCCTGAGCGGTCAGCACAGAGCCTGACATGGGGCTCAAACCCACAGACCTTGAGATCATGACCTGAGCTGAAGTTGGACACTTAACTGATTGAGCCACCCAGGCGCCTCCCCCCACCACCCCTGCCCCTTCCTGTTCTTTTAAACTCAGGAAGAGACTTTGACTTTTGTCACCATGGTATGATTTAACCTATATCTGGCCCTTTAGAAGTTTAGTTTCTTCTGTAAAAGTTTTTTTAAAAATAATGGTGTGGACTGTTTGTGACCTTGTGTGTATTTATAGGACCTGGAGTAATTAGCCTGAGGAAGAAGTAATTTCTGTTTCTGGAGTTCCTGTAGGTCTCAGATTCCCAGCCATACTTTTTGTTTTTGGGTTAATTAAGTGGACCGTTTCGGTGTCTGTAGTTCATTTAAGCCATAAACCTGTGGGCCATGTGGAATCCCATTAGTGAAACCTTAGCAGAGTGCCCCCATCAGTACCAGTCTTCCTCCTGAGCAGTAGTGGCTGATCCTTTGTTCTTTCTCCTGAGAGCACCTTCTCAGATGCTTCTTTCCTTGTTGACAGTCTAATACACCCCAATTTATCCAGTATATGCTGCCAAGGAAGGTTTGGGGAAATACTTGAATTACAGAGTGACAAATAGCATGAGCGTCTGCAGTCACATCTGACACGCTGTAATGAATTTACAGAAGACTAGGTCCGGCAGTTCAGCTGTGTCCGTGGTGTCTTGGGTGGAAATGAGCACAGGCATAATGTATGGGCGCACACATACAGATATATTCTTTGACCGGGCCGTGTTCATGGCAGTTAGGAATTTAAGCACAGGAAATTATGAAAAAGTAATCCCAAATTGCATTTGAATGATATTGATGAATATGCTTGCCTGGTAATATACCACTTTTACGGCATCCTAAGTTACCTTAAGTGGTTGATGAAACTTTTCACTGAGAATATTGTCAGGTGCTGAGGACCTGTTGTCAAAGCCGTGGATAATTCGCAAAGGTTTCAAATGGGAAATTTGTTTTCTCCAGCCAGGAAGCTTGGTCTCAGATCTACTTCTAAGGTTCAGTGTGAAAGGGAATGTAAACTCACTTTAAACAGGGGAAACATGATGGGGAAAATAAATCAGCCTGGGGCCTAGGCTCGGGGGCTGATGAGGGATGGATCCTGATACGTGGCCCCAAAGCGGTGATTCTGTATTTTCCACCCATTTTGGTTATCCGTGCCGCTCCTTATCTCCTTAGTGCAGAAAACGGAGAGTTAGTTCAGTCTTCTTAAGAACCTCCCATGATTGCATTTAGGCAATGGATTTAACAGGTATCATTATCTCTTATTTAAGCTCAGACTGTGGTGTGCACGCAGGCCTGTTGGTGTGATTCATCACTGGTATGTCTGGGTTTTATTAGAAACTCTTCGAGAGCAGGGAGACAAGAACTCGAACTGACGACATTGATGATTCTGGCAGCTTGACATTACCCAAGCATTCTCTTTGTTTGGTTTTCCTTCAGACTTAGATTTTGTTGTTGTTGTTCTGTTGTGTTTTGTTTTTTTCTGGGTTTTTGGTTGTCTTTTTTAGTTGTTTCTTTAAGAGAATGGATAGGGGCGAGGCGGTTCCTCCTGCAGCTTTCCTCCCAAATCAAACTGTTTCAAAGCCTTTTGCAAAACTCTTTTATGCATTTTGCTCACTGGTTGAGCAAGAGTTACGCACGAGAAGTGGCTTAGGCATTTTCACTGTGTCCATAAAGAAAATGTATATTACTATGCGTTGCACATTTGCCACTTAGAATTTCTGAATACAAATTAATCAACTTGCAGCTGTGAATAACAATAAAACACAAGATAATGTACCTGCAGAAATGAGGGCATTTGAAATCCGTTCTCAGGTGGCCGTCAGAAATAGCCAGCCAGAGTGCTGCTACCTGTTTTCCATAATTGCGTGGCTTTGCCTTTCCTTAGTTAATCCGTTTAATAAACTCCCCTGCAGAATCTAAATGCTTAAATTTAGTTTCTTTTTGTCTTTATGGTGTTTATCATTGTTAACGTGGCATCAGAGTAGCTCAACTTTCGCATCATGATAAATTCATAACCCAAGAGAAGGCAGAAAACATAATTATTATCAATTGCCTCTCTCCCGGAATTGCCATTGGCTGAATAGAGCAATATACGAACCAAAGGAGTAGCTGATTCAGAGAAATACGGGGTTGGAATTGGGCCTTGTCTTGATTGCATTGCCATTGTTTAGAAGTCCTTCCCATTGGACTTCTCTTCAAGTTTGCCCGTACGGTAAATTCTGCAAGGCGTGTCAATATTTTAAGAGGCCTAAACTTTGATTTTTTTTTTTTTCCTACACAATATGGAATCCAATGTATTTATTCAATCATTCAGTAAGTCTTCACTTACTGAAGGTAAGTGGGTTAGGACTTAGCTGTGAATTTACAGATGTGGGTTAGGACACACCTGTGAATAAGGTGAAGTCTTTGTTACCTACTATCAGAGGAATACAATTTATACAGTATGTAATATGTCAGATGATAGAAAGCGATAGAAAGTGCATTCCTTTTTTTTTTTTTTTAGAGGAATGAAGTCGTTCACCGACAGCTTCAAAAATCACTCTCCTCAAAGTTACGAGTAGGGAAACTTACCCATTGAAGAATTTCAGTTTTTCACTAGGGAGACATAGTGCCAGGGTGACTGCAGTCTGAATCGAACGTGTTTGTCTCTTCATTCATTTACAGCAATAAGGATGTGGCACTGTACAGGAAGTGTCTGTGGGTCTCATTCATTGGAAACTGATAAATACACATGGCACTGTGACTTGACTCTCATCCCATGCCTGGTTGCACCTGGTCAGGCACTGCCTTTCCAACAGCCTTGAACTTATTTGGGCCAGTCTCGGGTTCACAACGAGGGATTTGCACAGGTTTGTAGAAGTGAATCTGAATAGATAAGGATTTCATGAAAGCAACGCTCACTGTTGGACAGAAATTCTTGTCCCTACA
The DNA here is from genome assembly GCF_018350195.1 of Panthera tigris. Taxonomy (NCBI): domain Eukaryota; kingdom Metazoa; phylum Chordata; class Mammalia; order Carnivora; family Felidae; genus Panthera; species Panthera tigris. The sequence continues at coordinate 51,849,178 of NC_056674.1, forward strand.
AATTTGGGGCCGTGATAAAGAAAACTATGTTTTGAAGTCTGAGAAACTTGGAGGTTCTCTCAAGGGGCTTATTTTTTTTTTAATTAAATTATATTTATGTATTTCTGTATTTATTTATTTTTTAATTTACTTTTGAGAGAGAGAGAGCATGAGCAGGGGACAGGCAGAGAGAGACAGAAACACAGAATCTATCTGAGGCAGGGTCCAGGCTCTGAGCTCAGCACAGAGCCTGATGCAGGGCTCAAACTCGCGAAGCACAAGATCTTGACCTTGAACCCAAGTTGGCTCTTTAACCGACTGAGCCATCCAGGTGCCCCTACTGATTTTTTTTTTAAACTTTTTTTTTTTTTAAAGAAAATTTTTGTTTTAATGTTTATTTATTTTTGAGAGAGACAGAGACGGAATGCGAGTGGGTTGGGGCAGAGAGAGAGGGAGGCACAGAATCAGAAGCAGGCTCCAGGCTCCGAGCTGTCAGCACAGAGCCTGATGTGGAGCTTGAACTCACGAGCTGTGAGATCATGACCTGAGACAAAGTTGCGTGCTCAACCGACTAAGCCACCCAGGCACCCCAGATTTTTTTTTTTTTTTAGTAGGAGGAATAACATTTTTTTAAAATTTGAATTTACTTTTTCCTAAGGTAGGCTCTTTTGAAGATTCAGCGAGATCTATAAAAATCCTTCAAAAAATGTCAACTGCTTCTCAGGATTCTCACTATCATTTATCTAGAGATCCAAAAGGAATGAATATCTGGGTCTGTTTATTTGTTTCTGAAGGACCTGCCCTCATTTAATGCTACTATCTTTTAGAGGTTTGTGGAAGGAAGGCCAGGAAAGAAAATATTCATTAATTTTGTCTGAAAAGTGGTCACATCAGCCGAAACCAGTTCAAAGTCAGAGACTGGAGTTAGGTTTTCTTGTAGTTCCACATATCTGGAATGTTCTCGAGACATTGCTCATGGCCACCGTGCTTAGCTGACCTTTCATTGTTGTACAGATTTATTCACCTCTGTTCAAGATACATCTTCCCCTATCGTAATGGCCAGGTGGAGGATAGTTTCAATATGTTGTGGTGGCCTGTGTCAGACAATGTGTGGCTTCTGCGTGAATGGATTCCATGACAAGCACCCCGTTTGAGCTCAACCAAAAATCTGACACATTGTCCTTGGACGATTCCGTTTGCGTTCCAGGATATACCTCAGTCTCGCCAAAATATGCCGATGTTTTCCTCTCCTTGGGCTCTGTGCTGATTCCTTTCACTGGGAAAAGCCATCCCCAGTTCTTGGCCCTGGAGGCATCTAAGTATTGGCTGCTCCTCCTGGCCTTCCTGCCGAGCCGTGTGGCCTAACATTCTAATCCTACAGATACAGGACTAGCTTGTTAATTATGTTAGAGGAACTTAACTGATTTTAGTCCCGAACATGGGGTTGTTTCATACTTGTTTTTTTTTATATGTGGATTTTATAATGAATTCACCATACATGTAGCTATTCCTTTGCTTTTTTTTTTTTTTAGAAAAAAACAAAAACCCAAAAAACAACAAACATAAAACCTTTGTGAATGCTAACTGATACACAGCCTTTATAAATTTAAAGTGTAATGTTCAAAATGCCCTAACCCCCGAATTCTCTGGTTCAGGTTATTATATTTTTATGAGCATCAATTTTGATAGAGGCCTTTTAAAATCAGTTGCTCCCTGTAATTACAAATCTGCCTTCTGGTATTTACGATATATCACATGAATATACTTGAGGGTCATGAGAAGTTCACATGTGCAGTGTAGGGCCCCATGCCTTTCACCAAAGTGTTGGCTCAAGTAGCTGTGTTTTTGTACATCTCTGCAGGATGTACACGTTCTCCAATAGCCGGACTCCTATGGCCTCACGCCCTTTCAGTTTTGAAAGCCTTGAGAAAGAGCAGTTTGTTTAATTCAGGATTTCGGGCAGTCCAGGACTTGATCAGGTATTTTTGAACTTGAAGAACTAGGAAGCCATCACCTCGAAATTTTCCCAACTTAATTTTCCCAACCCAGAAGTCACTCTGATTTTTATTACACATTGATGGTAATTCACTTGGATTGATTTGGGCGGGGTGGGGGGCACCTACAAGTCTGTATTTTAAAAATAGAAGTAAAATGAGAAAGACCCATGAATGTCATCATCTAAGGGATTTGAAAGTAAAATTTAACTTAAAAAATTTTTGGTCAAGTTGATATAGCAGGATCTTGGATATAGATTTTCCTTTTTTTTTTTTTAACTAGGGGATAGAGATAGAAACCAAACTTCCAACTTCCTGCTGGGTGGTTTTGAAAACTCACAAATAACTGTGGGTCCTTCCATCAAGAGAAGGGGGAGAGGAAAACCCCACCCCTTACCAGCTGGCTTTAAAATGAGAAAAAATACACACACACACACACACACACACACACACACACACACACATAATAATGTTGATGATGATAAAGGAGGAAAACGCCACAAATAATTAGGAATTTATTTTAAATTATCATGAAATATTTATCATTGTTATTGATGGGGAAAGGACCATATCACACCTTATTTCTTCATTGAGCTCAGCACTTTAGAATGTGTCCGTGTTTCTCAGTCATGGTGTGTGTTCTTCGATTTGGTTCTACGTTTTGTTTTTGGAGAGGACGCATCAGTAATGTTGAACTTCTGGCATGGTGAGACAAGCCTTCCTTGGCCTGCTCTTCTGATCCCCTGGTGGCCTGGAGAGCCGGGAGCGCATGCCAGATGCTCGTGGTTAAGGATGAAGCGAGAGAGCACTGCCTTCCTCTAGACTAGAGAAGCCGCCTGTGGTGCCACAGGGGCCCTTGACCTTAACTCCACTGGTCTGTCGTGACTATCAGGGCCTCCCAGCTGATTTTGCAGTCTCTGCTTCCCACCTTGTGCCTTTTTGCTCCTGACTCCTACTCTGGGCCCCCTCCTTCAGACCCTTCAAAGGGAGGGGATCTGACTGGTCATGTGTAGTCACATTGTGCCTTTTGGACAAAGCACTCAAGCCAGGCCACCTCGGGGTCTGGCTGTTCTCACATCATGGGTGCTCCTTCCCATTGCACAGACAGCAAGCCCAAGGTAATCGAGGCAAGGAGATCCCGGAGCCACCCATTTCCGAGGACACGCAGCCTCACTGGGAGCCTGTGAGTGGAGGTGTTGCCCCCGGCAGAGGGCTGTGAGCTTGGTTCCTGCCAGAAACCAGAACGAGGCCTTTGTCTCTGAAGGGCCAGAGAGCAAATATTTTCAGCTTTGCAGGCTGTACAGTCTCTGTTGTAATTACAGTTGACCCTTGAGCTGCATGGGTTTGAACTTCGTGGGTCTACTTATATGTTGATTTTTTTTTCTTAATATGAAATTTATTGTCAAATTGGATTCCATATAACACCCAGCACTCATCCCAACAGGTGCCCTCCTCAATGCCCATCACCCACTTTCCCCTCTTCCCCAACCCCCATCAACCCTCAGTTTGTTCTCAGGTTTTAAGAGTTTCTTATGGTTTGGCTCTCTCCCTCTCTCTTTTTTTTTTTTCCTTCCCCTCCCCCCACGGTCTTCTGTTAAGTTTCTCAGGATCCACGTAAGAGTGAAAACATATGGTATCTGTCTTTCTCTGTATGACTTATTTCACTTAGCATCACACTCTCCACTTCCATCCACGTTGCTACAAAAGGCCATTCTTTCATTGCCACGTAGTATTCCATTGTGTATATAAACCACAACTTCTTTATCCATTCATCAGTTGATGGACATTTAGGCTCTTTCCATAATTTGGCTATTGTTGACAGTGCTGCTATAAACATTGGGGTACAAGTGCCCCTATGCATCAGCACTCCTGTATCCCTTGGGTAAATTCCTAGCAGTGCTACTGCTGGGTCATAGGGTAGGTCTATTTTTAATTTTCTGAGGAACCTCCACACTGTTTTCCAGAGCGGCTGCACCAGTTTGCATTCCCACCAACAGTGCAAGAGGGTTCCTGTTTCTCCACATCCTCGCCAGCATCTATGGTCTCCTGATTTGTTCATTTTAGCCACTCTGACCGGTGTGCGGTGATATCTCAGTTTGGTTTTGATTTGTATTTCCCTGATAAGTGACGTTGAGCATGTTTTCATGTGCCTGTTGGCCATCTGGAAGTCTTCTTCAGAGAAGTGTCTATTCATGTCTTCGGCCCGTTTCTTCACTGGATTATTTGTTTTTTGGGTGTGGAGTTTGGTGAGTTCTTTATAGATTTTGGATCTAGCCCTTTATCTGATAGGTCATTTGCAAATATCTTTTCCCATTCCGTCGGTTGCCTTTTAGTTTTGTTGATTGTTTCCTTTGCAGTGCAGAATCTTTTTATCTTCATGAGGTCCCAGTAGTTGATTTTTGGTTTTAATTCCCTTGCCTTTGGAGATGTGTCAAGTAAGAAATTGCTGTGGCTGAGGTCAGAGAGGTTTTTTCTTGCTTTCTCCTCTAGGGTTTTGATGGTTTCCTGTCTCAAATTCAGGTCCTTTATCCATTTTGAGTTTATTTTTGTGAATGGTGTGAGAAAGTGGTCTAGTTTCAACCTTCTGCATGTTGCTGTCCAGTTCTCCCAGCACCATTTGTTAAAGAGACTTTTTTCCATTGGATATTCTTTCCTGGTTTGTCAAAGATTAGTTGGCTATACTTTTGTGGGTCCAATTCTGGAGTCTCGATTCTTTTCCATTGGTCTGTGTGTCTGTTTTTGTGCCAATACCAGGCTGTCTTGATGATTACAGCTTTGTAGTGGAGGCTAAAGTCTGGGATTGTGACGCCTCCCGCTTTGGTCTTATTCTTCAATATTACTTTGGCTGTATGTTGATTTTTTACAGTACAGTACTGCAAGTGTATTTTCCCTTCCTTATTGGTTTTGCTTTGTTTTCAATATTTTATTTATTTTCGAAAGAGAGACCGAGTACAAGCAGGGGAGGGGCAGAGAGAGAGAGAGGGAGACACAGAATCCGAAGCAGACTCCAGGCTCTGAGCCGTCAGCACAGAGCCTGATGTGGGGCTTGAACTCACGAGCCATGAGATCATGACTTGAGCCGAAGTCGGACGCTTAACCCACTGAGACACCCAGGTTTCCCATTATGGTTTTCTTAATAACATTTTCTTTTTTTTTTTTAGGTCACTTTATTGTAAGAATACAGTGTGTGTGTGTGTATGTGTGTGTGTGTGTGTGTGTGTATATATATATATATATATATATAATTTGTATAATGTACAAAATATATGTTAATCGAATGTGTCATTGGTGAGGCTTGTGGTCAACAGTAGTCTATTAGTAGTTAAGTTTTGAGGGAGTCAAAAGTTGTAGATGGATATTCAACTGTGTGAGCGATGGCACCTCTAACCTCTGTATTGTTCAAGGGTCAACCGTACTCATTTTGCTGTTGGAACATGAAAGTAGCCACAGGCAATGCATAAATGAATGGCTGTGTTCTGATAAAACTTTATTTATGGGAACAGGCAGTGGGCCAGACCTGGCCCAGGGACCATCGTTGTTGGCTAGACTCTAGTGTGTAGAGTACAGTTTCTGAGCCTCAGATCTGCCTCTTGCTAACCTTGCGACTTGGGAAGTTAATTGAAATCCTATGGCCCAGTTTTCTCTTCAGTCAAATGGGGACAAAATAGCTTTTTAGCATAGTTATTAAAAATGTTTGATGAAATGATGTGCACAGTGAGCTCAGAGTATAAGATCTCAACGAATACTGTTTTCATCAATGATCTCCTTATGCACACTTCCAGCAGAAGGTGGGAGATGGTTCTGGATCTGAGGCTGTTGGAAAATAAATAGGTGTTATTGTGAAGCTTTTGATTCTTCAGGTTGTCAGCTGACCTTGATTTTTTGGCAGATACATTCAGAGCTTTAAAGGTCATTTTGTGTTTTTTTCCTTTCCATGTTGGGAACATCATCTGCATTGCCATTTTAAACACTAGATTTGCCTTTAAGTGGTTTACTCGCATGTGTTTTTTCCATAATTGTTTCCAACTCTTTCTGAGGCTGGACTACACGTTTTATTCATTTATCTTGTTAAATTTTATTTTAGAGAGAGAGAGAGAGAACGAGCATACCAGCAGGGTACAGGGGCAGAGGGACAGAGAACGTTAAGCAGGCTCCATGATCAGTATGGAGTCTGATGCGGGGCTTGATCCCATGACCCTTGGGGTCATGTCCTGAGCTGAAAGCAAGGGTCAGATGCTCAACTGAGCCGTTTAGGTGCCCCTGGACTGTATGTTTTAATTCAGGGTTTGTCCAATCTATTACTGCATATTCTTGGCCCAAGCATGCTAGGATAGTAATGTACCCTGAAACTGATAAATCAAGAAGTTATGTTCATATTTAATAATTAGCATGCACTTGGGGTACCTGCATGGTTAGGTCCGTTAGGTGTCCAACTTTGGCTCAGGTCATGTTCTCATGGTTCGTGGGTTTGAGCCCCACGTCGGGCTCTGTGCTGACAGCTCAGAGCCCGGAGCCTCTTCACATTCTATGTCTCCCTCTCTCTTCCCCCTCCACCACTTGCACTCTGCCTCTCTCTCAAAAATAAATAAACTTAAAAAAAATTTTTAAGATAATTAGCATGTGCTCAGTGTCACAGTGGGCCTCAAAGGGGGTCCTGGAGTCTGGGAATGGATGGACTGTTCTCTAATGGTGATATCTGCATCCCTGCCTGGCTTATTAAGCTCGTGATAAGCCTTCAGAGGCTTCTACGATGGTTCGAAGTCTTGCTGATTTATGTTCACTGGGCATTTTGTAAATATTCAGATTAACGATGGTACCCACTGAACATGATGTGAAGTTCATAGCCTGTCTTCTGTACCATGATCCCAAGAGAGAAAAAACATTGCATTTGGCTCATATACATATATAAATATATATATATATATATATATATATATATATATATATATATATATAATTTTTTAAAAGGGAGTGTTTGTTTAAGGAAAATAATTTTGCCCAGTTATGGCTCATATCGTATTTGGTGTTTATATTTTAAAAATTAAGGAGAAAGCAGTTTGCTTTTTCCAGAATGACTTGTGAGTCAAAGGTGAGGGATGTCTACTTCAGGGAGCTATGAGGTTTGTATTGCTCTGATCTGGCCAAGGGCTTTCCCTTGGTCCCTTTGTGGGGGAGGGTCACAGTGGGTCTCACTCTGGACCTTGCTTGACCAGGAATGACCTTGAGCAGGGGTCACAAACAGCTGCCTGCCCTTGTGCCGAATACAGCCCGCACCTGTTTGGGTATGGCCTGCAAGCTAAGAATAGTTTTTACTCTTGTCATTTATTTTTAAATGCTGAAAAACAATCAACAGGAGAATATTATTTCATGACACATGAATATTATATGGAATTTCTATTTCAGTGTCCGTAGATAAAATTTTAAATTTTATCAGTAAAGTTATGTGGAGATTTTTCTTCTCTCTTATTCTACAAATACCTCCATACTATCCTTGGTTTTGCTGCTTGGCCCACAAAGCCTAAAATATTTACTGTCTCACCCTTTACAAAAAAAAAGAAAGAAAATTGCTACCTTCTGTTGTACAGCAGTGATTTTTGAGTCTCTTTTGTAGTTTTCAAAATCTTTTATCAAATGAAACCTTTTGGGGGAAGCCTGCTTTACAAAGTAGGTACAAGATGGAATTGTTTGGACCAAGGCGGTGGTCTGAGCCTTGCTGGGTGTCAGACTCAGGCCACATCTTCCCGCTTGGGGATTAGGCTGTTTTCACTAAGAAAGTGCCTTGGGGTGCCTGGATGGCTTAGTTCCTTAAGTGTCCAACTTTGGCTCAGGCCATGATATCATGGTTTGTGGGTTCGAGCCCCATATCAGGCTCTCTGCTGTCAGCATGGAGCCCGCTTCAGATCCTTTGTCCCCGTGCTTCTGCCCTGCTCTCTCTGTTTCTCTGAAAAATAAATAAACATTAAAAAAAAAAAAAGTGCTTGGATTCAGACTTGTAAATACCCATTTGCAGTCTCCTTTATGCTATTGTAAAATCCAAAAAAGCTCTGAAAAACAAACTATATATATACTTATATATATGTGTATTTATATACATATATTTATTTTTTATATTTCCAGAAAACTCTTGGTGGTAAAACCTGACTTGAGCTGATTTCGTGTCCCTATTTTTCCACTCTACTGTGGATAATCCTGTTTTCACTGCAGCAGTAGAAAAGTGTTTGTTACAGGACGTTACCCTAAACCCCGCTGGGGGTATTTCATGACACACAGTCTATGCATCCATTGACCTTTATCCCATGGATGGATTCTGAATTAAGGAAGCAGGTCACGGGGGGTGGCCTTCTGCTGTGCTCTGCCCACTGGATGCCAGGATGGCCTCTCTGAGCTGGCCACACCCATCATGTGGATTCGCAGTGTCCATGCGTGTTTTTCTGTTTTTTTTTTATATATATATATATAAATTTATTTATATATATATAAATATAGATATATATTTATATTTTTTATAATTTTTTATAATTATATATAAAAATATAAATATTATATATTTATATTTATATTATATATAAAAATATATATAAAAATATATAAATATATTTTATATATATATATATAATAAACTGTCAAGTTAGCTAACTTGTATACAGTGTATACACTGTGCTCTTTGTTTTGGGGATAGATTCCCATGATTCCTCACTTACATATCACACCCAGTGCTCATCCCAACAGGTGCCCTTCTCAGTGCCCTTCCCCCCTCCCCCCTCGCCCCACCATCAACCCTCAGTTTGTTCTCTAAATTTAAGAGTCTCTTATGATTTGCCTCCCTCTCTGTTTGAAACTGTTTCCCCCTTCCCTTCCCCATGGTCTTCCACGCGAGTTTGTCTCGGAGGCCTAGGGTGAGGGTGTATGGTGCTCACCTCTGACAGATGCCGTTTTGTCCCCCTGCGTGTCCCCGCAGCCACTTGCAGCCCCAGCCCAACACGATTGTACTGTGTGCTGTGCCATCTAGTGGTCCGAGCGGTTGTGTGACCCTCTGTGGATGCTGGAGGAGGCGGGCGTGGGGGGGGTGGCGGCAGGGCAGTGGGGTTCCTGTCCCCCCGAGGAGTGAAGAGCCTTGTTCAGGCCAAGACTGTTGTGGAACTGAGCCCACGGATAACAATTAGGTTTTCTGCTCCTGGGGCCAGTGGGACAGTTGAGGGTCCCGAAGGCCTCACTTCCCAGGCCCTGAGACCCACCTGTGTTCCTCTGCTTTTTCTTGATCCTGCTTACAACTTTAGGGATTTGGCCCTTCTTGTTTTTGGAGCGCCCTTCTCTTTTCCCCTCAAGACTCACCACAGAATGGGTCAAGACATTTGCTTGTGCACGTTCTCAAAGTCCATGTCGACAAGGCTGCCCTCTGGTTCTAAGCCATGGGGGAGAAAGGAGGAAGGGAAGCCTACTGTGGGCAGGGCCCAAGTTCTAGTGAAGGGGGATGAATAGTGAGCCTGGAACCTCAGAATGTGGCCTTATTGGCAAACAGGGTCTTTGCAGATGTAATTAGTTAGGGATCTCAGGATGAAATCCTGGATGTAAGGACTGTTGTCCTTGTAAGAAAAGGGGACACAGGCATAGAGGAGAGTCCATGTGACGATGGAGGCAGAGGCCAGAGGGATGTGTCTACAAGTCATGGGACACCGAGGATCGCCAGCAACCACCCTTGGGTGGGAGAGAGGCATGGTGGTTTCCCCCCCGGAGCCTCCAGGAGGAACCAGCCCTGACAACATGGTGATTTTGGACTGCTGGCCTCCTGAACTGGGAGCGAGTAGATTTCTGTAGTTTTAAGCTACCCCATTTGTCATGATCTGTTACAGCAGCCCCAGGGAACTAAGATCCCTCAGTTTCCCCGAGGAAGTTCACGAGGTCTTAGTTCTGGATCTGCAGCCTCCAGAAGTCTGAGCAGCTCCTTGGCCTCCCTGCCATCATCCCAGAGCAGAGATCTCGTGACCTTCCCTTGTTTATTCATGAGTAAATATTTACCGAGCCCCTATGAGGGCCAGGCTGGCCTGGGCATTGTGGGGACAGGATCTATAAGATGGTGCCCTCAAGAAGCTCCTGATTCCTTTAGGAGGACAGTAGAGTTCTAATGAGCCCATGTGGCTGCTCTCCAGCAGTGGCACAAACAGCCGTGAGTCAGGGAGACACGCTCAGAATGGATTAGGGTCAGGCCATGCGCCCCTTAGTCTCAAGCTGGAAACTTGGGATTTAGGGATCCGTTGGCCCAAGTGACACCCGTCTTGATGGATGTGTTCTTGATCAGGTTAGCTGCCCCTGTGTACTGCCACCGTCGTACAGGCCTCCATTCCCCCAACACCAGCCTTTCGGGGGGCCAGCAGTGTCTCCGGTGCACTGGTGAAGACACTGTGACCTACAGACATTACAGTGAGGAGAACAGTGCTGTCTACCTGCCTGTTTGAGGAAGACTAGGTGAGCTTTACGAGCTAAGCGCTCGGCCCCGTTTCCGGCACCTAGGGGGTGTTTAGTGAATGTCAGTTGCTGATACTGTGTGGTTGTTTTTTTTTCTTTCCCCTTCTCTGCCGTCTCTTCTTCCTTACCTGGTATCCTCCTCCATTATCACCAGGGCCCATGTGCCTCTTGGTTGCTCCAGTCATGATCATTGTCACTATTCTTGTTGCCCTTACTGTTAATGATTATAACAACATGGTTGCTCAGATTCGCCCACTTTTTTTTTTTTTTTTAAGTTTATTTATTTTGAAAGAGAGGGGGTTGAGGGGCAGACAGAGAGAGAGGAGAGAGAGACTCTGGAGCAGACTCCTCACTGTCAGTGCAGAGCCCATGCGGGGCCCGAACCCGCGAACCATGAGATCATGACCTGAGCCTAAATTAAGAGTCGGACGCTTAACCGACTGAGCCACCCAGCGCCCCTGCTCACGTCTTTGAAGGCGCGGGCTGTCATGCTTGCCTTTGGATCCGTTAAATAAGTTGCCTCAAGCCATCTTCTCCAGCAATGCCACCGAGAGCCCTCTCCCTCCCAGGGCCCTTTGAGGCAGACAAATGCCACTGATAATCCAAAAGCAAATGTTTTGGGTGAATTCGCCATAGCCACACTGGAGTTGGGGCTGAGAAATGGAGTTCCTGTCATTGTTGACTGAGAAACACAGCCCTTCTAATAGAGTTTTGGTGCGAGAGCTTTAGCCTCGCTGCCCACAGACTTGAAGGATTGTAGCGCTGGCCTAACATAATTTTGGTAACTCTGCCTGCTTCTGCCTCGGGTAGAAATAATTCAGATTTCACTCTCCATTTTCCTTAATGGGCTAAACAGCCACTTTGTAATACCTGTATTTTATGAGACATAATTCTGGATATTGTTGCTGCAGCGTTTTGAAAAGACAAACCTGAGCGAGCCGGCCATTTCACTTGAGCAATTTTAAAGTTATTTGTAAAATGATATGCTGTCTTTTTTGACCCAGTTACTTTATAAAGCTACATTCTTTGGCAAACATTAACACAACTTCTCCGTGTGTGGGCTAAATAAATATTCGGGCAACACTGATTGAGCGCTGCCTTGGGTAAATAATTCTCTTTCCACACATTTCCTAGTTTATAATGAGGAGTTTTCTTCATGGTCTGACCGAATGTAACATTCCATTGAAAACGAGGCATAAATCCTTGGGTGAGGGAGACGTAGACCCAGGGTTCGAGGGGGTTCATTAAAGAGTGGGGGTGACCAGGGTGACATTCCCCCCCCCCATCTTCCTTGGCTCTTTTCTGGTCTGTGGGCCCCTGGGGAGAGGACAGACAGGAGGCAGTGGAAACAGAAACACATTCTCAGGAGAAGTAAGTGCAGTCGAACTCCTACATGCCCTCTCCTCAACCTGCACGTCTCCCCCATCCCTCCTCTCGAAAGTGCGACCGCGTGATGCTCTCCTGCCTTAGGAATTTGGGGAGCCCTTGTTCTTGACCCCGCCTGCAGTGCCTGATGTCCCGTGTAGGACATTTGGGCCGAGCGGGGTAGAAGATCTCCAGGGGCGTTGGGACGCGTCCTGCTCTGGCTGTTAGTTCCCGGCTCTCCCGGTTTCTGCCCGTGTGCTGGTGGGCGAGTCCCCACAGGGAAGACGCTCCTGTGATCTCCCTGTCACCCGTGAGAAGGGGCCACTTATTAGTATTAGGGTCACAGATGGTGAGAAATTGCCATTTATGGCACAATTCATGTATGGCCTTGTTTAAACCTCCTTATACTCTATTAATACTCCTGTTGAAGGTGAGGAAATTGGGACTCAGGGGGGCTTGGCATTCTGTCTGAATGCACAGAGCTGCAAAGCCACGTCAGCCTTGCCTCGAGTTGGGGGCCACACTGCACTCTCCCCTGGTCTTCCTGGTCCCCTTTCCAGGCATTCACCCGTGTCCATCAGTCGGTCCACTGTTCAGGTCCATCAGTAGGCCCACTGTGTCTGGGCAGAGCTAAGGGCGATGATCCAAGTCAGCCGGGAAGAAACCTGCTCATCTGTGAGGGGCTTGACCCTGGTGTGCGGCTTCAGAGCAGGGGAGACACCCCCGGGGGCGAACGAGCAGTGAGGCAGGTGCTACCCAAACACCCGGGCATTGCGTCATCTGCTCTCACTGGAGCGGAAAGAAGCGTTTGCTTCCGGGGTGCATGGGTGGCTGGCTCAGTGCGGTAAGTGTCCGATTTCGGCTCAGGTCATGATCTTGCGGTTTGTGAGTTCGAGCCTCAAGTCGGGCTCTGCGCTGGTGCTGAGGAGCCTGCTTGGGATTCTCTCTGCCCCTTTCTCACTCTTTCTAAATAAACGAATTAATTAAAAAAAAAAAACAAAGCATGTTCTTCCTTTCAGAGTTTCATTTTTCTTAAAATTAAGGATTTCACATATGAAATAAGAACATGCTCAGTAAAAACGTGGACGCCACAGAAACGTGGAAGAGAGAGAGAGAGAGAAAGAGAAATGACCCAATACAGTCCCTGTTAGCATTTTGGTACATACTGTCTGGTACTGTTAGATGCACAGGTTGTTCTCTGTTGTCCTGTGTTGTTGTAATTGCCACATACACACTTGTGGTGGGTTCCCCTACAAATTAATTCTGAGTTAATTTTGCTACCTCAGTCCAAATACAAATCCAGAGATCATGTGTTTTGTTTTTTTTTTTTTTTGCATAGTCCCTACACACCTTATATACATAGTGGTACGTAGGTACCAGTTTCTTCTTTCACTTAAGATTTCAATCCTTCCTGGTTTTCTAGACTGTTCTAAGCAGCCCTTTGAAAGGCATCGTGACAGTAAACCATGTAGATGAACTGTGATTTTCACTTCATCGTTCTCCTGCTAAGTGGGGTTTTAGGTTGTTACTGACTCTTGCCAGTCACAAGGCCATGACCATCCTTGGTTGTCAAGTACTTCCCTGTTAAGATGATTTCTGTGGCATCGATTTGCCAGAAGTGGAATTTCCAGGTCAAAGGTGCAGACACTGGGAACCCCCTACTACATATGAACTTGGGCCAGAGACCCACCACATAATGGAGAATGCACCTTGGGCTTGCCTGGAGAGCCAGGGGCAAGGATGGGAGTAAGTGGATCTTCCGATTAAGGACTTATCCAGATGGGCTAAATGACCAGCTTATTTTATTGTAAAAGTGGAGTGCATTTTATGCTTCCTTTATGTGCACGGCTTCCAAGACAATTGGAAACTGGATGGGTATTTGTCACACCATAGAATGCCAGGACATGGAACTGGTCCCGAGGCTTCTGAAAAGGAGTTCTAAATTTGGATTCCCCTGAAGTCACTTCTTGCGGTGCAGTGCGGACAATACTCTCCTTCGACGATGGCTGAGCCTCAAGTGCCAGGATGCGGAAGACGCTCCCAGGTCATAATTAACCTTCTTCAAAATAAGAAGGGAGAAAGGCTGCTGAAAGGCTTTCTGCGCTCCAGGAAGGAGAACAAAAATGCAAAATGCTAACAGTCTTGAAACCCCTGCTCTTGTCCATTCCTTACTAAGAACCATTCTCCCTGGATTGAACGAGTCTACGCTTTTCACACAAGTCCTAAAAATCTGCCCTTCCTAATTTTTTTTTTTTTTTTGGCAAGTGACCTCCCGCAGTTCCCCTCCCTGTCACAGCTCGTCCATACATTCTTTGGAAGACTCCCGTTGAAGACTGGATTTTCGCTCTGTGGCCGCTGAGATGTTGTGTTTGTTCAGTAAGTTCATAGAACCATTTGGTATTACATGGAATTAACGAAAACCCAGTTAAATCATGGACCCTGAAAGCAAGCAGCTGCATATGGAAAAAGCCTTCTGTGACCCAGGGGTCACCATCCTAACTGCCCTACACGTATACTCACATTCCAAAGACCTTCTACTTTTTTTCCCCTCTGTACAACAATACCCTGTTTTTGAAAGTACTTGTTCTGCTAATTTATTCTTAAACAAGAGGAGGAACCAGTTTTGGGTCCCCTCACAAAACAGTTAACGGGAAGCCTGAGGCGTCTTTTAGTGTCGGTTTTTTTGGCTGATGCTGGGAATGGCTCCATCAATCACTGCTATTCATGTATAGCTGGTTTTTATGTCAGTTAAACCATCTTCCATCAAGTTGGTGGAGCAGAGTCAGGGAACAAGATGAATAGGGGAAGCGTCTTCTGTGGTGTGGAAAGGGCTTTGCTTTTAAATGCCGATGTTGATTTCTTAATATTTTCAGCTTCCTCTTCCTAAGCCAGTTCCGCTCTGACCATCGCTCAGAAGTCTGTTCTTTTAACCTTGTTCAGGGGGCGGTGGAGGTGGGGGGAGTGCTGGGTGCCAGTCTCGAAGTGCCAGCGATGGGTCCACTGATGAGGGGGATTCATGATCTGTCCTGGGCTCCCGAGAAAGGGAAATAAATCCCGGGGCCCTGGGAGTGATCCTTGTAGCCACAGGACAGCGAAATGTCATGCCCCCAGTCAGCCCGTAGCGACGTCCATCTGTGCCGTTGGAGTCTTGCATGGGGATGTGTAGTTATTTCACACAAGACAGCGTGGCATGGTGTTTCTTGAAAGATGTATTTTGTGTATCTCAGTGTCAGTTTACATGTTTTCTGCCCAGAAATCAACAGGATTGCTGCCCTACCCCAGACCCCTTTAATTAGGTTCAGTCCTCTGGAGAGTATTCCTTGAGTGAGTGCAGTGTTCACAGCTGTGTGTGCCAACTCCAGAGGGAGGGGGCGATGGATGAGGGCTCCCCCCACCCCGCCCCAGAGGGGAGGAGTAAGTTTTCTCTGACACTGTTGAGAAACGCTGACCGTATGATGATAAAAAGCATTTGGACTTTGGCCACTTGTATTACTGCTTTGAAATTCTCTACGGACAGTGCACCTGTTTATTGTTTGCACCCTGAGTGGACCCATCTCCCCACTGGCCACTGCCCTCTGTTTCTGCCATGGATGCAAGAAGTGCCACTAGACACCCTGGGATTGGCGGTTCGGGTTGAACGGGGGAGGTGATGCGTGAATGCAGAGGGTGATGCCAGTTGCCAGTTGGCCCAGGTTCGCACTGCAACCCCTTCCGTTAGGTCTGCTCAATCCCTCATTGTGCGTTGCCCTCTGCGGGAGTGGGGGGGGGGAGTCCTGTGAACCCCCTGGTTAAAATTCATGCGTATGGGTCCCCTCTTCACAGGTCTTCACTCCTGCCTCTGGGCCACGAATGGGTTCCTGGATCACCTCACTGATTCAGAGATGCTCTTTGGTCCTCAAGGTACCCACCTGGGTTCTTAATGCTCCCTCACCTCCTGCACACTCAGGGCACATCAGACCACAGAAAATGTTTTTGTATAAACTCAGGTGAACCAAAGTGATCATTTTAACAACATTTGGGACTTGTTTGTATTTGTAGGGCCCTTTTCTTCCCAAGGATTGCACGCTGCAAACCAGCCTGCAGCTTTTGAAAGGTGAACATTTCACGTTTTACAGCAGAGATGGGATGGCTGTGTGTGGGGGTTGGGAGCCTGGAATGGGGGGGGAGGGCACCAGAAGGGGAAAATGGGAGGAAGGGGCGAGTGAGATAAGCAAAGGGAATTCAGAAAGTAATAAAGTCCTGCAGTAATCAGAGGGCTGAGGCCAGGTCCCTGGGGAGCAGCTGTACACAGAGTGATTCAAACCCACTCCAGACCTGTGTTCCAAATCATTACCTTCACCTGGAGAAGCAGACCCGGCCTTGGGCGAACCACCCCCACTCCCTGGCTCTGTGACCTTGGCAATTTACTTCCCCTCTCTCTCCGAGATCAGTTTCCTTATTTGTGAAACAGCAGTAATCTCTAACTCACAGGACCATGAGGGGATTAAATGAGAAATCACACTCTGAGTGTTGAACACATTGTCTTTCTGGCGTGTTAGGGAGAGCTCCAGAACTGCCAGTGTCATGGCTAAGAGCTTGGTTCTGGGGCTTGATGGCTTGGGTTTGATTCTCAACACTGCTCTTTTCTACCTGTCTTCCTCTGGGCACGTGAGTTCATTTCCTTTGTGCATTTTCCCCTCCCTGTGTAATACACGGATAACAACAGACATTTCGTTGGCAAATTATTCACGTTGGAAGGATTGCTTACTGGGTATCTGTGCCGTGCCAGGCAGGGTGGCTAAGCCGAAATGACCGGTCGGGGCAGCTGAGCACGGACGTCTGGAGTAACTTTGCCCAAGGTCCATCAGCCCTGGTTCCTGCCTTCTGGTGTGGCTGTGCCAGGTGTTTGAAGAAGGAGGAGGAAGCCCGCTTTTGTTCCTTGCCCAGATTGCATCCAAGGTCTCATTTCATGCTGTTTCATCACAGTATGTGTGCACAGGGCCTGGTACATAGCAGGTGCTCTGTAAGTGCAAGTTCATGTGCTCCCTTAGGGTCAGTTCATAAGCATCAGCTTTTGCCTTTTCTGCAGCTTGTTCCATTGCAATCAGCTGCTCATTCCAAAGCAACCACCATTGACTTTGCACATGTGCCGGCCCCTCTCCCTATGCCTCCTCTCCTTTCCTTCTGTTTGAGGAGCAGCAGTGGTAGGTAAGGAACCAGAAAGTCTCTCTCCGGTCAACCTCTGTTGCTACAAAACTGTTCCAACTAATCTCAGTCTAAAAGCCACCTAAAATATATTTACTTGTATCCAAAAGGATACAAAACCATTATCCCTAAGCCCCAGTACCTTTGGACTACATGGTGCCCAGGCCACTTCCTTACTTGTTAGCTTGTCCAACAAATGGCTGGCACGGTGCAGACAGAGCCATCAAGTACTTCTGTTGCTAAAGCACGTGCTAATACCTGCCCCCCTGCAAGGTTTAGTGAAGGAGAAGTTGGAAATTAATGGCCAAATGAAGGTTTTAGGTTATGTGTGGATTTCATTTATCCACGCTCTCTCTTACCCCCATTAGCATGGTTAATTAAGAGTTGTCAATACATCTTTGCTGGAGTATTTGATTATTTTTTCAGCAGGGAAGATTAGAATGAAGTCTTCAGATCTGGCAAGTGTCATGGGACTTGTAGAGTAAATTGCAGGTTAAGCCCTCATTTTGATCTCTGGGACCAGAGCAAGCACCGTTTCATTGACATGCCATCAGCTATGATCTGAGGGAGCACACAGAGGTGCCCTTTGGGGACAGAAGAGGGGCGTCTTGCTCTTGTCTCCCATGTTGAAAGGGTTTATTGCACAGTGAGTGTGTGTGGGTGAACAAACAGCAGGCTGGGGTTAGAGTTGACTGGAGCTAGCTCTGAAAGCCTTTTGATCTCTGCTTTATTTCAAAAATATACACGTGTGTGTTTATGTATGCATATGCATACACATATTTTCATATACATATTTCTGTCCAGCCAGAGAGGTGTGTGTGTGTGTGTGTGTGTGTGTGTGCGCCAATAACAGACAGGGTTGAAGTTGACAAGTTAGCTCTGCCAACCCCTTGATTGATGATTTATTAAAAAGTATATGTGTATATATACGTACACACGTATCTCCACCCTAGCAAAAATACTATCTCAATCTCCCTTTTTGCCTCCCGGACAAGTGTAGTAGCAAACACTTCCTGCAAATGGCAAATGGCTCTGCCTTTTAGGCATTTCTTATAGCGTTCATGTTGTCAGTGGCCTTTATTTTCCCTTCTACTTTAGGGCTCCTAAGTTCTGGAATAAATCTTACCAGCAGTTAATTATACCTTGAGATTTCCAGGAGAGGCAGGCTACTTTTTATTATTTTACCCACTAAATATACCTCTAGATAACACAATACATATTTACAATGACAAGTTTTGTTTTATTTATAGGGTTATAACAAATCATCAAAAACAACCCAAAAAGGGCCACTTAGACCAACATCCTTGTTTCTCCTTCTGCTTCATCAATGAATTATGCATGCATTACAAATGGCAACGAGGAGCAAAGGTCAGTTTAGAACAACACAGATTGGAAAATTACACCATTTGTTTAAACAACATTTATTATTGATTATTCAGCATAGAGGCTGATAGGAGCACAACTAGTGGCAGTAATATCATCTACTCACGTAGGCCCTTTATAAATGTCGGACCCTACTCTCTGTGTAGATCAGAATAATTGTTCAAATTTTCCAGCTCTCTTTTGCAAGAGAGCAAAGGCAGATTTGGCATCTACTTCCTCAAGTCCTTGAATCCCCACGAGGTCCCTGATAGAGTCCATATTTCACAGAAGAGGGAGAATTGAGGTTCAGATGGATTAAGTAATTTGCTTGAGGTCACATTCCCAAGGTCGTACATAGTCTTTCCAACACATAACACTGTTACTGTGTCAGAGACCAGTGATTCATTAATGAAAGCAATGATAATCATAATAATCATGTATATTATAGATTAACTCTTATTTTGCCGGACCCTGTCCTAACTGTTTTGCATGTGTTTTGTCTTTCAGTCTTTGCATGAACTCTATGAATAAATGTGGTTATAGTTGAAGAGCCTAGGGCGCTAAGGGGTTAAGTACCCTGCATAAGATCACAGGGTCAGTAAGTGAGGGAGCTGGGAACCTGAAAGATACCATCACGTCCTAGCTTCATATTTTGGTGCTTTCCATAGAGCATCTCTTCCTGCCTCGTGGGCATTGCGACGTCATGACCACGTCTGAGCAGTGGTTGGGTCAGTGGTTGAGTTGAGTCCGTCTAATGTAGATTTCCCAAGAGCCAGGGAAACACGGTATTTCACTTCATAAACATAAAGCTTCATTTTGGTGTTAAATAGTCCTAGAGTGGAATGAACACCATTACTTTCACTAAAATGGAATTCAAGAAACAAAACCCAAGAGACTAATGGTAGGAGTTATGTAATAGTGACTCGGGCATGAGAAGGCTACGGTGGTAGAATTAGGAGTGTGCTTTCATTGGACGCAGAGTGCCAGGCAGGGCTAGAAGCTGACTCTCCAGCTCTGCCCTCACTGTCTCCCAGGACGAATCCACTGGTATTTCATTTTACAATACAGGTCCCAGGCAAGAATGAAATCTATTGAGCCACACGCTCAGGACGTCTGGTCTACTCTCCTTACTTAGCTAGGGTTGCTTGAGATCTCTGCATGATGGTCTTTTTTTTTTTTTTTTTTTTTTTATTTCTTTAACATTCCATAAAGAATTATCTTGAATACACCAAAAAAATCAATTTTGTCTTCTCGCACAGAGCCTTGCCTCTTCTCCTCCATCGCTCAGTCATTTGTTTCAGGCACCTGTCCGACTCCCTGCTCTCAGAGCCCTCTTACAGAGCATCGGGAACAGTCTGTGACTTGTGCCCCTCGTTTCTCAGTTCCAGTCAGGGGATTGGAAGCTGTCCGTATGTCCACGGGCAGGGCCACACCTTGGCCTGCTCCTTAGGGGGCCACTGGGGCACCCTCCAAAGAGGCCTCACTTTGCAAGGACAGCTCAGGGCGGGTTTCCAGCATGGTCTCTGACATGTTTCAAATGCCACCCACAGCCTCCCTTGTCATGTTCTTCACCTTTACAGTAAGCTCTCACGTTGTGATTTTTACAAGTCTTTTCCAAGGCCTCTGATTTTCTAGCCTGTTTAACATTGCCATAAGCAATAAGAGTGTAACTGTCTTGGCACATTCACTACCCTCTCCCACCCGCCCCTGCCCCCTGCCATACCTTCTTGTGTCTGGCACGCTGACTTTATGAGCCAAGAGAGCTGTTCCTGGGTTTCCTTACTTCCAAAACAGTGGGTAGGGGCAGCTACCTTTGAGAAGCAGGGAAAAGGGACTTCACCGTGACTAAACGTAAAGGAAAGAAGAAGAAACTACACTGTGGAAAGAGAAGAATATACATTCTTTTCGGTAAATTGGCTTTTGCAGTTACCGCTCTCTTTACTACTTAGGTAGAGGGGAGAGAGCCAGAAGTCCTATGGTTAGCTGGGACACACTTACTCTCCTAATGTCTTTTTGGGGCAGAGCGGCACAAGAGAAGAGCAAATTCTTCCTGTACCCACGCACGCCGGTTAGGAAAACCATGCCCTTGAGATGCGGGAGACCTAGCTGAGAATCACACATTCCAGAACACTAAGCAAGAGTAGTCTCCACAGTTTATTGAGCGCCCGTGACAGCCAGACATTTTCCTGCTTCCTCCAGATCCATAATCACGTTCATCCCTCAAAATGTCCCTGAGGTTTTACTGTTCCCATTTTATAGATGAAGAACTGAAAGCTCAGGAATGAGTGACAGCTTATTCAAGGCCATGCAGTGTCAGGACGTGAGCCCCGTGCATCTGACCACCAGTCCCGGGGCCCGTCCACTGCGCCGCGAGGCTCCACGCCTGCCCTAAGCGGGGTGAGCGGCAGGTCAAAACTGATCTTCCAGTCGGCCCCCAGCACCGGCTTCCAAGCCTACTGTCCTTGTCACTTGACTGCATCCTCACATATCCTGCGTTCCTGCCTCTCCTGTCCAAGAACTCAACTCTCAACGTCATTGCTAAGAAAGGAAGTTGTTGGGGTGCCTGGGTGGCTCCGTCAGTTAAGCGTCCAACTTCGGTTCAGGTCGTGATCTTGAGCCCCTCATCGGGCTCTGTGCCCACAGCTCAGAGCCTGGAGCCTGCTTCAGATTCTGTGTCTCCCTCTCTCTCTACTCCCCCCCACTCGTACTCTGTCTCTCTCTTAAAAATGATAAAGAAACATCAAAAACAATTAACAACAAGAAGGAACTTTTTGCCTCACTGAACCTAGCAGCTCAGTCCAGGAGAGAAGTATGCTGGGTTCAGACTCAGAAGACAAAGCTTTGTGATGGGCTTCCCACTTCCCTACCCCCAAATATGTAACCTGCCTCAGCCTCAGTTTTATCATTGGCTAAATGGGAAGAACAGTGTCTACCCCATAACGTGTTTGCAGGAATCAATGAAACTCACGTTCCATCTGCGTTCAGTGAGTATTTGTTGAATGAATGAATGATTGATGAGTGCATTCATAAATATGAATAGAAAACAGAGCCGGGCACTAGTGAGTGGTAAAGTGGCCCAGATGCCTGTCTCTCTGTAGTCTTGTTAGCTGTTATGTCTAATTGTATACCTGATAGAAGGCTCTATTCACATTGTAGTCTCTGTAAATAGTGACCCATTCAATTTTTCAGTATACCAACTGGGCACCATACCTGCAGCCCTGGTGTCCTGTGTTTTGATTCTAAGAATCACATCTACATACATTTGCTTCAGGTGAGGCCAAGGAAATCCTCACTTTCTGGCACTTGTGGCTTTGGACTTGAGTCCCTGTCTGTTTCTTGACGATCCAAAGGAATGCCGGCCCCATGAACTTCTTAAACATACACAGGGGCTCCTGGTCTGGAGTCTTCATCTGGTTGCTAGAATGTTTAAAGAAGGATTTTTGTGATTCTTATAGGCTGACACACTGGCTGTCGTCTGTTGTTTTTCTAATCTCCCAGTAAACATTTGGAAAGTGAAGGTTTCGGCGTGTGTGTGTGTGTGTGTGTGTGTGTGTGTTTCCCTTACTTTGAAGAGTAAATAAAGCCATCAGATTTCGTGCGTTTTCTTCCATGTCCGCTCAGATGCTGCTGCTGCTGCTGCTGCTGCGGGTCTCTGGAGTGATTGAAATATTTGCAGCCCGTAGAGCAGCAGGCAGTATTGACGGATTTGGGGAATGCCGTTTGACAGTTACAGGCTCCTGTGAGGCATTGCAGGCTCCTCGGAGCCAGAGATGGAAGCGGGGGGCTGAGTGACAAGATTCTTCCTGTATGTCTCGAGCCATATCAATCATGGGCAGAACCTCACTCCTGCGGGGAAAACGTGCTGGGAGCCCGGTGGGAGGCAGTGCTGTTTACCCTCCCAGCCCCCTGCAACCACACAATTAAAACCAAGGAACAGAACAAAGTCGGGCCACAGAGGTTTCCGCTAGCCCCCCCCATTCCTTGTTCGTTGGGAGGCCCTGTAATTAGATCACAGCTTCTTCGTTCTTTTGGAAAGATTTAGAACAATTATCACACACGCTCTGCTGCTCTGAGTGGAAACGTGATTGGACAACTTTTGGAACTCGTGTTGATCTAAGACGGCGATTCTGGGTTTTCAACCCCTCACCAGCTGTGTGACCTGGGACACATAACTATTCTGAGCCACAGGATTTGTTTTTCTCCCTCGAAACAGGAACTGAATATATCTCCACTGTTCTTTATTGGCCTAAAAAAATAAGAGACAATATGGACAAAATGGCCCAAACTTTGTTTCCTAGTGAAAGAAATATCTAGAAGTCCAAGCCCTATTGTATATAATTCTGATACAGGGAAGACTTCATTGTGGGAGTTATGAATCCTGACTTGCCCATGGATGAACATACCCTCCATGTAATCAAAAATAATTTATTTCAAAGGCATGGCTTGTGGCATTTAAGATGTTTCAGGCACTAACCAATAATCCATTGACCTCACCTTTGCTAATGAGGTTAGAAGGACATTCAAAAAAGCTTATATTAGCCACTTTTACAAAAAAGGAAACCAGGCCTATCTCAGCTTTAACAATGGTGAGGAGAAAATTCTGTTAATTTAAAGTACCAGTAAGTTCTACCCTATATTGCTAGCTCTTTGTTCCCTTGGATTAAAAAAAAAAAAACAAAGGGATTACAAAATAGGCTCGATGAATCTAAATATAGTTTTGCTGGGCGATTTACTAATGACGGGTGCTTTTTGGGTGTTAACATACCACAAATGGTGTGAAACCAAAGGCCTGCGGAGGTGATCTTGCTGTTTGGAAAGCTGGATCATCCCTCAGATTCCCAGCTTGCCGTGTGTATTTTCGCGTGTCAGGCAGGGCTCTGCTTTGCAGAGCAGGACATGACCTCTTTGGGGCTTGTCTCTCCTAGGAACTTCCTCCAAGGTGAGTGATAGGGCCTAGTTGTTCTTTGTTTCAGTTTGGCAGTAGTGCTAGAGAAGAAAATATATTTTTATGTGTTCGAACGGCAGTTAAAGAGTATTCCAGATTCCTCCCGACCTCCCCACCCCCACACCCCCAAAAGGCATGTTCCCTAGCCAAGGCCCACATGGCTTTTCTTTGCTTTAAGTGCTCCTCATATTATCTTGACCTTAAAGTTTACAGGGTAAAGGAAACATTTATGGAACAGTTAAGACCAGTTAGAACATAACGACTTGCCTCATTATCACACTCTACAAATCTCCACTTTACAGAGTTCACTTCCCTGTCTCCTTTAAACTTGTGTTTGGCCTCCAAATACTGTTACTGGTGTTCACAGATGGAAACACAGGGAACTGCTCATTCCTTACCTCAACTGTGCCAAAAATAAGAATCTTCAAGAACTCATAAAGTAATTTAACACCACATTAATAAAAGGAGCACAATTTTGAATAATTTTTGTAAGTACATGTTTGAGTTAGTAATAGGATTTTTTTTTTAGCTGTCTGTTCATATATTTCATCTGCTTCATAAATAAATAGCTCCTACGAATCAACAAGCTAAAATTAAAAAAAACAATAGTTGTAGGACAATTGGCGAAATTCTAAAACATCATTCAAATGACCAATAAGTATTTGGAAAATATTCAGTTAGCAAGGAAGAAACAGCTTAGAATAGAAACTGTATTCACCCTTTATACACGAAGTTAATTAACCTTTAATTAACAAAGGTTAAAACTGTTAGTATATTATATTGGAGCAGGGCAGAAGTGGGTTTTCTGAAATGTTGTGCGCAAGAAATAGAACTCCTCATTTCATTTCTCAGGTTTAATGTGGAGGTCACTAGCAAAAGTTTTAAAAATGTTTTTCACCTAAGATTTTCATAAGTAGAAAAAATAGGTTAAAGGAATACTTAAAGACACATCCACAAATTTATGTATAGGGATGTTTATGCCTGTATTATTTATACTATAAAAAAGGAAGCACTAAAAACATTTAACCGTTGAGTTAAATTATGATGACCCCAAGCATAAAATACTATGCAGTTCACAAAAATATAAACTAAAGCAAATGTAGGAAGTTGAAAATCTCAGATTGTGGTTGTATGCTTTCACGTTGTTTCTCTTTAAAAATATCTATTAAAACTTAGATGAAAAATGAAAGATTATCAACATTTTCGTTGATTCATAAAATACTTTTTTCGAACGACTATAAAACTACATAAAATTATTTAAACATGAAGTTTAATTAAAAAAAAAAATTTATAGTGTTTATTTTTGAGAGAAGAAGAGAGAGAGACAAAATGCGAGCGGGGAGGTGCAGAGAGAGAGGGAGACACAGAATCTGAAACGGGCTCCAGGTCTGAGCCATCAGCCCAGAGCCCGACGCGGGGCTCGAATCCATGGACCATAAGATCATGACCCGAGCCGAAGTTGGATGCTTAACTGACTGAGCCTCTCAGGCACCCTTGAAGTTTAATTTTTTAAAGAAAATTAATTAAGTCACATCACATATCATTATAAAAATAATTTGAAATTGTCGCATGGTCTGTCCATCTGGTGAAGGGAATCGGTATCTAGCTTGATGCATGTTACATCTAGTCCTGCAAATACACACAATTAAGAGTGATAGCAAGGCCTTCATATTGGCCACTACCCGCATCTGCTGTGAGTATCTGCCAGTCTTTAAGTACCTCTCACATCATGAACTGGGACACAAGAAAACGGATACTCTGTGCTTGTGGGACACAATACTTTATTATACAAGAATCTTTCGGATTCAGGCTATCTGAGAGAAAGGATTTGACAAGTTAATTAATTTGTCTTTTCTGTTATCTAAAAGCTTGTAAGACTCAAATACTCCTGATACCCAGAAGCGTTTTCTATTTTTGAACTTGGAAACAGTGCACCAGAAACCACAAGGGCATTCAGATACAGTGGTCTTTTGTTTCAAAGATGTAGGGTAAGAGAGACGTGGAGCAGTGGTTTTCTGGGGCCTGACTGGTGGCAGTCACCAGAGTGGATGTTTAGGGTACGTGCCATGCTATACACGTGCTCAGCAGCAGATCTCAGGTAATGGGGGCATGAGTGCGTTTCCCAGTGGATGTATTTTTTTGGGGGGGGGTGTGGTGTATGGTGCTTTCTAAAGGTTGGGGCCTAGGGCAGGTGTTCATCTTCTGTGGGTCCCAGGCCAATACTGTATTCAGACACCCATTCAGCCCAAAATGGCACTTGATGTTTTTAGACATGGTTGTAGGCATTGGGGATGTAGCAGTAAATGAAACAAAGACCCCCCCCCCCCCGCCCTGTCATGGAGCTTGTGTTCCCCAGGGATGTGCAAGAAAACTGGAAAGCGAGTTGAGATCAGCTTGAGGAAAATTCTATATTTCTGTTTTAGGAATGTGAACTTCTATAAGGGTGGGGGCAGGGTTTAGTGAATTGTTTTCCTTATTTTATTTATTTATTTTTTTTGTTTTTATTTTTGAATAGGGATTTTTATTTACTTATTTATTTATTTTTGAGTAGGGAATTGTCCATTTGAGGAAACAGGATTTTAATAAGATTTCTCTAATAAGTATTATGTAGAGTTGTTACTCAATTGACTTTGAGGATAAAATACTGATTAAATACAATGAAAGCTTGTAGTAGAACTATATCAGTTTTAGACCAGTTGGAGGACTTTTTTATTTTTATTTTTATTTTTTTAATAATACTGGACCTATCCTTTTTGTCCTGTGATTCGTGTCTTGGTAAGTGGCAATAAAAGAAAAGTTTAGATTTCACACAAAAGCTTTGTGAGCTCACCGATTTTATTTCAGTTTCTATTTATCCACTTCTAAATGAGCCAACTGATGTTGTGCTTAGTTCTTTTTTTTTTTTTTTTTTTTTTTAATGTTTATTTTTGAGAGAGACAGAGACAGAGTGTGAGTGGGGCAGGGGAAGAGAAAAGGGAGACAGAATCTGGAGCAGGGTCCAGGCTCTGACCAAGCTGTCAGCACAGAGCCTGGCGCGGGGCTTGAACTCACAAACTGCGAGATCATGACCTGAGCCGAAGTCGGACGCTCAACCGACTGAGCCACCCAGGCGCCCCTGTGCCCAGTTATTTCAGAGATAATGGTAATGTTTGCAGAATGAGCCAATGTTCCCAATTTGAGATTGTGACAACCTTAAATTTCGTGGAGACAGTTGACCTGTTTTTTGACTCAGATAGGGCTGGTCCTGGTAGGTAATGTGCACATAAACAAATGAGTATTTAGCTTCATGACTCAGTGTATTACATTAAAGATAGCAAGTCTAGCATTTTTGGTGAGTTGACAAGGATAAGAAATTGGGAAAATTTAATTTTACTGGCACCCTAATTAAAATCGGGAGGTTTCCTAGGAGAATTTAATACTCTCTTTTGTATCCCGCTGTGGTTGTACTTACCACTGCTTTATTTCTTTTAGATTAAAACTATTTTAAAAGGAAAGTGATAAAGACATTGTTCATTGTGATTGCTATCCAGTGCCTTATCCGTATTCGGTTTAGGTATTATAGGGCATGTATCGTGTGCGATTCATCTGAATTATCCTAAGTGATTAGTTTGGATTTCATAACTGGGTTGACTTGATGCTACAGTCATGCAGAGAGGTGCTACCATCTCCTGTGTTCTGGATCAGAAATACCCCATCCCTCAGTGGGACTTATTGGTGGACATAGAACTTCTATCTAAATCGTGTCTTATTTCCATGATGATTGAATTTCCATGATGATTAAAATGACCGCAATGTGCATGTTTTCTTTAAATAGCTCTTAGGAGTCTACCTGGCAGATAATGCTTTCTAAAATAAGCTGGTGATGTTGTTAATACATAATCAATGAGCATTAGGAAGCAGGAGCTGGCTGTCAATCATCTGAATACACGTGGTAATATATATTCCACGTCGTCTTGACTGAACTGTGGCCTCCCGCACATTTTGTCTTTTCGATGGCTCAGCCTTGGCTGATCACCTTGGATTCATTCTGTGGGGACATCTTTCATTTGCTGTAGGACTGTGTAATGTGTAGCTCAGAGAGGCATGGGTCTCAGTAATGCAGAGCCCCACAGTTTTTAAGGATGGGTGGCCAGCCTGGGTGCGAATTGCTTGCCTACGGTGCCTGCCAGAGTCCTCCACCTTCATGGAGACAGAAGGACTAGCTGGGAGCTCCCCTTTGGAATGGAATTCCACTGCAGTTAATCGTAAATGTTGGTAGCTACCATAAATGATGTGCCGTGGCTTCCGGTAAGTTCTTTTAGCTCCTCTTGTCGAAGAGAGCAGATGAGTGCCTTTTTGTGACTAAGAATACAGCTCCTCACTAGAGCCTTGTCTCGGGTTCCCTGTCTGGCTCATTCTCTTGAACCTTTTTCAAGAGCCCCATGAATTTATGGATGATTTGCAGCCTCTTCTTTTGTTTTATTAAAAAATTTTTTTTTAATGTTTATTACTCATTTTTGAGAGACAGTCAGAGCATGAGCGGGGAGGGGGCAGAGAGAGAGGGAGACACAGAATCTGAAGTAGGCTCCAGGCTCTGAGCTGTCAGCACAGAGCCCGACACGGGGCTCGAACTCACGAACTGCGAGATCATGACCTCAGCTGGAGTCGGACGCTCAACTGACTGAGCCACCCAGGCCCCCTGCAGCCTCTTCTTATTCAGTTACATCCCCCTCATATATAACGCTGGCCCCTGCTTTATGTATGTGCAGAGTGAGACCCAAGTTCCCTGAGTTCTTTCCACGGACTGCTCTGACCAGCCGTGGTCCATGCTGAGGCAGTGTTTGAACTGCTCTTGTCTAGAAGAGTCATGTTCAGTTTGGGGTCACGCCTGAAAACTGCCTGTCTGCTCTCTAAATGTACAGTTGTCCATCCAGAGGAATACCTCAAGGTCACCCCTGTTTTCACTTTTTCATGTCTGCAGCCTAGGGGCTGCTTTAGGCTAGGGCGGGTCTTTCTTACCAGCCCTCCTGTACCACCGAGTCTTGGAGATTAGTCAGGAGGTCTTGCCTTGATGACAGTGGGTCATTTGTTTCCAAGGAGACATAATTAAAAACGAAACTCACTTGAAACTTCAGGTTGGATCATATGACTCAGCTGAGTGTCTTTTCCTTTTTCCGTTTTTAATGCAGAAAGCTCCCAAGGACGTATTTTGGAAATAGCGTTTGGTTGTGAAAAATGCGGAATCTGAAAAAGTATTGCCTGAAGATGGGAAATCTTTAATACAAATTGCTGGGGCTTTTGAGGAATCAGTGGATTGTGGAGTTATAGTTCTTGATTGCTGAGATAACATAGCTGTACTTCATTAGATATTCACGACATGTTGAGGGGGTGATAGTCAACCTTCCCCTGGTGGACCGGAAGTCCCCCTTGACCCTGAGCTGAATGACTTAATGATGCTGATGGATGATGGTAGTGATAATATCTACCACTTACTTTATGTATGCTGGATGCTAGTGTTAGGCTAGTTGGTCGATGCAGGTTCTCATGTATTCATTCCGGCATTCCTATGAGATGGATAGGATTGTCTCAATGTTCCGGGACAGGAGAAATTATGGATCAGAAAAGTTACTGCTGCCTGGAATTTGAAGTGAGGTTTGTACTCTGGATCATTTCTTGGGAGTCAGAACAAACTAGGAGGGGGGTGGCCGCTCTTCCCCAGTACCACCACATTTCCACTGCACCCCTAGGGTGTTAACAGAAGTGGCATAATCTTTGCCCCTTTGTAATGCTCTTGGTCCGTAGCTCTCCGAGCCATTCCTTTCTGGTCTTCAGGAGCATGGTCCGTTAACCCCTTCCGGTACCCAAGGCAGCCCTCACTGTTTATGCATGAGGATGGCTTACTTAGGAAGGTCCCGGCTGCCTTCTCTGTTCTCGGGGTCCTGATCCCGGGGCTGATACACCTGGTAAACTCAAAGTGAGCTCTTTTCTGATGCTCTCATCTGTGCTTGTAGGCCGTCCACGTGGTCAGACTTGCTGAAGTGCCTGTTGTGCGTGTTGTGACCTTTGCGCCTAGACCTCAGATTTCCCTTTTCAAGTGTAGCTAGTGTAAAATTACTCCCTCTACTTGCTGCCCCATTCATAAAGTCTCCCAAGAGACTCAACACCCGGTGATTGGTGGTTGGGGTCGGAGAGAGAGTGCTTTATATTTATTTATTTATTTATTTTTTAAATGTGTGTGTGTGTGTGTGTGTGTGTGTGTGTGTGTGTATTTTTCCTTGAGAGACCGAGCATGAGCAGGGGAGGGGCAGACAGTGGGACACATAGAATCCAAAGAAGGCTCTAGGCTCCGAGCTGTCAGCACAGAGCCCAACGTGGGGCTCAAACCCACGCACCGTGAGTACATGACCCCAGCCGAAGTCGGACACTTAACCGACTGAACTGCCCAGGCTCCCCGAGAGTGCTTTTTATTTAAAAGGTGTCCTCCTAACTACATGAAGGAAAAAGAAGGACAAGAACGTCACCCATAGTCCTCTTTTGGAGTGATTTTCCCCCCTAGTTTTGTCTTTTATTTGAGTTGAACTGGGTCTGTATTTTTGCAGATATACTTGAAGTTATGGGGCCTTCTGACTGTAGAAGAGTCTGTGATGGAAACTACGTGCTGGGGAGTAAGGGCCACTATGGAGGCCCCGGTACTGAGATCTCAGTCCAAGGCCCTGGATGCGATACCACAGGTTCTGAATCACGTGCATGCGGTCACATTTTCGCCTTTCTAGTGATGTGATGCAAGGTCTCGTAGGCCCACGGTTGTAACACCTCACGTTTTTCTCCACCCCTGCTGGCAATTTGCATTTAGAATTTGCCTGTGTAAGTTATATTTTAGATCAATAATGCAAATTGGAAGACCTGGTAGGGCCCAAGGCCTCATCGTGTCTGACTAGGCCTCTACGAATTTGAGAAATACGGAATATACACACCCTCTCCTTCCTGTTTTCCCCATAAATTGTAAACATACCAGTTGTTTATAAGTGAACTTGGGAGTGCTTTTAATTGGTGGTGGGGCATCTATCTTCATCCACCAAATATATTTTGAGCATCTCTTAGGTACAGAGTGTCCTGCCTGGCCCTCTTTGTGGATTGAGGGCTCTAGAAAACCACTTTTTATTTTTTATTTTAGAGAGAGAGAAAGAGTGCATAAGGAGGGGAGAGGTGCAGAGGAAGAGAGAAAGAGAGAGAGAATGAATATGAATCTTAAGCAGGTAGAGCCTGATGTGGGGCTTTATCCCACGACCCTGGGATCATGACCTGAGCTGAAATCAAGAGTCACTCAACAGACTGAGCCACCCAGGCACCCCTAGAATGCCACTTTTACTCTCAAGGTGTCTTCAGTGTATTTGAGGAGAACTCTTTGCTTATTTATTTATTCAGTCGATTTTATTCACGATCAGCTATACAGCAGCCACTAGCCTGTGTGCTGGGGACTCACCGATGGTAATGGAGGCAGATTCTGTCATTGAATTGGCTGTCTCTGGATGTCCGCCATGTTCTGAAGGTGCTAACTCTCTGGCAGATAAGGCCTAAATCCTGCTTAACGAAAGGTTCATGCAATGAAAACGTTAAGAGAGCTCCAGAGGGGAAGTGACGGGGAATCAGGGGGAATCAAAGATATCCCCTGTCTTAGATGGTGTGTGATTAATAGGTCCTGGGACGACTGAGTCTTGGGCCATCAATGACAGACTGGTCTGGGATGCAGGGAGGTGACAGGCTAAGAGAAAAGTCGTTTGTAGATGGCCTCACTCTGACCGTCAGAAATGTGGGACTTGATACCATTGTGGTAGTAGCCTGGGAAGATATTTGCATCCTTCTCTGAGGGCTTTTGGAAAACTATCAGATGGCCACCACAAAAAGTAGTATTCATCTTGGCTGGATGCGGAGGCTTGGCTATTCAAGCTTGTGTCTCTCTCTATTCCTACACTGTAGCAAGCCAGCGCTTAGGGGCTTGAACCCTGTTCTCTCAGCCCCCTCAGACAAGAGCGATTCTCTCTACCCTGTCGATCTAGGCCGTGCCCAGGTCTTTGCTCACATTGGACCAACCCGACTCATGTGGCATCTCTGAACTCCAGTCCTGGTGGCCACTTCTGATTCGTCCAGCTTGGCTACGTGTTCACCCCTTGATTCAGCAGGGGGCTCGGGCCCCCTGAGAAGTTTTTGGGGTTGGAGGTGGTGGCCCGGAGGTGATCGAGAGGCTGTCATCAGAAGAAGGAGCTATGGACTCAGGACAGGTCAAAACAGATGTCCGTTAGAGTCGTGCAGTAACTAAATGCACCCTAATCAATCCTGTTGGCCCCAGCCAATTTGTTACTTAAGGTGAGACTTTCATGGCTGTGCAGAGACGTGGTGCTAGGGGCTTTAAACAGAAAAAGAGAAGGGGCCACTGGCCCGTTTTGTTCCTCGCAAATGGTTTTCAGTTTTATAATTTCCAACGAGAAAGCCCGAGCCGACACCCTGCTGGGATGATCTGCTTACCTGCAGTAAGTGGAAAGGGTGTCCGCCTCCCCCTGCCCACCTGCCTCCAAGAAGGCCCAGTCCCAGGCTCTAGAAACCTCTCCGTGGGACGGACTGACCGGCATGCTCTCTGGCCCGGCCGTGTGGAAACAGCCTTGCTGTATTTCATTGTTTGAAACTGCAGCCTGCTTGCCGCCTCCAGAGTTTTCCCTTAATGCAGCCGACAAGTGCACGTTTGGCTGTGATACCTTGTCGCTGTAGAGCGGTGAAGTGTGCCTTTTTTCTCTGGGTGGCTCGCTCCCGGCCATCCGCCCTAAGTGTATCTGTGACTGCCGTAACGGAGATCGCTTCTTGGGTCTTGATCATTCTGAAGTGACATTTGGTGTTAATTTACTCGTCACCAAGGACGGCCCCGGGGACCCACTTGGGATCAGGTGAGTTATAGGCCACAAGGCAACTTTCCTCCCAGTGACCCGTCTGAAAGGCTTTTTCAGGCCATCACATCAGGGTGTTGAGAGAGGAGTTAAGAGGTTTTATTCTTATATGTTTGGGGAAATTATGCCTCCGTGCACCCTACTTAGGAGATGACCGTGTTCTCTGTTTTCTCCCAAATTATGCCCCTCTTCGTAGGGTAGGAGGAGGAATTCCCGTGAGTCGTTAGCAGCGAGCCTAACTGGGGCTGGAGAACACACGCGGGGACGCCCTCAGCCCGGGGCACAGGTCATGCTCATGGCGCTCTGCCTTGAAAGCCTGGGGGGTTACCTCTGGCTCCTGCTCTTCCCCTCTCGTCATTAATTGCTTCTTTTTATCTCAAATGTTTATCTATTTATCTTGAGAGAGAGAGAGAGAGAATGCACACCACACGAGAGAGTGAGTGCAAGCAGGGGAGGGGCGGGGAGAGAATCCCAAGCAGGCTCCGTGCTCAGCACGGATCCCGACACGGGGCCCAATCTAGTGACCTCGAGGTGGTGACCGGAGCGGAAATCAGGAGTCGGGCCCCTAACCGACTGAGCCCCCCGGGCGCCCCTTCTCTGCTTCTGTCACTCGTACATCCCAGATCCCAAGGGAGCATAATTGTTGCCCGATTCCTCAAAACAGTGGGAGTTCTCTGACATCCATGCAGTGTCCGTCTTGTGTTCTCCCCTACCTGAGGCTCCTCCTGTGCTGCAGGTGGGGCGACATTGGAAGGAATGATTAACAGCAGAACAGCACCCCAGCGTCTTGGCTCATTCTTCAGGGGGCCGGGCCCACCCACGGGGGAGGACTTGGCCCCAGAAGGACGGCCCCATGAGGCAAAAAGTTTTGTCTGCTTTTTTTCCACAGCTGCCTCCCCACTTCCTCAAATAGTTCCTGGCGGAAAATAGGGACTCCGTAAGTGCTTTGTCGAGGGAATGGGATACCTGAGGAAGTTGTCTGTCCTGTGTCCTCCAATCCTGGGCTCGCCTCATGTGTAATTTTATTTCTAAAACAAAATGATGTGGTAGGTGTTGTTACCCCATTTTACAGGCGAGGAAACTGAGGCATAGAGCTGTGAAGGAGCTTGCCCAAGGTTACAGAACTCAGCCCCAGGCCTGTCTGATGTTAAAGCCTAAACAAGCGCATCTCCTTATGTTGTATTGGCCTTAACAGAAAGGGGCCTACAAATAGTGGCTCGTGGGCCCAGGCTGGCCTGCTGTGGGTTTTTGTACAGCCCGAGAGCTGAGAGTGGCTTCGCATTTTTACATGTTTGAGGAAAAAATCAAAAGAAGAATAGTGTTTTGTGACACGTGAAAATTAAATGCAAACAGACCTCAGTGTTCGTAAATAAAGTTTTATTAGAACACAGCCCCACACTCCTTTGTTTATACGTTGTCTGTAGCTGCCTTTGCACCATGATGGCAGAGTTCAGCGGTCGGGGCAGAGACCTCATGGCCCCCCAATCCCACAAAATATTTACTGTCTGGTTCTTGGCAGAGGTTTGGTGGCCCCTCCTGTAGCTTCCCACATCTGCCTTTGTTCTTCTTCTCTGTTGCTTTCCTGGGAAGGCAGGATAGCGTAGCAGTCACCAGAAGGCTTTGGAGTTAGACCACGAGTCCGTCTTGTCTCTGCACTGGCTCATGGCAGGAACAACATTGCGAGTGCCTTGATTTTCCTCTTTTCCAGATTCCTCATCAGTCACGTGGAAGTAACATTGTACCCACTGCATCGGGTTGCGGGTTGCGTGAGGATTAGCTGTAGGAATGACCACATGTCGCTAGACTCTTTACTTGAAACATCACTTGGTACCTGATAAATGCTGGGTACATGCCAGTTACTGTTTCCCGTCATCCATCCCTCTCTCTCTGCCCCTCCCCTCACCCCCTCTCTCCCTCATGCACACACATGTAATTTTCTATTTTCTGTTTATCTGAGCCAGAAGAGAACATACTTTTTAGTCGTTCGGCCTTGCTTAAGTGTGGAGTGGTTAATGTAGCCGCGCGGAAATTAATTGCTTGTTTTGTTGTGATATAATTAAGAACTTAATTAAAAATGGATAACTCTAACTTTTCACTTCATTTTCTCCGTTTGCACAATCTGGGTATTTTATTTTGTAGCCCATTAAAATTTGAAGGTGAGTGTTAAGTGTCAGTAACTTTGATGAGTCTTCCCGGAGGCGGTCCGACGGGAACGCATTTTGTGTGCCTTGCTGGGGGTGGCGTTTGCAGGGTCTTGTGAGTGCTGAGCCCCCGAGGAATGCAGTCACCGGCTGGGAAACCCAGGCATGTGCATCAGGCCCATGGGGGCCCACTGGCCATGGTCTCTTTCAGAGACTGGCCTTGGCGGGCCTTCTTCCTACTCACCCGGGCTCCTTCAGGTCCCTGTGCAGTTAGGAAAAGTTCTCTGGGATTTTCATCTGTAAATTCCGCCTTTCCTGTGGCAGCCTGGGATTGCATAAATGACTTCGTGGAATGGAGCAAAGGAGAATATGGTATTCCTTAAAACAAAAAAATGAAACAAAAAAACGCTTCCGCTCCCCACCATCGGTAAGTGGAGCAAACTTGAGACTGTATAACATTTGAAGTCCTCTGTCATCACTTCCCTGTCACGGGCTTCAGTGTTATCAGCCCGATTCACCGTTAGAGCTGAGCATGGCCTATTCTGCCCAGAGCTGGCTGTCCTAGGATCCTGCTGCCTGCCTTCACGGTCGCTCCAGCAATAGGTTTGCCCTTGCAGGAGAGGAAGCGCATGACCCAATACCACGCAGAGCCAGAATTTCCTTCCAGGTTTAGGTGATTCCCAAACTGCGTCCTCCTAGCCCACCATCTCCTAGGATGGTCAGTGGGTTACATGGGGGGAAGGGAGGATGGAAAGAAAGCTAGTCCAGCCGTTGAGCAGGTTCCCCAAAGGAGCCAGGTAGAAATAAGTGAAGAGAATAAGTGGCTTGCCCATCTTATAATTTTGTTTCTTTGGTTTTAGATTTCTTTTTTTTCAATTACAAAAGAAATGCATGCTTATTTGAGCAGGTGTTTTTTTTTTTAAGTATAGATCTGTATAAAGGGGGACTTAAACTCCCTCATTTTAGTCTGTATTCCTCCCCTCAACCCTGCCTCCTTCCCTGGTAATCAGAGTTAATAGCTGGTGTATTCTTGCATGTTCTTTGTTCACGTTCACATGTGTAACACACACGCTGAAGAGTGCGTTCTTTTTCTCCAAAGTAAGTGGACACATACGTTCCCATCCCTAGATCGTATACAAGATCTGCCTTCCAGGCAGTAAGTACAGTTTGAACATATTCTTGTCAATAGTTGCATAATATTCTGTAACCTAGGCCAGCAGGTTGCATCCAGCTAAAAGGACATGTGTCCGAATGGAATTAAGAGCTTCATACATAATTTCTTGATTTTGATGAAGGAGTTTTCTTAATAGATATCTCAGACATGACTTTAGGCTGCAAGGCATATCATAGGTGGAACTTTTTTATGTCACAGGTGGGCCTAATTATCCTTGATTAATGTACTGGAAAACCCGATAGAACAGAAACTCGGGAAGGGACACTGAAGAAGGTCTGGATCATATGTTATTCCGAGCCCCGTAAGCAGCCTCTGCGCACACAGCAGGCACTCACTCCGGTTTGATTCTGCCGATGCTTAACACAGTGAGTTATGAGACAGGGAGAAATCTAGACTTCAGCCACCGTTTAACAAACTGGTGACTCGGAGTTCAGCACTCTGGCGTTGCCGTCCTCATCAAAGGCTATATCTTTATCTAAAATTTATTAGCCAGCTTCAAACCTGTTTGCCAGCTCACTAATGGAAGCCTTTTGAATCAATTTGCTCCTATAATTTAAACAGCATTTCAATGTATATTGTCGGAGCAGAAAGGAGTTGAAGCTCCTAGCCAGTAGAATTAATTATTTATTATCCTTTTCATAAATACTCTCCTAGACCAACCTAACTGAAAAAATGCTTAGGCTGTTTAAAGCACACATACACACACACACACACACACACACACACACACACGGACACAGTGTTTTCCAATGGCTAATTTGAAAAATGTCACCATATTAGTTTTCATTTACGTCTGTCAGGAAACATTTATATCTACACGTAAGAATTTTTCTTCCCCTTTCACCAGATTTTTTTTTTTTTGCAGAGTATGCATTTAATTCACGTTTACAAATTGGTTTCTGTTTTTAACTAAAGGCACTTTTTCAGCAGAAAAGATGTGTATGATCTAACTTTTAATCTCAGTGGCATGAGCCTTGACATGGCCAACTTCCTTTTCATGAGAGCACTGTTTAGAAAATATAAATCTGCTTGATTAGTTCAGAGGAAGGATCTTCAGATTAAGCTAGTGTTAGTTAGCTTTGGTTTTTTTCTTCCGTTGATCATTGTGGGGAAACAGAGTTCCTCTGGTCTCTCCTGGCTTTGCACATCTTGGGAACGGTAGTGACAGCTTTCGTTTTGGACTATCTTTTCAAGGAATTCTGTGGAGTAAAGAACACAGCAAGATAGAGATAGTGTTTCCTATGGGAGCAGAGGGGAGGGTTGTTTGCTGTCTAGTGTATGGAAGATAATGTCTTCCTCCAGCACTAAGTTGAGGTTGATTTGCTTGATAAAAGATTTGGATTCCTCGTCTCACTGTTTCTCTTCCATGACTCACACCCAGTAAGGGCACAGCATCCACGTGTTCTGCATCAGCCTTGTGGGACCGGGGGACAGAGGTGACTGGAGCTGATGCCGAAATGGACTTTGCACTGTTGTGAGCAACAAGTACTTTGTATCTGACCCTGGAGTCTCGTGTCTTCTACTAGCTCTCACAACACGTGGCAGCTGGCTGCTTAGATTACAAATAGGGTGAAATCTTAGATTCTTCACAGTTTGAAGATTACCAAATCAATAACAGAGGTTATAAAGAGCTACGTAGGCATTAGCAAACTGTGGCCTGCTTGCTAAATCCAGCCCACAAGCCTGCTTTTCCAGACCCATGAAAATATAACAAACAAAAATATAAAAACAAAGACTATTGACAGAGACCACATATGTTCCCATAGACGAAAGTATTTACTAAAGCATTTACTGGCCCCTTACAGGAAAAATGTGCTAAGCGCTGATATGGAGAAAGCTGTAAGTACAGCGTCTGATACATCAAAGGTACAACAGTTATAACAGCAAACACTGAAATACTGTTAATTATGTATACTGTCCATTCACTAGTGCCCTTCACCCTCACAGCTGTCCTGTGAGGTGCGTACTTCCATTCTCTTCATACAGGTGAGCACAAGAGTGCTTTTATTACCGTCTTTTCCTGATTTATAATGGGGAGACTGGTTAACTTACCCAAGGTCACACAGCTGGTAAATGAATGGTGGCAGTAACCCTTTAGAACCCAGGCTGCCAGACTCTGAGGCCCATGTTCTTAACACTTTGTTGCCTCACTATGATGGGTACTCAAATCCTTGAGTTCTTACTCTGCACCTGTTAGGTGCCTTTCCGTGCTCTTTGTAGCCCTCTGCGGTGGGCTTCCCTTTTGCAGATCTAGACATGGAAGCTCTTGTGAGCGTGAAGCCTTACCCAAAGTTGTGTCACCATCAGCGTTGGTCCCAAGACTCAGATCCCAAGTCCGTCTGGCCCCAACGCTGATATTCTTTTCACAGCTTATTTTACGGCAAAGGCAGCCATTATTTTGGCCCATTTTCAAAGTGACGAGCTGGAATATTTTACAGCTTTCTTAAATTAATACTTCATGTTGGTTATAAATCACTTCCTCTACGTTGATGGGCCTGTGTATTTTTTGGACATTTGTCTGGTCTTTAGATACTTTGGCCCCTTTAAGGATGATGTATCTTCTAAAATGGGACATAAAAGGGAACCGAAGAGGAATCTTAAGGTATTCCATATCCCTCGATCCATCGTGAAAGAGCTGGAAGTGAAAAGGTAGATGGGGCGCCTGGGTGGCTCCATGTGTTAAGTACCTGACTTTGGCTCAGGTCATGATCTCATGGTTCATGACTTTGAGCCCTGCGTCGGCTCTGTGCTGACAGCTCAGAGCCTGGAGCCTGTTTCCGATTCTGTGTCTTCCTCTGTCTCTGCACCCAACCCCCACCCCATCTCTCTCTCTCTCTCCTCAAAAACAAACAAACATTATAAAAAAAAAAAGCAAAAGGTAGAATACTTTTTCCTTGGAAACTTAAGCAGATTCACTGTCAAATTCCTTGTTTTTGTTTGGGTAAAACAGTTGCTCTGAAAGGCCCCATCGTCTTATAGTCCTACCAGTCTTTAGTGGTTTCCACTTTTTTGTTTGTTTAATCTGGGATAATCTGATATTAAATGAAGATTTTTTATGTTATCTCATAGAACTCTGGAAGTCCACCCATATTAAGCCCATTACTTTAAATCCCATTTTCCAGGTAACTGAGAATAGATCTGTGGATGCTGTTCTATGTCATTTTGAGTCATATTTAAAAAAAAAAATACTTTTTATGATTTTATGTATCATCCCATCCACAGATGGTCTTCTCGTCCACCTGACTTTCAAATCTGCTTTAGTCTTGGGAATTTTGCTTAGGTTGAAGGAATGAGCGTGTGTATCTTGTCAGAGCAAATCACAAGCCCGTGTAAACTCACTCTTGCTTCCAGCATCTCGTTCATAGAAACTACAATCTGCTGAAGTTTCATATTGTTGTAACCTAGAAGCATGCCCATATTTATCACCCCTGGGCTGCTTTAGCATTTGAATATTATTGGAAATCTCGGAAGATCCTGGGAGCCAGTCATGAGAATTATACAGCTCTTAGTTCTTCAAAATCTAGGTGTAGGCAGAGAGCGCATGTAGTAATTCAGTTGAATAGCCCCTTTTCTTTTCCTGATGGGAGCTCAGTGTTTGTTTGCCCCATTGAGGAGGAGGCTTTGGGATGAGTGATTGTCTCTTGTCCTCAGATTTGCCTTTACTTCTTGGTCATTATGGAGCTCAGTCTTTCCAGCAGTGAAAACCTTTTCTACCAAGTTAATGGCGGGGGCGGGGGGGGCGTGTGAGGGGCCTGGTGAGGCATTTTGTGAGCAAACAGTCCAAAGAGCTTGGGGAATTTTGTTAGTCTGCCTTTCCTGTCTGGCTTTATTTTATTTTATTTTTTTTTCAGGGATTACCTAATACACATTGTGTGCTTCCGTGTCAGGCAGAGCAAGGTTCCCATCCCAGCCGGGAGACCGTTGATAAGCTCGTCAAACTTTTGGAGCCACAGCTAGCTTATTTGTAAAAAGAAAATGGATTTATTTATTTCTGTATGACACCTTACACCTAAACTTTGAAGCTTAGACCAACAACCAATTCATTTTGTCTGGTGATTTTTCTGAGTTAGGAATTCAGCCATGGCCCAACTGGATGAATCTTTCTACTCCTTGTGGCATTGACCAAGGTCACTCAGTGGTGCTCTGTTGGTGAATGAGTTCCTGGCATTCAGCTGGTCTAGGGTGGTCACTCATATGCATAGCACTTTCCTGGGGGTGATTAGGATACTGGGGTCACCTGGGCCTCTCGCCTCCCACGCCTGTGCGTGGCTTTCTGACATGGCAGTCTTAGCGGAGGCAGATTTCGTATGTGGTGACTCAGGGCTTCCAGAGAACATGTTCTAAAGGACAGGATGTGTAGAAGCTGGCAGTTTCTTAAGGTCTGGGCCTAGAGACCGGCATGGTATTACCAAAGCAGCCACAGAGCCCACTCTGATTCAAGGGGAACAGACATACACCCACTTTCCTAGATAGAAGTGTCGAAGTATTTGTGGCCATCTTGAATCTGCCGCTGTGGGTATAATAGTGTCTTCCTTATCACCTGCAGAGTAAGTCCAAGCTTTCTGAAGACTGAATGAGATGTTCCTGTAAAGCACCAAGCACCTTACGTGGGTGATGGGAAATGTCCACTGACATTGTAGCTATTCCTAAGGGCAATTAGAGTAATAACGCTACATCACAATAAGAATAATGCTGTTTTCCTCCATGACACTCTATGCCTGTTGTTTGCAATTAGAAAGGTCGAGCCAGTGAGAAATGGGGCAGCATGGTTTCCTTTTGCCTTCCACCTCCACAAGGCGATGTCCTCAGCAGCAGGTACAGTGAAGAGTTGAGTGTTTGTCATCAGGGCTCCATCTCAAATTCAGAGGCACCCCAGTAAATGGTCATTGACTGCAGGTGTTTTCTCCTTGGCAATCTCTTGCAGCCCGCCCCCCCCCCCCATCTCCACTCTAATTCTGAGCATTGTGTCTCACTTTTGTCAGTGGCAGAATGTTTGAACTGTCTCTGCACCTCTCAGGATCCCTTCTGAAATCGATTCCTCTCATGCTGTCCTTTGCCTTACCGTAGTAGAGATCTGGGTGCATCCACACGACGAAAACCATTCATGAGCTTCCCCTTGGGTAGCAGTCAAGTCCAAACTTGCTGGCATCTAACTCTTCCCTGAGTTGGTCCCAGTCAGCTTCTCCCACCGTATTCCCCATTCAGCTGCACCTGCTAAGTTTCTCCCAAGGACCAGTGTTGAAGGGTGGTGTGGAAATCAGATTAACTCACTTGGTTCCTTGTCCAGCCCCTCACAGAAGTGTTTTTCCGCCCTGAGCCTGGCCTCCACTGGACCAGA
Source organism: Panthera tigris (assembly GCF_018350195.1). Taxonomy (NCBI): domain Eukaryota; kingdom Metazoa; phylum Chordata; class Mammalia; order Carnivora; family Felidae; genus Panthera; species Panthera tigris. Next base: position 51,890,038 of record NC_056674.1, read on the forward strand.
CAGAGAGCAGCATGTATTCAGACAACTCATTCATTCAGTAGACGTTTACTACATCCATAGAAGGCACAGAAGGAATTTGGAGCTGAAGTGTGAAATTATGGGACCTGCCTTGCAGGTGTCCATTCTGGCAGCTGGGTGAGAAACGAGGGTGGAGGGGCCTGCTGGCAGATGCTTCAGGTCGCCCAGGCGAGAGGTGTCTGGACAAACGTGGTTGCACTGGGTACAGAGTGGAGGAGATGGTTTGAGAGGTAGGAAGGAGGTGAAATCAGCACAATATGGTCACCACCTGTAGGGGGTGATACGCGAGGCCAGTGGAGAAGGAAGGGTGAAGGCTAGTGATCCGTGGACCGTGGAGTGCATGGCAGAGCCATCCATGATGTGGGATGTAGGACAAGGAGTGGATGGGAACACAGGAGTCCACAGTAGCGTGTGGGGTTCAAGGCTCCCGTGAGGCCTCCAAGTGGAAGTGATCTGTCGGCATCTAGACTTAGATCTGGCACTCAGGGATGCGGACGGGAAGGAATTTGTCCTGGCATGATTGTATTGGCCGATTTGGACTGGAGAACCCCGCATTTAACTGAGGTGTCCTGCTTGCCTTGCAAATGGCTGATTTTCAAATTACAAGCAAATACATTCCTAACATCCTAACAGACTCTCCCATTGTACCCTGCACTTCAGCTGAACTGGAATCTTTTCTTGCTTCTGTTCCTTTCCTGCTGTTCCTTCTGCTGGGATGGCACTCCCCATTTTTACCCTCCCTGCCCCCTCCCCTACCATCCTCCTGTCTCCTGATGTCTGACTCCTGCCCATGCTTTGAAACCCTTTTGATTCAAGGTTGTAGCTGCTCAGAGTTAGCACCACCTTTTCCTACCCTCCAAATGCCTTTTTTTTTTTTTTTTTTTTTTGTCTTTGGTGCATTTAGCATATAACAAATTGTATTATATTAGTTTCTGAACTCTTCATGATTTCCCTACTGGTTTGTAAACTCCCTTGAGGTCAGAGTTAGGTCGGCTTCCCCTCTTTTTGCAGATTTCATACCTTACATAGTTTTCTATCATTTAATAGCTCAGACAGTATATAGTTCCTGTCTTCCTTGAGCTGTACCTTTCCTGCGCCCCTGAGCCCTGTAGGATTTTGGCAGAATTAGATCTTTTTGCATCAGGTATTCTGTGTTGCTGATCAGAGTAAGGATGTTGAGTCTCTGTGCTTCAGAGACAAGGGGTTGATTACTTTCTAGCATAGTCCTGTGTTTTGGCTTCAGGCTCTGTGTCCTTCCTGGCATATTAGACTCTGGACTTTAACTACTAAGCCAACTCTCAGCCCGATGACTTCTTGTTTCACCTGTCCCTCACTGCTTTCCTTCCCTGGATCGGGGATTCTCTTTGGGGAAGGCAAAGTAACAGAAATCCTTTTTCCTTGAGTGCCTGGTGGATTCCCAAGCAGCCCTCTGCAGAAGTATACCGAGTCCCTACTGGCTGCAGAGATGAAAAGTAACATTCTCAAAAGTAGCCCGACAGTTTTTCCCCTTTTTTGGTCTGTTTTTGGTTGTATTAATTTCCTGTGCTTCTGGTCCATTAGTTTCGGGTTACCATGTGAATCAGTCCAGTTCGGGAAGCAGTGAGTGCTGCCCATGTGGTAGGCCCCTGCCTACACGTGGCTGACACACCGTTCCCTGCGGAGAGAAGATTTGACTATAGATCTAAACCATGGCTGAATCCAGCCTGCAAGTGTGTTTCTTTGGCCCTCATGTTTCATTTTTTTTTTTTTTTTAACAATTACTTATTTTTGAGAGTCAAGCGGGGGAGGGGCAGAGGGAGAGAGAGACACCGAATCCGAAGCAGGCTCCAGGCTCTGAGCTGTTAGCACAGAGCCAGATGCGGGGCTCGAACCCACAAACCGTGAGATCATGACCTGAGCCGAAGTCAGTGTTTAATTGCATGAGCCACCCAGGCACCCCTCTTTTTTGAAGTGGAGAACGTTTACTCAAAACTTTGATTCTTGGTTTCTCCCCCCACAACTTGCCAGTGTTCCGGGAACCCTGGCCCCACGTTTCGCAGGGCTGAGCTGGGCTCAGTGGCTGTCATAGTTGGAGGGACAGGGGGCGTCCATTCCAGGTCAGCTCACTCTCGCCCGTCCCTGGGGTGTCACACCTGCCCTCCCTTCCTCATTGACATTGCCTGGCTGGTCCACAGCCATCACCTGCAGCCTCCGGCTTCCCTGCTGCAGTGTGCCGAGGGTTTTGGTGGAGCGGAGGAGGGCCTCTTCAGCCACACCGGGAGTCACAGACACAAAAGTGCATCTCTAGGGATGACTGATTTAGGCAGGTGGAGAGGGTGGTGAGGCCGTCGCCCCAGGCAGAAGCAGAGAGTTAAAAACAAAACAGCATGGGGTGCTCTGAGTAACGGTGGCATTAACCACGTACTTCGCTGTCTCTTCTTTGGAGTGGAAGGTGGAAGAACGGGGCTCGGATCGGTCGCCAGGATTGCCCCGATCGGTTCATTGTGGAATCTTGCTTATGGCGATTGTCCCTCGATACAACACTTCCAGCCCCAGAAAAATCCAGTGAAAAAGACATTCACCCCCAATGGTTTGTCCATCAAAGGCCCTTCAGTGGGTATGAGAGGTTATGGAAGCGGTATCAGGACACCTGATCGCGTGAGTGGTAATGAGTAGCCCCGGGTGAGAACCCCCTTTCTTTGAGTGTGATCCCCACCAGCTCTCCGATTATGGGGAAGTTCAGTTCCTTAATCCCAGACTCAGTCTCCTAGTCAGTCAAATGGAGTAAGACTGAGAGATTGAGGGCTCATCTATGCATGGCACCAACACAGCCGTGGCTGAGGGCACATCGCCAGTGAGTGGCATTGATGGTGCTGCTAATGACAATGCAAATGACAAGTGCCACGTGTCCCTAGCAACTCGTAGGAAAGACGGACAAATCAGGGCTTTTCCCGTCTCCCAGCATTTAGCTGTGCCTACAGCAGCCCACTGCTTTTCCGTTCTCCTAACGGCCGTGAGCAACCTCAGATCCTTCTGGAAGCAGGTTGGTCGTGAACTATAAATAATTCGATCAAGAGGCCCGGGCCCTGCCCCTGTGGGTGGGGTCACCGTCAGAATATGGGAGTCAAGCGTGTGTGGCCGTGACCCTAGCGGTGACGTGCTGCAGCCAAGTCCTCAGATGCTGAGTAGACCCCAGCGGGTGGGGTGGACCGTCACTGTCCTGTGCCCTCACCTGGCAGTGCACGAGGGGCGGGGGCGAGGATATTTACCACCCGAAAGTTAGGGAGGCTTTTATGAACTGGGCCATCGCTCCTCAGTCCCCATTTTTCCTCGCGTCTCCGAACTCTCATTAATTTTTCACAGGCTTGTGATGGATAGTTTTTATTTATTCACGTCTGAGGTTCTGTTGTGTGAAAAGGACTCATTTTATAACATTACATATTCATGGCTTGGGATAGATGGGATAAGGAACTTATTATTAATGTGTCACTGTGGGAAACTTACTCCAGTTCATTTGCGAACCTTGTTAAATTTGGTGTGGTCAGCAGACACGGTGAAGTTTCGGGTGCGTTCCCTCGATGGAGGGCAGAGTTGGCTGTTGCTTCCCCTCGATTCAGTGCAGTTGAGTTTATATCTTATTTAAATATTTGGAAATACTGATCTGAAGGTAGAAAAGAACAGCGGAGTGGGGTGGGGGCAGCCGGCAGCGATTAAGTACAGAAAGAAGCTCCTGTCTCCTTGTCGGACAGCCTGGCTGCCCGGGCTTTCCGTGGCTCTCCTCCCAGGGGCATAGGAGGGGCGGACCCCTTCCTAAAGGCGAGGTCCAGAGCCATGCCCTTCCCCAGCTCCCCACCGTGTCTAGCATCTCCCCTTGGGGCACGTTGCACGTTCCTCCACCTCTTCAGTCCTCCTGACCTCTGCTCTGGGTTCTGGGGAGGTGTCCACTTGCAGCTCCCACTGACATCACAGAATTTCTTGCCCCGGACAGATAGAGGGAATGTCACCTTACCATCTTGTAAATCAAAGCTGGGGGTGGAGGCAGGGCCCAGTAGGGAGCCCGGCCCAATCTGCTTCAGCGTGAGCTTAGAGGGGAGGAAGCATATGTTGCACTCAGTTCTCTGCAGAGACACTCTCTGCTCTCTGCTAGGGACGGTGTGTAGAGTTTGCGGGATTTGTGGGGGCCGCTGTGCGTGTGCCAGTTTGGTTCAGCAGCGACGTGGCCAGTGGTCGCTGCCCCTTAACAGACTCCTCCCTGCCGAGAGAAAAGCAGAATGAATGCACGGGAAGGGTGCATTTTGAAATCTGGAAATTCTCCAAATCAGGCATCAGACTTGAAGAGTGTCCAAAACGTTAAGAATCATGTGGTGCCTCCTTGGCCACATGTCATGGGGATTTTCAAGCCTAGGATTTGTTACTGATAACCTTGTCCTCTACAGAGGTTAAAAAAAAAAAATTGAAATTCTTTTGATAATCAAAGCAATTAGCTTACGAAGTTGATGCTGGGGTGTACCCGGCGTGAGTAGGGGACAAAGGAATGAAATATGCCTTCAAAGGCATCCTCTGACGATGTTTCCATAATGCAAACCATTTGTTTCTCGCCGGGATCCCATTGGCGGTGCGCTGGTGTTATATTGCCATTTATATTGGAAAGGCAGACAGCGCGAAAACTGTAGTCTATTAAGAGTTTGTGAGTGTGTGCATGTGTATACAGTGAAATAATATCTAGTGTAATGTGAAGTGACAGTCAAAATTACAGCTTTTCTCTCGCCGCAAGGGCACTTCTTTGCCAAGTATAGTAATATTGTTGTCGCAGTGTTCAAGGTTGTCAGCAATTCTGGCTTACTCTGCAGAGAGTCATAATAGTGTGTGGAAGGAAGGAGCTTCCTGTCAGGGGAAATACTATAATTTTGATATATATTTGTTGGTGCCAAACTGCAATTAAATAGGAGGTGTTGGAAGAAGGTTTTATTTAACCAGCTTGAATTTGTTAATTAATTAGCAAAAACGTATATTTGGAATGCTTCAAGAAGCGGTTCTGTGATGTTCGCAAAACTTGATTCCACGCAATTGTTTTTGTGTTTGTCTGTCTCTTTGGAGAAAACAAAACACCCCCTCCCCGCAAACAGTGCAGAATAAAATGTTTTCAACCACCAAAGGAAGGGAAAAGTAAGACACCTTGAATAATCTTACCTCTTACATCTTTGGGGGACATTTCTTAGCCTGTTAATGTTTGGAGTTCTCCCCTGGTGATCCAACAGACGTGTAGTATCTGGGGCAATGTCTATTACATGATTTAACTTGTACCTTGATGAGTTTGTGATTACATTAGAGGACTTTGCAGGTGACTAAAGGAAAAAAAGAATCGTCTTGGCAGTTTCTGTGTGTGTGTGTGTGTGTGTGTGTGTGTGTATTAAATTGCTTGCAGGACGTAAGTCCATCTCTGTATCCATGGTATCCACCTCTGTATGTATAGTATCCACCCCTCTATATATTATATCCACCCCTGTATATATAGTATCCACCTCTGTATATATACTATCCACCTCTGTGTATATCGTATCCAACCCTGTGTATATAGTATCCACCTCTGTATATATAGTATCCATCTCTGTATCTATAGTATCATGCTAGCTCCCATGTTTTCGTTACTTGGGATAGTAACAAGTTTCTTAGTGACCGTTCCTGTTTCCATCCTGAGGAGAGAATGAGGGCGTCACCAGAGTGCCCTGTAAGCAATTCTGATGAAAAAGACTTTCTTTTTTGAATAAGTAGAAAAAACAGTGGGAGACTTAAATAGGGACAAATGTATTAAAAACTCTACTGCAGTTAGGTGTTGAAAAATAAGTAACAGAAGGATTGTGTTGTTTTAAAAAAGATGTATTTAAGGGTCTTGAAGAAGCTATGTGTGTGTGGGGGGAGGTTGGGGGGGGGGAGAGCCCTGCCCTCTCATATCGAGCATTTTGCAAATTAAGTGAGTTTCATTCTCCCATAAAATAGGAATCCAATAACATTTTATATGATCATAAAATGTGTCTACTTTTGTCTCCATCTTTTATGAAAAAAAAGGAAATATTCCCAAAGTATATTACAAAAAATAATTAATAAGCAACCTTTCGTAGTTATTTTCCAAGGTTAATTATTACCCTAAGAAATCAATTTCAATTTCTTCGGTTTGAGAGACTCGTTTGTGACTCGGTGTTTCCAAAAAAGGGAGTGAGTTAAGATGCTAAATGGGAGCCTTCATTCCCTAGAGAGAATGTCTTTGCTGCTGGCCGTGATTTATCCGGTGCTGTCTTGCCTGTTTATGCCCCGTGCCAGGAGAATGTATGGAAAATGTAATAGAGCTATTAGGATCTAGTGTAGCAGATTGGTTACAGGAGGAAACAAAAGTGGTCTTCATATTGTTAAAATAAAAGTGAGATACCCTTGAGTCTTCACAAAAGAAAATAACTTGGCCCTTAACCTTCCTGACAAGCCTGAGCTGACGGAGCAGGGGGTCTGGGGAGGCAGCCTGCATCTCTTTGCATGGTGATCACTGCTCCTGTCCTGAGACAGAGGTGAGCACAGCCAGGAAGAGGGAAGAGACACTCCAACCTGCAACTATCTCCTGATGGAACACAGGAAACCGGAAATGAAGGGGATGACTCCCATCTCGCCTCGTGGCGATCTTCTGTAAAAGTCATCAAAGTCACACTGTGTTTTCACCAGGCACCTGAGTTTCTTGAGCCGTGACTAGAATGTTCCGGTCCATTACGGCTAACCATGGTAGGCTCTCCCCATCGGGGGCCACACTTTGGCAGTGGTGGGATTTCCTCTCTGATTCAGTATGTTCTTCAAGTACATGGAAAAAAAAAAAAGTTTGGGCGCACCTGGGTGGCTCAGTCAGTTAAGCCTCCCACTTTGGCTCAGGTCATGATTTCCCAGTTTGTGAGTTCGAGCCCCACGTTGGACTCTGCACAGACAGTGGGGAGCCTGCTTGGAATTCTCTGTCTCCCTCTCTCTCTGCCTCTTCCCTGCTCGCTCGTGCGCGCGCACTCTCTCTCTCTCTCTTAAAAAACATATAAATAAACTTTAAAAATAAAATGCTTTCCTTAAAAAAAAAGTTTATTTCCCCACCTTTAATCTACTTTATATTTCATTGTTTGGCTTAGAATTTCCCATGAGTTGGAATGGTTGATTTTCTGTATTTTGCATGTGTTAAGGTGAACATTTCAATACTTTGTGACATTCAGTGAAAAAAAAAATGCAATAACCTCTAAGGATGAGGTGAGAGAAACAACCAGTCAGTTGGTCTGTATATTGATTCTTTATATTGGGGATCCCCAACAGACTGGGGGGGCAGAGGGGTCTGGGTTCGAGGGAGGGGCTACGAATAGTTAATCAGGATGCTCTCCTTGTGCTTGAAAGAGTCTGAGTTCAAACTAGCTTACCTGGAAAGGGTCATTATCGGCTCATGAATGTAAAGTTTTCTGCCAAAGTCAGCAAGTTTTCTCTGTAATAGGACAGATAATAAATATTTTTGGCACTGTGGGCCATGTGGTCTCTTGTCACAATACTCACCTCTTCCTCTGTAGCAAGAAAAGCCACAACGACGATGGGTAAACCAGCAGGTGTGGCCATGCTCCAATAAAACTTTACTTATGGAAACCAGGCTTTGGATTTCATGTAATATTTCACGTGTTAAAATCTATTCTTTCTTTCTTCAGCCATTTAAACATGTATTTTTAGACACTGGGCTGTTTGAAAACATGGGGCTGAGGTCCAGATTCGGCTCAGTGGTCTGTTCGCCAGCCCCTGGTGTAGAGTCTACTTGTCCCAGAGCTTAACTATGTCATGAGGGCCCCGTCTTTAACCTCTTGATTTTGATTTTTTTAAAAATTGTGTTCTTCCAAGAGAGTTTTCTGAGTGGGGATCAAGCTTGCCACTGATACGGACTAGCCCTTCCACAACGGCAGCAAGAAGCCATTTCCCTCACTGTCCCCACACAAAAGCCGCAGCCAGAATAGGTTTGGCCTGGCTTGAGGCAAGTGCTACCCCTGAATCATTTATGACCCACAGGATACGGTTCTTTGGTCCCATGGCCTGGCCCTACATGGAGTCTGGGAGGCCCAGCTCCCTAATGAAGAAATGAGTGCCATTTTGGCCACAGACAGAACATGGGCTTATATCCTGGACAGTCCCAGGAGTCGCTTCCAGACTCGACTGTGAACCTTTTACAGTCTTGCGTTATAATTTTATTTTTAGAGGTCTCTGGAGACCTCAGGAAGAAGTCCTTTCTGAGTATGGCTTCAGAAAAGGAGTGCGTAGGGTGGTTTCTTACGATGACTGGCAAAGTATGGGCCTCTATAAGTCACACTGCAGCTCCTTCCCTGGAAGCAGAGCTCAAGGCAGGCTTCTCGTTCGGTTGATCTGGGACGTTGCGCCTTCTCAAGAAGGGGGGTGAGGAAAATGGCAAAGGGCAGGGGGAGTGGCCCGGCTTCCACCCGCGCCCATGCGGAGCTCTGGACTATGAAGCTGGAGCGTGGATGCTGCTTGAGACAAGGGTCTGGCTGGCTGGCAGGCAGTGATGAGCCAGCCCCTGCCAGAGAAGGAGGCTTAGTGGGCACAGCCCCAGGTGAGGCAGGAGGGGGTAGTTGTGGCTTAGCAGCCAACACTCAAGAGCCACTGGGTGCACCTGCCAGTGAGGGCATCTGCGGTTAGGAGGCAACATTGTAATAGGCTGGTCTGCACCAGAGAGGCTTCTCTCAGCCCTCTACCCATGGAAGGAAGAAGGATTTTGGCATCAAAATACTCTGCAGGCAGTGTCCGTACCTGGGTATTAATGGACACCCCAAGTGTGGGTCTACGCTTTTAAGAAGTTTAAACCTTTCTTTCTGCCAATGGCCTCATACCCGCTTTTCCACCTTCCGACCTGTTTACTTCAACAGAGTGATCCTCTAATAACTTTTGTTTAGTGAAACTCAAGCCTTTTCAGGATGCTGTGCTAATGTCTTCCTTCCTTAATTGAGTAAATATATTATACACAGCTGGGTAGGTGATTTCCTTGCTGGCCTTGCTGCTACAATTTGAAAATGGATACAATTTTCTTTAACTCACATAGAATGAATGAGGCATTTATTCCTGGTTTCCTGTGGCTCTCCTCCTTCAGAAAATGTATTTACATGGGTATTTTTGAAGCACTTCTTAAGAAACTGAAAAATTAAAATAAAAAGGGGGGGGGTGGAAAGCCAAGCCAAACCTCTTACCTCTCCTCCAAACAATGGCTACATTGTGACAACAGTGGGTTGAGCTAAATTCAGCTACGTCAAGGAAGAGCAGTAAAAGGAGACGGATTGTTCTCTAAGCTTCACTTTATTGGATATTGTAATTGACATATAGTTGTCATTTATAATCATCTGTCCATTCTTGTGAGTTGGGAGCAGTAAAGTTAATTGTGGCAGCTCATTTGCATTAATCTCACCTCTGAAGGGTACAGTAACCCATTAATATCATGTCATGATGAATTATCACAAATAACATTGAACATATTGATTAATGATCTCTGAGATTTGTATCTCGTTAAAACATTTTGTTAGCTCTTTAAACTTTTAAGCCAACAACCATTGCACGTAGGAGGTGTTCGAGTCGTCTACTAGGTGGTGGTGGGGAGTGGCATACATTGGCAGGGTCACTGGTTTAAGGAGTTGGACCACTGAATTCCCATTAGATTTTTTCCCCCCTCTTCAAGAAGCCAAGCACATTTTCTTGGTAACCTCCTCCTACTTTTCCCTGGATGATGGTTTCTTCAAAACAGCGGCTTCTTTGATTATAAAGCGTTTCTGATTCTCGACTGGAATGATTTTAATAAAAGAGTTTTTTAAGTTATCTATTCAGTTCCCCTGTTGCTGGCCTTCAGAATCTCTTGTCCACCTAGATCTGCTTGTTACTTTAAGGTGCACATGTTTTTTTTTTTTTTTTTCCCCCCTCTGCTGCATCAGAATTTCTGAACTTCTGTGTTAACATAAATATAGACCATATTTGGAATGAGTTGTTGGAGATGAAATAAGGTCACTTAAAAACATGACTTATCCTTCGTTTTATACAACTTCATTCCTCTTTTCTCGGGTGCTTTCATTTTTCAGGTGATTGTCCCGAAGGAACAAATATATTGGCCCCACGTGTCATGCGGGCCTTAGTGAAATTATTAAAAATCCTCTTTAACAAGCCCCTTGTAGAATTTCCTGGTGGAAGTTTCAATACACTAGGTGCAGTGAAGTAAAAGGTTGGCCTAAGAGTTGAATTGCAAAGGTCCTTCTTTGCGGCTCTTTGCTTCACAGGTTGTGAAAGCTCTACAGTGTTTGATCTCTCTCAGCTTCCATGTTCCTTCCACCTACCTTTATCATGTGCTCTGTTTTCTTCAGATAAGTATTTAACAAGTGGCAAATACGGAGACTGGTCTCCTCTGCCGTTTGCTGTTTAGAGAAATTGGACCTGATGGTCCTGAAGTAAGGGTGCTTTGAAGGAGATGTCATTAATGCACGGCTGGTTTACACCCCAAGAGCTGTTCTAGAGAGGGACCGAGTGCAGCAGCTGCTGGTCTGGGGCCCTCCGGCCTGGGGCCAGGGCCCCCCACTGAGGGCAGGATGGTGACCCCCGTGCCTGTCAAGCAGCCGGCTCCCGGAAGGCTGGAGTCACGGGTTCTGACGGTTAGGAAAAGGCAAACGCATGAGAGCTGCGCGCTGGTGGGGCACAATGCAGCCGTTATGTACTGTTTGTCCCTTTAGCCAGCAGGTAAGGACAGTGTTGCCATCCTTCCTTCCCTTCAGATGCTCGCTTTTATGAAGGGGTCTTAAAACAATAACTGGACCATATGTGTAGCAATCTTGGGGCCTAAATAGCTAAGGACAAAGTAGATTGCTTTTTTTCTAAGGGCCACTTTCCTTTCCCTTCTTTGTCAGGCCTGCGATGTTCCTCACCCACTGAGTATTTAATATCTGTGTTTTCAAATCAAAGAACAAGCTTTTTGTCTCCCAGGATAGTATCTTGTAAAGCCAACCTCTTTATTACTTCACTGGTTTAAGGCTTTATTACTTGCGATCCAAAGCCTGCTAGTGAATTATGCATGGTACACTCCTCAGCGTCTTCATTGCCCACGCTCCCGCCACCTTTTTGGGGGGCCCGGAAAGTACGAGGAGATCACAACGTGTGTTCGTTTCTACCCACGGTATTAATCCTTATTCATTTTAAAAAATCTGCTAACGGAAATATTTCCATTCAGCTCATTAATCAATTGTGATTTTCATTCCCTTGTTTTGTAAAAGCTGTTGCGATAAATACTTTTTTTTTTTTTTTTTTCCACAAGGCGAAAATCCAAGAGATGGATGCAGCCGGCGTAATTAATTGCACCCAGTTACAGGAGATCAGCAAGTTTGTGAGATTCACATGCTGCTCTTCCATATGGTTGCCCAGTAGGCGAAAAATTTGATTAATGTTTTGAAGTAGATTTTTTTCAGCAAATATTACAGCCCCAGATGAGGTGTTTTTTTTTTTTTTTTTTTTTTTTTTTTTTTCCCTTTCTTTTACTTTCTCGTATTGTTAGGCTTAGCTGAAGAAACCAATCCTCTGATTTAAAGCTTAATAATATTGTGATCTAGCGAAAACTTAACATGCAATAAAAATTGCAGTCTGCCTGCCTCTCGTGGATACAGAAAAATAACGCGTTATGTCTTTGTTTGTAATTAAGTAAAACGTGAAAGTCAGATTCTAGGACTTGATTTCCCCACCCCCCCGCTTCCTGAAAAGAAAATGTAACTGTGGTTTTAATTGATGTATTTTTGGTGTGATTTATAAGCAATATATATGGGCAGACTTTTAGAAGTGTAAGGGAACAGTAAAATAAAACACAGAAATGGGTCAGTGAATGGCTTCTTATTAATTGCTGCTCATACCAATGAAGCCACCCTAAATATGACCATGTGAGTGTCATAGAAAAAAATTTAAGCTGTTTCTACTGTTATCCCAAAGGTATATTAGTTTCATAACCACTCAAGACCTTCATAGTTAATTTCTCCTTTATTTAGGGAAAAAAAAAATAAAAACCTCCCGATTTTCTTTCTTCCAAGTTAGAAAGTCTCTTTTATCTTACGGCTCCTTGTCATGCTGGACACCCATCCTTTTGTGTCACTGCCCCAGTGGGGTCATGCTCCAGCTTATTTTTCTGATCACTGGGTGGGAATCAGCCCCTGGGTGACATAATGGGACAAAATATGGTAGGCTTGACCTTGGCGGTTCAAAACAACAACAAGAGATTTTGGAAACGTGGGAACTGGTGATGCGTTTCGCAAGGAAAAATGAAATAAGACGCACTTCTCCCCTTTGGCAAATGAGGCCTGATGCTTCAGATAGCTTAGCTTTTCTATTTTTCTTTGCTTTTGAAACTTAATGATTTCTAATTGCCTGAGCAATATATGACTCTCCTTAAACCTCGATGTCTGCTGGAAGGACTGTTAGCTCAGGTGGTTAAAGCCTGATCTGTAACTGGGTACCAAGCTCATTTTGAATCCTTTGTCATGGAGTCATGACCAAGAGCCATAACTTTGACCCGCCACTGGTCTGGAGAGAGACTCAGTTCAGCAGGAACCGAGTTACCATTGAAAACAAAGCCAACAGTATTTGCTGTCCTCTATAAGATGTCACACAGTTGCTGCTTTCTTCCTCTGCATCTAAGACATTTTAAGGGCTCGAAGTGCCCTGTTTCCATTGGCTTCACAAGGAACCGGCTCAGTCAAGGTACAGGGGCCAAGGCAGAGACCAGGCCAGGAGGGCCATCTCCTCTGATTTTGAGTCAGTAAGTCAAGTCTTTGAAGAAAAGATTAGATACTTTTTGATAATATTAGATGTGTTTGATCGTTTCGCTAAACTAGGTTTATAATCTTTTTTTCCTGTATTATTTTTATCTTAATGACCGTGTGGGTAGTAATTATCTGTAAAAGGCATGAAAAGAAGAAGTGTTACAGTGACAGCATATTTTTAAAAAGTCTGAAGAAACCAGCCCAGCCTGTCTTCCCTAAGTTTGGGCTGAAGCTCTTTTGTTCACGGTTGGTGTTATCTAGTTAGAGATTATGATAGTGACGCAGCTTTGGAAACACCCTTTAGGAAAACAATTGTCTAAGACTTACCTAACTTTTTTCCTTTGTCAGTCAGCCTTTCCTGGTGAATATTTTTTAACCAGGAAGTTTAAGCAATCCGTCTCTGAAAGCCTGCTACATTCAAGACAGTTCATATGGTCGCTTCCAATTACAGCCTGGGCTTTTTAATGAAAAAAAAAAAAAAAAAAAAAAGAAATAGTTTAAAGTTTTTATTTAGTATGACAGTTGCAACATGAATGATACATGGTCAGTTGGCAGGAGACAGTGCATCGAATTATTTATGAGTTTATCTTTTTTTTTACCAGCACCTATTATTACCTATTATTTATGTATATATATATATATATTTATATATATATATATATATATATATATATATATATATATATATACATACACACACACACACACATGCATGCACATACATACACACACACATACATACATATATACGTATGTTTGTATATATATATATGTGCAATTTATTACTGAGTCATAGCATGAATGGCTGAGGGAAATGTTTGAGAGGGTCTGATGAGGGCCAGTGCCTTATGGCAATGAAAGTCGTGTTAGCTTTATTCACAGCAGGTGGATCTAGGTTGGTCTGATTTTTGTTGTGAAGCTATGGTCCTGGTGGTCGTTTTAATAAAATGCGTTTGGAAGCAACAAGCCTGTTCACAGAGCAATATTTTGTTTTATCAAAGGAGAAGAATATATGTCCTGTCCATCTTTCTTGAGTAATACATCCTTCTACACGATAGCATTGCCCAAACAATCATAGTGACCCTTTATATCCTAGAGGAGCCCGATGCATTTGCAACATCTCCCTTTATGAGTCTTACTTCCCTAGAAATAATTCTTTGGAGAGCGACAATTCCCAGAGCATCAGTTCCCTTAGATGAAATTTCCTTTTATTTGAACTAACCGCGTTGGATTGTAATTTACAGACTCTGTCGGTGTATAGGTGTTGAGATCTGGTATTTCACCCGCAAGCGTCCATCAGTCGCGTGGACGTTGGCACATTTTTCAAGCGGGAAGAAGTCCAAACAAATATAAGAAGGGAGGAAAAAAATACCATCCTGGAGATGGGAAGAAAAAAATTATCCTTGGGGTCTCACAAGTTGAGATCGTTGCGTGTTGCCATGCAAAACTAACACCCAGCAGGGAGGTTCTGCTCTTCTCACAAATTCTCAGTTAACACAAGGCGCCGTGGCAGCTGGGAGCCAGAGAGAGTGACGGTCCTGGCTGAAATGCGGTGCAAGGCGGCTCTCGAAGAAGCCTTGCTGGGAGCACACAGCGCTGGAGGGGAGAACTTTACCTGGTGCTGGCAGTGAAACTTTGCCAGTCTGTTTCTTCCCCCGCTTCAGGCTTGATTAAATGAGTGCTAATGATTTTTAAGGCATTTTTTAAGTGATTTGTCTTGGGAATGCTAAATTGGCAAGAATAAAACCTAGGCAGGAAAGTTGATTTTTGATGACCCAGAGAAGGCATGTCCTAGAGTGATTTAGTAAGGCTCCAGTGGTCTAAGATTGTTCCACATCAGGGAAAGTATACAGTTCTCAGAATTACTTACTAATGAAAAAGAGAGGTGGGGGGGAAAGGTTGTTAGGCTGCTGGGCATTGGGAATGAGCAGCAGTTCTTAAGATGAAGTGTTCTGAGAAACCTTCTGCCATGGGGATCCAAGATAGTGCCTTCCTGAAGAACGGTTTCCCTTGTCCCGGAACGAAGGGGACAGGGAAACCCCCAGATTCCCGTAAAGGTAGAGGGGTCGTTTTATGAACCCAAGAAAGCACAAGAGATCCAAGTGTATACATACATCCCGGTTCTCAAATCAAGCCTATTGTTGCATTTTCTACGTAAACAATATTTGAAAAACACAGTGTTGGGGAGTCTCATTTTCTTTCGTACTAGCTTGGGGGTGTGAGTGGGTCTGGTTCTTTTTAGGAGGCACTGAGTAAAATAATGTGTACTATGGAGAGAAATGCCCTTTACTTGACAGGTGTTTTCTTCAAGTTTTCCGAGTCTACAGCATGAGTCAGCCTATCACAGATTTGAGAATATTCATTGAGAGTTTTAGGAGTCACTTTATTTTCATTTTTGTGAAGAGTGAAGTAATTGTATCTCATTGATAATCAGAAGCTTATCAGCCCATGAATTCAGTTACAGGTATTTAAAGTCACTTCTATTAAGTCTTTAAAATGAGGTTGCTGCGCACACGCGCGCACACACACACACACACAC
Source organism: Panthera tigris (assembly GCF_018350195.1). Lineage (NCBI taxonomy): Eukaryota > Metazoa > Chordata > Mammalia > Carnivora > Felidae > Panthera > Panthera tigris. The sequence goes on from NC_056674.1 coordinate 51,905,404, forward strand.
ACACACACACACATTTCCATTTCTCTCTCTCTCTCTCTCTCTCTCTCTCTTTCTCTTTCTCTCTCTCTCTCTCTCTCTCTCTCTCTCTTTGGAGGACTTGGGGTTGGTCAAACAAACATCATACGGGCATTTACTTAGGGAGCACTCTTCAGACTGACATGTCAATATCTGCCCACGTGTTTATTTGTAATTAAAGTTAAGGTGCTCTAGAATGGCTTTACCATTACTCTAAAAACATAGAGTCGTTTCCTGGTGAATGATATATGACAGTTTGCCCTGCGCTTCCTCTGAAAAGGAGACTGTTCCTGTGGCATTGTTACCGAGCGTGGCTTTTCCTGTAGGGCTCACGGCTTAACTGTTTCAAACTCCTGTTGTTCTGTAAATCTGTCAGAAGGGTCTGCAAGGGACCATATTTATGACGAGAGTGTAGAGTGGTCAGTCTAAAAAGCTCCTTAGTGTAGTACTTTGAATTTTAAATTACACACATAATTCAGAGGTAATGTAACTTGCAGTGTCGGACTTTCGTCCATTCCGTTAAATGGAGAAAAATGACTGGTGTGAGCGATGACTTATTGATTCTTGGTGGGAAAATGACTTCTGTAATATAGGAAGTATGGTAAAAGGAATAGCTTAATTATTTACGGAGCACTTTTCAAAATATGCTTTTACAGCACTACAAATTGTGTATATACAAATCGTACAACTGGATTCTTTTTTTTTTTAATTCTTTCTTAGAGGAAAGTTATGAGAAGGCTTATCGTATTTAGTTGCTAAGGCAAAGTTTAATTTTGCTTAAACTCTTGGTGGCTGTAACTAAGAAAGGTACAAGGAGCAAGGAGAAGTTTCTAAATACCTTAAAAATATGATTTGTTCTAATTGCCATTTCTTATTTACGTTATACTTACGCTCACTTTAGGGGAACTTGACTGCCAAGATTTACAAAATACACTTCTCTCTCTCTCTCTCTCTCTCTCTCTCTCTCTGTCTTTCTGGTTTATGATGTTTTTCAACAGTGTCATGAACTCACTTAATCTGATTTCATCAAGTAAATATATGGGAAGTTGAAATGACATATTTTAATCTGGCATTTGAGGAAATATTCATAAAATATCAGATAAAATATTTATTTTGGCCTTTTCCTTCTGATCTCTCTTTTGATTCAGTGTGTATTCTTTGCTTAAGGACCACAGCCTAATGTTATTTTGACTGCAGTTCACAGTGTTGGCAGCCTTTCAGATAAACAGCATATTTGTGGTTAATTGGTTGAACATGTTCTATAATTATAATTATATTAAAACCTTAATGTGCTTGAACATTTGCCCACTGAAGGCCACTTGCACGAACTACGTTATGTTTCTGTCATTATAACTGAGCTGTCTGGGGCTGACATTCAGCAATTGAGGCAGGACAGGGGACCTGGGAATAACACAGAGGCTTCTCATTATTTCTGTCAGAGACCGCTGTTTGGACAGTTTTAGAAGTTGACCATGAAAATTGCCGTCTGGTTGTTACTCGGATCCCCAGGTTTCAATCTGCGGGCTAACGTTTCTTCAGATTTTCAAAAGGGGTTGTTGGCTTGGCTTTTTATCAAAGTTACACAACGGCTGTAAAAAGCAAAATTAGCACTTTATCAAGTTTGGAGCAAATTGCCAAGGCCACCAGGGAGCCGGGAGAGTCACCAAAGACCACTGCTTGGAACTGGGCAAGGAGCCATCTTTGAAATGAGCAGAGAGGTCTGATGGCCACCAGCTGAGGAAGGGAGCCTCTTTTTTTCTGCGCTTCAGCCATGCCTTTTGGATTGACATGCTGGACTGGTAGCCCCCTGGGACTTGTCAGCTGAGAATCTTCGTTGCAGATACTGAGTCAATCATACCATGGTATCTTACGCTGGTAACAGTATAAACCAGTGTCTGTGACACCCTCGGGTTTTGCACGAACTGAGGATGATGTTTACATTTTTAACTGGTTGAAAGAAAGAGTGAAAAGAAGAACAGTATTTCCTGACACATGAAAATATATGAAATTCGAATTATAATGTCTGTAAATACTTTTCTTTTAATGTTTATTTATTTTTGAGAGAGAGTGAGAGAGAGCACCAGTGGGGGAGGAACAGAGAGAGAAGGAGACACAGAATCTGAAGCAGGCTCCAGGCTTCGAGCTGTCAGCACAGAGCCCAACACGGGGCTCAAACTCACAAACTGCGTGATGGTGACCTGAGCCAAAGTCGGACGTTCAACCGACTGAGCCCCCCAGGCGCCCCAAATAAAATTTGATTGAAATATGCCACATCCATTTGCATAGGGATCGTCTTGGGCTGTTTTCCTGCTGTTGGGGTCGTGTCCTGCTTACAGAGACACTGTGGCCCTCACAGCTGAAAATATTTACTTTCTGGCTTTTTTGTAGAAAGTTTGCCACCCCTCATCTAAACAAGATGTCCTTCATTTTCTTTGTCCCACCAGAGCAGCGAGGGTTTTAGTACCGGGCCAGAGAAGGGGATTTGGGTCGGATGAATGAATGAATCAATGACCTGTCACACCAAAGCTCTGAGTGCACGGAAGTCTGTTATTTTCTTATCTTTGGCCTCGCCCACCAAACACAGTTTATAAAATTTGAAAATCTGTTTCCAAACATGTTGGGATTGATTTTTATGGTCTTTTAATTAACCCAATAAAAATGGCAACAACACAGCAATTTTAAGAAAATAACAGAGCCAAGTGATTTTTTTTTTTTATGTCTCTGCATGCAATCCATATTACACCCACATGCAGTATTTATATGGTCCAAATAATTATCTTTTGGACTTAGAATGCTTTAAATTAGGATTTACTGAAAAGATTATGTTCTATTTCATAAAAAAAAGAAAGAAAGGAAGGAAAAAGTTCTTCTCAAATTTATTTCTGTGATGGAGGAATTCTGGCATTGCAGAATACGGCAGGAAATTCCATTAGGTTGAAATGTGCGGCCCTTACCCTCAAGTATTTGGAGGGATTCATAGAAGAGCCAAGTGCATTCAGACAGACCCCGGTTGCCGAGCTGAGCGTGCGTTTTGTCAGAAGACTTTGTAAGGTTTTCACGGATGGGTTAGAATGGTGAGGGTTCCCAGTGCAGAATTCTTAGGCCAGAGATTGTTCTGCCAAGAAGGTAGAAAATTCTAGAGCCTCATGAGCACACCCCCACCCCACTCCAATCCTGTGGGCGCACTCGATCGTCACCCTTCCTTGCTAGTCTCCTGTTCGTGGCCTGGCAGCCACTTCAGCCTCTGATGTCTCTTAGCCTTTCTTCTGTCTGACTCAGGTGGGCCCAGCCCCGGACTTTGGAGTCCGACCAGAACCTAATCCTTGCATCGTCTGCTTACCAGCTGTGTGGCTCTAGGCAAGTGACCTCACCTCTTTGAGCCACTGGTTAACTCAGCAGCAAGATGGGCATCTCACATCCCCTTCTTGGTGTTGCTGCAAGGATTCAGAAGGAGGACATTGGCAGGTCACCTGAGGAACTCTCTAGTGTGTACTTAGGAGGCAGGGAAGATTTGTCCTCTTGCGCCCTCTCTTGCCATTCCTATAACTGAGCCCAGGTTTCTTTAGAAATGAAATCTAGACAGATGGTCCCCTCCTCTCTTGTGTATCTCCTGTGACAGCCCAGCACCATTTTGTTGGGTTGTGTGTCCTCCCTTCCTTCCTTTCTCTCTTCCTCTTCCTTACCGTGGTTTTAGGATCTCTGGGTTAGTTGTCTACTCCTCAAGGTCTAAGGCAGGTGGACATTGCTCCCCATCCCACGCTGGTGGCAGGATTATTAAATAGGTCATAGAGTGGGTGGGAGCCTTTGACTGGGTACTCTTGGCCCCAGCCTGGTCTGGCCAATTCTGGCAGGATCTTATCCAAGTACATTCATACCCTCCTACAAGGTGATTCAGAACCTTCCTTGGGCTTCAGTCACATTTAGCAACCAGGCTCCCTACATAGTCCTGACTGGTGTCCTGCCTTCCACACTTCCATTCCTCTGCTGCTGAGCCCTGGGCTGGTCCGCCTCCCTTTCTCCTTGTCTAGGTCACTTAAATGGGGCCACACACCTTCTTCCTGCCTCAGGGGTTGACTTCCTCTGATGACTTCCCTACCGCTTGTTCAGTTTCTTCTCGTGTGGACCTCACTCAGCACCTGTGTGCCAAGCCCAGCAGGTTGGGGATGCAGACATTGAGGCAGACTTCTTGCCTCACGGGCTCTCAATCAGGGAGTCCCGGCCACGCATCAGTGCTGCTACTCATGGTCTGCCACTGCCTGGAACTCGCCCATCTCCCTTCTCCAGCCTGCCTGGTTTCTAATCGTTCTTCAAGGTTCAGTTCTGGTGCATGCGTGCGTGCGTGTGTGTGACTGACTCCCTCCTGCCAAAACCACCAGTTCTTCAGCCTTCCATTCTTTCTGTCCTGTGTAGGTTTCTATCGTATACTCACCCCGCTCTGTGAAGATCATCTGTTTGTGTTACCTGTATTTTCCCCACTAGACTGTGCACTCTGAGAATGTTGGAAAGATCTAACACAGCTTTGTGTTCCCATGAAGCAACAAAGGAAAAAAAACAAAAAAGAAGTGAGAGCTCCATCAAAGTTTGTTTCATGATTGTGTGAATGACTCAGTGATTAAATGAACAAATGAATGAATGAGCCAAGAACTAGATCTGGCCCATGGGAAACAGGTACCTTGACTTGGGGGGCTCATGCTCCAGAAGATCCTTTGATAGGTCCTGCTCGGAAGCGGGGGGCCATTCCCTGCCCAAGATGCCATCACCCTGGCCTGGTTCTCAGTTTCTTTGGGGCTACCACAGGATAGTGGTCAGCACCTGGAGGAGATTCAGGAGTCCCATGTCGTCTTGCAGTCATCGTTACAGCTTCATAGATTACGTGTGCTAGAATGGGAGAGAGTGGCAGGGATTAATCCAGACCGAAACGTGCAAATCACTTGGCTCAGATGTTGTTTTCTGGATAGGGAGGGACAGGCCATTGCAGAAGAAAGAAGCGCTGGAGACCGCACGCAGGATGACGTTGTTATCTGAGGCTTTGGTCACTGACGTTCTCAGACCGAGGCCGGTTCTCAGTCGTGAGCACACCCCAGGCTCGCGGGGCCTCACCTACAGCGGTGCTGATTGAGAACGTCTGGGGTGGGGCCCGGGTCTGCATGCCCAGTGGTTCCCCACATGCTGCTGCTGTTCCTGGTTTGGGGATCACACTGGAGCGAGCACCCTGCTAATCGCAGCATCGTCGTATTGACTCCTGGGAGAAGATTCCCGCCATCGACACCTTCTGTCAGTCGTCAGCAGGGTCGAATCTTAATTTCTAAGCAGGAGGAACATCAGAGTCATTTTAGCAAAATGTTTTTGCCATCATTGCTTTTAAATCGGCCCTACCAAGTGGGAAAACCACGAGTAAGTTTCTCTTATTGAGATAACGTGTTGTAAATATGAGTTCGGCATCCCATTTGGAGAATACAAAAAGCCCTTCCTTGAACTTATTTTGTTCAAGCTACCTGTATTGTTTGGTGTTTCCTGTAAAATTGGATGTCCCTGCTGCAGATGTTGGTTTTGCGGTAATAATACTTTCCTACATTAAAAAAAAAAATCCTGAGATGAAAATGTAACTTAGTCTTATTATTGTAATCTCCCCTTTCCTTTTTTGCATGGATCATTTGTTTGTGAACTGGTTATTTCAGGAAGGGCTCAAAGGTAATTTCATGGTTTATAGCATTTATATTGGCGGCTTTAATGAGCAAAACATATTGTTTTCTAATACACAAAATGAGGAATTCACATACATATAGATATTATTTTCATTTCCCAATATTACATGTATATCAAGTTCAGGACATTGAGAACAACCACATAAAAAAATTATACTTTGGCACACAGGGGAAATATGAAAGTTTTGTAGTGCAAAAAAAAAAAAATAAATAAAAATCAACTTTGCTGGCTTATGAGATGATTTTATTTTTAATGAATCCAAACGATAGTGGGAGCTGCTGTTGTGTTTGTGCATCGAACAGCAATTCATATCTAAAAACGCAGTAACATATGGCTTTGTTATTATTTAGTTTAGAAATTTATGCACCTAAAGGAGTTTCGAGAGCTCTGGGTCCCATTCAGATGTTGTACACAGCAACTAAACAAGATAAGCTGGAACAGGGAGTTTCTCATCTCCAGGTTATTAAGATTTGACCAATTCACTTTTTTTTTTTTTTTTGGGCCATGTTTATTAAACTCAAGTACTTTTTTGCATATTTGCTAATGATTCTCTTCCCTCTTTCTCATTATGTTTTAGAATGCTGAATTTTTTTTTTTCAGCCCAATAAAAAATATGTCCTGGATTGGAAAAGAGTACCAGGTTCTTTTTCTAGCCCCGGAGTGAGGTGGCTTTCTGGCCTGGTTCATGTGATGTCCTGGGGAGTCATTGACACCCACACGCTCCCAATCACAGAACTTTCCCTCCCGTCCAGATTGTGTTTGTTTTATGGCTCTCGCACGGAGCATGCAGCTGTGTAAACCCGAGAATGGTTTCTGCACAGCTTTGATCTTTGCATGGATCAACAGTTGCCCTCAGTCCCTGAACCCTGCTCCACGGCCCCGGTGTTCCTTGGATTTTTCCATTTTCTGGTAATTATGGCATTGCGTAGGGAGCCTTGCAACAGCATCCCCCACGACTTCGGGTGCAGAGTTTGGAAGAAGCACCTTAAGGCTGTCGTTTGTAGAACCTTATTAAGAAGTGATTTTCATTTGATGCCAAAGAGATATGCCATTTAGTTTCCTCCTAAGAGGCGATCTGACAATTTCAAGCAGGCTGCCGGAGTCTAAGGAACTTGAATGTATTATGGACTGAATAAATGTTTACAGAACAAATGCAGTTTGTTTTTGCTTTCTGGCTACTGAGGAAGTTCAGTCCTTCCACAAACCATGGCTGGATACCTCCATCATTGATGGGCTATCCGGCTGACACGGTGTGGCATTAATTTCCAGTCGATAATCTGGGTGCCCGTCTATGCCTAGGGGAATACAAAAGTCCTGGAAACTGTTCTTACAATCCAGTAGGAGGCATAAGATCTTTGCTCTAAAGTCTTTGCTTTTATGTGGGGGTTCTGGAGAAGGAGCCACGTCTCCCGTCTTGGGGGACCCTAATGGTCTACAGAGCTGGGCCATAATGCCCAGGCAGGGTGCCGAGCTAAGACATGAGAAGAGGTCTTTCCTCAAAAGAACATCCTGGAAGGCCGCCAGCAGCAGAGCAGATGAGACTGCAGGGTTTCTGGATTCAGATAGACTTGTGTCTGAATCCTTGCTCTGTCCCTTACTGTCTGTGTGATCTGAGAGGATTTGTTTAATCTTCGTGAGCCTCAGTTTTCTCACCTATAAAATGGGATTAATAGTCTCTGCCTTGTAGATTGTGAGAGTGGAACAAGATAATGTATGCAAATTATTTGACACATTGTGGGTCATAGTAAATAGTCAATAAACATCAGCTTCTCTTACTGCTACACTTACAGCCACTGTTCTTACTTTTCTTATCCTTTCTCTTCCTCCCGTTCTTCCCCCTCCTCCTTTTGGTAAAGGTTCATAAAAGAAAAGATATTTTGTTGTTGCTGTTGCAGCCAGCATTCCACTTTGCTAGGAGCCCAGGAGACATTTGGGAGAATGTTCTGAGATTAGGTTAAGCAGTGAGTCTCTTAAGATCTGGGGTGGATGGAGCCACATCTTTATCAGCGTCCTCAGATCCCTGAAGAGTGACTCCTAGAAAGAAAGCCTCTTTTCTGGAGGATTTTGAATGCCAGAGCGAAGCTCGGCGGTGGCAGACAGAGGCCATGTTATGTGACACAGTTGTTTAAAAGTGAAAGCCACCTTCTTCATGTGAATTCTTCCTCTGTTGGTGCCTCACCTCTGTGGACCCTGAGAGTGTTAAGTATACATCTGGTCTCGATCGCTTGAATGGAGTGAACCCCATTGCCTACGTTTAGTAGTACGAACAACGAAGAAGAGTGAATGATTGGGCCTGGGAGTCCAAACTGACACACAGACTCAGTTTACGGTGCCCTGGTTTCTTCTGTGTTGGTTGAGTGGAAATCCCATTTCTTTTTTTTTTTTTTTTTAATTTTTTTTAACATTTATTTATTTTTGAGACAGAGACAGAGCATGAACGGGGGAGGGTCAGAGAGAGAGGGAGACACAGAATCCAAAGCAGGCTCCAGGCCCTGAGCTGTCAGCACAGAACCTGATGCAGGGCTTGAACTCACGGACCGTGAGATCATGACCGGAGCTGGAGTCGGACGCTTAACCGACTGAGCCACCCAGGCGCCCCAATCCCATTTCTTTATCAACCAGGTGGTCATCGGTGTTGCGCTCTAAGGACTTGGCCTAAAGTTTTGGGTCAAGTGGTCCCAGCTGGTGTGTGGCGAGATGAGGCAGGAACCGTCTCCCAGAACCCAGGAGATAGAGAAATCTGAAAGGCCTGGCCAGTCCTCTGGCTCATCTGGGGGGGCTGCCTATGAGAGCAACTTTGAGAAGTACAGATCATTAAATTGCTGACGAAGGACCGAGCTTGAACCAGAGGGAACTGGATAGAAATGAAGAGACAGCTTCATTTTTTTCCAGCAGTAATCATGGAGTCTGTTTAGTTTTCTTTCCTTTTGAAAAAGTAATTTAATCTAGAAAGTGTGTACATTTAGGAGTAATTTCCTGGGCAGGCTTCATAACTAACTTTCTTTCTTTCTTTCTTTCTTTCTTTCTTTCTTTCTTTCTTTCTTTCTTTCTTTCTTTTCTTTCTTTCTTTCTTTCTTTCTTTCTCCTTCTGACATCTCTAAACAGATCTTTGTGCAGTGGCATTACTAACAGTTCAACTTTTTTAGGAAATGATTCATTACTTTATAATTTCACTTCACTAACCATTTTCAGCCATGCAATAAATTTAAATCCTTTACTATCAAGATAACATTTTTTCTCCTGTCACTGAGATATAATGATTGGAAACCATTTTTAGAAGTTGACCCTTTTTGGGATGGCTCTTAGGGATTTGTCCTTTATGCTAGCACATAACTTGTAGGGTGTTAGTGTTTCTAGGACAGGGGCCCCAGGCTGCAGAAATATATTTTTTCCAAGTGCCCAGAATAATGCCCTTTACAGTAAGCGTGATAAAGAGTTTATTGGGTGAATGGGAAAGAGGAGAATGCTTATTTAAAGCACGTGGCTCTGAGGACCATCATTTCCAAAGAACAAAGCATGAATGATAAAGTCAATTGTTAAGGCATCCTTTACCCTTGTGAAAATCGACTGTGAATTGGGCAAGGTCAGTCAGCTCAGTGGTGCAGCATATTGAAGAGGGGAGCCCTAACATCCACCAGGCCTCTTCACCTGCCACTAACTTGCTGTGTGATCATGTGGGAGTCATTGAACCTCTCTGAGCCTGTTTCCATACCACTTAGCTGAAGGAGATGAAGGTCTAGAGTTTTAGGAATGTTCTTTTTTTTTTTTCTTTTTAATGTTTGTTTAATGTTTATTTATTTTTCAGAGAGGGAGAGCATGAGCAGTAGAGGGGCAGAGAGAGAGAGACAGACAGACAGACAGACAGACAGAATCAGAAGCAGGCTCCAGGCTCCGAGCTGTCAGCACAGAGCCTGACGCGGGGCTCGAACCCACAAACTGTGAGATCATGGCCTGAGCTGAAGTTGGACGCTCAACCAACTGAGCCACCCAGGCACCCCAAGGAATGTTCTGAAAAAAGCTCTCAGTCTGGAGATCTCAGCAATCAGACCCCCTTCTCTACAATATTAACTGGAGCAACTCCCACATTATCCCTCCTTTCCGCATGGGGACTTTTCTTTGTATGACAAACCTTAAAACGTATTTTTTTTTTAAAAGTTAATTGAAACACTGAACTTGTGAAAATAACAGGTTTTAAAACTTTTTGGTGGTGAAAATTATCAACCACACAGAAAATGTAATCAGTACCATAACAGTGCAAATGAACAACCTATGTAATATGACCACCACCTAGATTCAGCAGTTACTAATGTTTCACCATGTTTTGTCAGTCCATCCGTCTTCCTACCCTACCCATCCATCCATCCGTCTTTGTATCCATTCATCCATCTCCCCGCCCACCTACCCATATACGTGAGTTGCAGATGTTGACACATTGTACCCGAAAGTACTTTGCCAGGTGTCTTTGAAAACTTAAGGCATTTTTTCTATGTATCACTGCTATCATGCTTATCAACTTGATAATAATTTCTGACATAGTCCATACCCAGATCTACCCGGTTCTTCTCAAAATGTCTTTCACAGATCATTGTTCTCATTCAGGGTGCAGTCAGTCAAGGTTCACACATGACTTTTGGTACTGGATCTTTTTCTTGTGTTTTAAATAGAGTTTTTTTTTTTAGGGGGATCCGGGTCATGGGGAAGGTTCCTCCCGTCTGGATACTGTGGATCCCGCCAACGTCCTTTTAAAGCCAGTAAGGCTTTTCTTTATTTTTTGGTACTTTTGTGTTGTCAAGGAAACTTAATTTGTTGTGCGTTTTGTTGTACTTTTGTAAATCTGGATTTGACTTCCAGGACAGCTTAGATTGGCTTTGAGAAGGATTTCCTTTGGGGAAACTTTTGAGGAGAGGAAAAAAAAAATCTGTTAATTAGAATTATGGGAGAGCGCTGTATTTATCTCAGGCAGGATAGGGCTCCCAGGGCTCTGTGCTGTGGCTAGCAAGACCAAAAAAAAAAAAACAAAAAAAAAGTTGCGGAAAGAAAGATTCAAGTCTCAAGAAATGAAAGCCCCAAGACCTCAGGGCTACTTGCCCATAAATAGAGTGCAAGAGAGATAGAAGCTTAGGTCAGGACTGCCTCTTGTCACTGTCGGCTCCTCTGGGGAACGAAGGGCACCCGATGGCAAATACACCGCCAGGGCCCATGGACCCTGGGCCGTTTGGTAGAACCCCTTTGGCGGGGGCGGGGGAGGTCAGGATGACCCGCGTCACAGAGAGGGGATTATATTCCCATAAATTTGGTGCCTGCGTCAAAGTAACTTAACTCTAAAATTAGATGAGGTTTTTGAGTGTGTTTATCATCCTTCTAGGCTCATGAGTTTGACAGGCGAATATATCACAAAACTCTTAAGTCTTAGGACTTTCCTCCCACCCCTTTCCTTGGCCCAGCACAGCTTTGGGTGCGAACTCCAGAGAAGAAAACCCAGTGAGGTGTTCGCTTGCAACAATACCCATTGCTTACTAGCAGACATGGTTTGTTTTCCCCATACGGTGACTTTAAAAACATTTTTTTTTAAGTTTATTTATTTATTTAACTTTTTTTTTTTTTTTAATAATTCTTGAAAGAGAGAGAGCGCACGAGCAGGGGAGAAGCAGATAGAGAGGGAGACACAGAATCCAAAGCAGGCTTCAGGCCCCGAGCTGTCAGCGCAGAGCCCGAGGTGGGGCTTCACCTCACGAACCGTGAGATCATGGCCTGAGCCGAAGTTCAAGTTGGACGTTTAACCCACTGAGCCACCCAGGTGCCCCTTATTTATTTATTTTGAGAGAGAGCACGAGCACATGATCGGGGGAAGGGCAAAGGGAGAGAATCCCAAGCAGGCTCTGCACTGTCAGCACAGAGCCTGATGTGGGGCTCAAAGTCACAAACCACGAGATCAGGACCTGAGCTGAAACTAGAGTTGGATGTGTAAGTGACTGAGCCACCCAGGTGCCCTGTACCACACAAAGACTTTTAAGAAATAGCCAAGACAGGGGGCGCCTGGGTGGCTCAGTCGGTTAAGCATCCGACTTCGGCTCAGGTCACGATCTCACGGTCCGTGGGTTCGAGCCCCGCGTCGGGCTCTGGGCTGATGGCTCAGAGCCTGGAGCCTGCTTCCGATTCTGTGTCTCCCTCTCACTCTGCCCCTCCCCTGTTCATGCTATGTCTCTCTCTGTCTCAGAAAAAAAAAAAAAAAACGTTAAAAAAAAGAAATAGCCAAGACGGGTATACAAATTGAGAGATTATGTGTAAAAGTCTGGTTTTCTCATTGGATTTGAAGATTGAAAGTAGAAATAACAGCTGGAGCCGAGTTAAGGCATCAGGTCCTGCGGTTTCTAGTCTTCTCTAGGCTCTACCTCTGCCGATTGTCGATTGTCCTCTTTCCGGGCCAAAGCAGCTTTCTTCCTGCATTTTTGTGTCGGTCCATGTTGCTCTCATCATAGCAGGAGGAGAAAGCCACGTAGCCTCTGGATGCGTCCTCGGGCCATTTAGAAGCGAAGTGGGGACACGTGAGAAGTGACGGACAGCATCGAGGAACAAGCTGAGGCGTCCTCTGAATCACTGCAGGAGTATTTAGAGTTTTTTTTCTCCTCCCCAGTTCCCTCTGGAAGAAAGAGTCTGGTTCCCATGAAATAACTATGAGTCACCAGCCCATTCAAGTTCCAGTCCTTGTGAATCTGCCCAAGTCTATGGGCCCCCTGTGGAGATTGAACTTAGGGGCACTTTTTTTGTATGTTTGTTTGTTTGTTTTGTTTTGTTTGTTTTTGTAGGGATCGAGGGCGCCTGTCTTGTGCTTGGTCACGGTATAATGGCAGAGTGTCACTCATCCACTGCTTGGGTGTCCGTCAAGGACGGTGGATGCCATATATCCTACAGTAAACAATTAGCCCCTGAGGGTTGATGGTTCAAGTTAGTTTGAAATGAGAAGTTGCCAGTGACCTGAAACCCATCATTATTAACCTTGTGGCACATCATCGCCGTAACCAGCAGCCAGCTCTCTTTTTTTATTTTCTTCTTCTTCTTCTTCATTTTCTGGTTAGAAGAAAGGCTCATTGATGGAAGTTGGCTCAGTTCTTTTTGTTTAAGTAAAGTGGTTGGACCACCAAGGAGAATTGCTTTCCTTTGACTGGGAACGGGTCCTAATACAGATGTCCTTCACACGGCCAATCCACTTTTGCCGGTGGTACACCCCACAGCTCGTTCATGCTGCGTTTATATATAGACACCCGCCCACAGAGACTGTGTGGAGAAGCATCTGTGTGCCACTGCCGAAGTCTTCCAAAGGAATTGCCTTTTAGTAACTCACGTTTTTGTAGCTTAAGTGCATTTGTAATGAACGAATCAATGATTTCTTTCTTCTTCCTTCATCTGAAAATGGAGCACGTGACAAAAAGAAAACGTGAGGTAGAGAAGCTTTGGGGAAATGCACTATGGAATATCTCTGGGCATTTTATGGTAGAGGATTCTGGAAGGGTGAGTCCAGCTCTCTCAATATGTGGCTTCGTCGGTTGGTATGCGTTGGCGGCTCAGGCTATTAGGGTTCCTCTGCACATTTTCTTTCCCCTGTGGCAATAGCTCGTTCAGAATCCCGCTATAGGGCACCCGCAGAAATGCACGCAGGGTTACCTTGGAGTTCATCTGGGCACTCTTCCCCAAGACAGGCCCCCTGTGTGGCCTCAACCATTCACTGTTATTTCAGTGTCCTGGCCTTGCTTCCATGTGTGGCCAGAAGGGCACATTTCTTACTCTAGCTCAAAAAGTTGAGAAACTTGAACCCCACCCACTTCTTCCCACAGTCCACAAACCTCGCTTGCACGGTGCATCTTTGAGTAGCCCTCCCGTCTTCGATTTAGGTTTCCAGATATCGTCTGTTTCATGACCCACGTCCAACCTCCTCTCAGGTCTTGGGCTGTGGAGGCTGATGGAAGGACGGGAGCTCATCTGTGCTGCCTGGGATTCATCTTCCCACAGTGCCCGAATCAACAAGGACTTGACCCCAGCTTCCCCAACAAGACCTTAATGTTTCTCTCATTACAAGAGACTTGGAAGCAGGCAGTCCGGTTGAGGAGCCCGGGTCCACGATGCCACCAGGGGCTCCACCTGTGTTGGTCTTTCCGCTGAACCCTTGTTAGCATGTGGCTGCTCAGTCTCGAGGTGTCGCATCTGTCTTCCAGGCAAGAGGAAGGGGAGAGTGGAGGGCAACGGGCACCTGCCAGCTCACTCCATGAATTCCCCCCGCAGGTCAGTGGCCGGAGGCAGGTCACGTGGCCACCTGTAGCTGGGCTGGCAGGGAGTCCGGAGAGGTGATGGTGTTTCACCGGGTGTGTGACTCCCCAGGGCTGTTAGTAGGGTGGAGGGAGAGAATGAGGCAGCGTCTGCCTCGGTGCCCACGGATGCTGGCTGTGGGTTTGAACCTTGTTCCCCTGGTCGGACCATGACATATGCTTAACCCTTCTCAGACCGAGCGGCACCCTCCAGAACATGGGGATGGTAATGGGACCTGTGGTAGGATTATGAGAAGGATTAAATTAGGTCGGACGGGTGCAGTGCTTGGGACTGTGACTGGCAGTGGCAAGCCTTCAGTGACCGTCCCAGCTGGGGCCCCCATGGTCATCGTCGTCCTCTCCCTTTGCTCCCCTCCCCCTTTCCTTTCTTCTTTCCCTTCTCTTCCTTCATCATCATCACCAGCATCACCCATAGCCACTCCCTCATTCCACCTTACTGAACCCGCATTTTTTTTCTTAATGTCATCAGATACAAGGGTCATACAGCATTTTCCATAGGAACATTCATTTGATATGTTATGTTCTGCGTATGAATTTCCTTCAGCTACACATAGAACCCACTGAAATGGTGGCTTTTCTAGAAAAGGGTCCTCCGCGGTTCTCTATCACACCACCTGGCACATACTGGGTGTGAGTGCACACCAGCACACAGAGTGTTTGTGGATCAGATGCATTCATTTTTTGCCGAATGACAAACCCATGCTGATTATACTCCTTGTGGGGCTGCTACATGCTCCTGTCTGAGCGCGTGGCCAAGTCACAGATTGATGGCTTCGGTTGTACATCAAACGGACTTTCCATCCCAGCTGATAAGTAGACACGGTCAGCATGTCACCCTGTGTGCGGGTCCCTTCGTAGCCCTCCCAGTGCATCGGCACCTCTGTGGGATGGGGATTGACGTGCCTCCACCTGGCTTCCGGGAGTTGGCTTCCATCAGCCACGGCAGGGCTTCGTGAGAGGGGCCTCGTTCCCACCTTGCACGCTCTTGACATCTGCCTCGGCCCATGTCCACCCCCTTTCTGTTGTCTTAGCCCCTGAGAGAAGCCAGGAAAATTTCAGAGAGTCGTGGAGACCTGCAGCTACCTCCACGGGCAGGGCCCCCCTTTTTGGCCCTGTGGGCAAGAGCCAGGCGTGGCGTCAGTGGGGACGCTCAGGAAGCCCCTGAGAAGGGCCGTCGAGTGTGTGCCCACATGTGGTTTCAGGATTTTCAAAGACCCAGGGGCTCCGAAAGTCTGACTTAATTTGTGATTTGCGAGCAGTCTCCCGGAAGACTTGGGGGAGCAGACGCGAGACTTGTGAAGCATCCCAGATGCCCTGAGGGTGGGAAAATAAGAAGGGGAGGGTAAGGTCCCAGCAATTTCTGGCAGCTTTGTAGCCCTTCATTATCTTGTGGTAGGAGAGCATGGTTGGGCTGGTTGTTTTGCTCTTGTTCAGGTTCCCTGTATGTGTTAGGCTGGATTTTTGGTAAATTCAAGGCCCAACGTGTCTAAAGGCATTCCTTTCTCAATCTTCTAAGCCATGAGTATTTAGCAGATTCAGTCTTGGGGAGCTCGGTTCCTCACGTCAGCTCCGGAATTTCCAACTGGATGGGAGGCAGAAGGTATGTGGAAGGTCCTCAAAGTGTCACTTCCTCGCCCCCCGGAGCACAGGCAGACGCCGATCCCTGTGCAGTCTCTGGGCTCCTGAGCTGCTTTCCTTCCTGGGGCCACTGTGTTAACCGTTTCCTGACGGGGAGTGCTGGAAGAATGTGTGCAGCGTGAGCCGTGCACTTGGCCGTGGGAAGCGGTGCGGACCAGGAGGCCGGCCGAGTGCACGCCCCACTTAAAGTGGTTCTCCGGAGGAGGGGTGGGGAGTGGGGTCGGCGCTGAGGGCAGGGGGCGCTTCAGCCTTGTTCAGACGCTTCAGGTTTTTTCAAAGGGGGAAATGTCTTCATGTATTGCTTATATAATAAAAATTGTTTTCAAAAGTAGCCTGGGGGAATTAGTTTTCTATGGCCGCCATAACCAATTACCTCAAACTCAGTGACTTAAAATAACACACATTCATCACCTTATAGTTCTGGAGGTCAGAAGTCCAGTGCAGGGCTCCCTAGGCTAGAATCAGGCTCTGATTGGCAGGCTCTGTTCTTTCTGGAAGCTCCCGGGGGAAAATCCAGTTCCTTGCTTTTCTAAGCGACAGACACTGTGCACATTCCTTGGCTTGGGGCCCCTTTCCTCCATCTCTAAGCCGGCAGCCTTGGGCTGAATCCTTCTCAAGGGGCCGCCCCCTTGGTTCTCTCTCCTCTGCCCCCTTCTCGCATTTTAAGGACCTCGTGATTATATTGGGTCACCCCCGATGTGACAGACGGTCTCTGTCTCAAGGTCAGCTGATAGCAGCCCCAACTGCACCTGCACTTCCTCCTTACCAGATAAGGACTGGAAAGCGCTGTGAAAAGGTGTTGGATGTAGGTGCGACTCCTGCAGTTTTTCTCCTGCTGCTGCCGGTGCCTGAGTCCAACCACCAACACTACCTCTACTGTGAGTGCTAGCATTCCTACTTAGGGAGTCACCTCGTTTCTTCTGGCAGCCTCTTCCCATTTTCACGGTCAGTTGGAACCCCATGGGGAAGTCATTCCAGGCATGGGATGGGAGTTCTTGTTGGCATCTTTCACAGAGAGCTTCTCCTTCATTTGAAGGGCTTGACCATTCCTGGACATTTCCTTCCTTCGTTCCTTCGTTCCTTCGTTCCTTCGTTCCTTCGTTCCTTCGTTCCTTCCTTCCTTCCATCCATCCATCCATCCATCCATCCATCCATCTCTACATCCCTCCATCTGTCCATCCCTCCATCGCCCCTCTCTCCATCCTTCTCCCTCACTGTCACTTGCCCTTTTTCTCTGTCTCTTATGTAAGAGAACATTAAGCATGAAGCAAAAGTAGAACTTTCCCTAAAATAGCTACTACCTCTCTTTGAAAATTAGTGTCCAAAATCATGAATAGAAATGTTGACATGAGAAGTAGAACCATTGTTTTTAGGAAGAAAAAGCTTTCACCTTACATTCTTCAAGATTTTATACAATACTAAATTTTATTTAATACTAAAATAATTATATGAGGAAGAGAAGGGGGAGGGGGAAGAGGAAGGGAAAGAAGGAGGAGGAGGAGGAGGAAGAGGAAGAAGACAAAGGAGAAAAAAATCACTTGTTAAGTATGCTTTTATCACCCAGTGTGTGCTTATACTACTTAGGGCTTGTTAAACCTTGCAGTTACTGTTTTCTCTTATCCTCATTTTCAGATGAGTAACTCAGGTATAAATAAGGCATCCCTTTCCCTTACTTAAAAAAGAAAGAAAGAGAGAAATACAGAAGAAGAAAATAAAAATTACTCAAACTACCCACAGTATTGTAGTGTATATGTTTTCAGATGTTTTACTGTGAATGCATCTTTCAGTGTTTCTTTATTGATTCCCACAAGATAATTCCATTATTTTAGAGAGAGGGGAGGAAAGAGATCGTGAGCAGGAAAGGGGCAGGGGGGTGGTGGAGAGAGAGAGAGAGAGAGAGAGAGAGAGAGAGAGAATTTTTTAAGCAGGCTCCACGCTCGGCATGGAACACTACACAGGGCTCGATCCCACAACCCTGGGATCGTGACCTGACCCGTGCCAAAATCGAGCATCCGATGCTGACCTGGCTGAGTCACCCGGGCGCCCCGATTCCCACACGATTTTAAAACCGTCTCTCTGTAGTTTATTGGTACAGCCTTGCTAATGAGAGAGAATGCTGGCTTTGCTTTTGAGGGGTTCAGAAGGACCCCTTCCTCCTGACTGGTAATGCTTCTTTTGGTAAGAGCAAAACAGACACACAGGCGCGTGCATGTGTCTTCCAGCCGTGTCGGCATGCTCCTGTAGTTTTGCACAGTGTTTTGTTTACTGCTTACTCCTCCTCCCCCCATAGAAATGCTTAGGATGAATTATTTGGAAAAGATGCAGAAGTAGAAGGATGACAAGACAATGGTGTGGTCCCACCCCATTCATGTGGTGATTTCCTTTTTCCTAACTCCCAGCAGCAGCTTCCTGTTTTCGTGGACTTGTGACTGTGGTTTGAAAACTCTGTGGAAACACAACCCACGTGCATAAAAGTGTGTGGGACATTCTTGCTGCTGGATGAAGTTAACCAAAGCTGCCACGCACAGCTGATCAGTACCTGGATCCAGAGAGAAAGCGCAACACAGAGGTCTCCTCCTGCCCTCATTCCCTCATTACCCCCAGGACCCCACCGAGGAAGGATACCCACGCTCCTGACTTCGTGACTTCGGACAGCAAAGTCTAGTTTTGTCAGTCTTTGATCTGGCAGAAATGGAATCCCTTTATGCAGATGGGATCAGACAGGAGGTGCTCCTTCTGTGTCTGGCTTCCTTCTCTCAATGTGACACTTCTGAGATTTTTGCTTAATATTGTATACAGTTGTTGATCATTCACTGTCGTGGCTGTAGAGCGTTGTGTTGGGTGAATATGTTATAATTTACTTAATTCATGCAATTTACCAATTATCGATGGTTGCATTTATGAAAGTTCAAATCCTCTGCTTTCATGTCACATTGTAGCCAGGCAGTCCCCCCCCCTCCTTTTTTTTTTTTTTTTAATTTTAATGTTTATTTTTTCAACGTTTTTTTTTTTTTTTAATTTATTTTTGGGACAGAGAGAGACAGAGCATGAACGGGGGAGGGGCAGAGAGAGAGGGAGACACAGAATCGGAAACAGGCTCCAGGCTCTGAGCCATCAGCCCAGAGCCTGACGCGGGGCTCGAACTCACAGACCGCGAGATCGTGACCTGGCTGAAGTCGGACGCTCAACCGACTGCGCCACCCAGGCGCCCCTTTAATGTTTATTTTTTGAGAGAGAGTGAGTACAGGAGGGGCAGAGAGAGGGAGACACAGAATCTGAAGCAGGTTCCAGGCTCTGAGCTGTCAGCCCAGAGCCTGACGCAGGGCTCGGACCCGTAAACTGTGAGACCATGACCCGAGCCGAAGTCAGACACTTTCCCGGCTGAGCCCTCAAGGCACCCCACTTCCCCCTGTTTTAGCATCCTGGTAGTACGCACTGTAACATGGCATTTAATAGAAACATTGTGTTTAATGGAGTGGGTTTGTATTTACTTAACCATTTTTCCTATTATTGAATTTTTAGGAAGTTTCTGCTCATGTTTTTGTTTTGCTTTGTCCCTGTTAAAAGTGGCCCCGCGGTGAGCACTGGTTGTGTCTACGCACCGAGCTTTTCCATGTCCCCGTCCCTGCCCCAGTATCTCAAGACGGTTCTGTTAGGTTAATTTCCCTGACGTGGAATCGCTATTTCGGAGGTTGGGCCGTCACAAGGTCTTTGGACGTGCTGTCAGATTCCTTCCCAAGAGGACTGTCCCCACTCCTAGCCTTCTGCTTAAAATAAAATATTTCCCTCAGCTTTGTTGTCAGCATGGCCGGCTCTCACCTGAGGGCTCCGTTTCCCTGTCGGGTGGTGCAAGGCAGGCAACTTTGGACTTGAACCTGACAGCCGGCCTGCTCTCCCAGCCCTTCTCCTCTGTGTGGCCTTAGGCGAGGTATTTAAGCTTTCCTAGTCTCAGTTTGCTCATCTGGAAAACAGGGCCTTTAAGATTCCTGTGCTGCCTTCTCCGCTGCTCTCTCCAGGCGTATGACCTGTGAAAGTCTGTGCCTGTCAGATGCTGATGATGATGAAGTCCTCTGCTATATCCCGTCACAGGCTGCAGGCTCTTGGCTTGGTGTTCGCCCACGCTGCTTTGAAAGTTGTGGGGCCGTGCTACCAAAATCCAGCTCTGTGTTCTGTGACGTACTCCTGCCCAAGCCTCCCTCGTTCTCTTTGTTCACTCCTTACTCGTTTTTCCAACAAGCCTTTACCGAGTATCTGCTATGATACAGGCACACGGCTGAGCACGGCGGGTACCAAGATGAAATAAACTTGTTTCCTGCTTGTAAGGAAGTTAGAGTCTAGAGGTGAAGCCTGGTAGGCGGGTAGACCAGGGGTGAAGGGAAGCCTCCCGTGGCCCAGAAAACTGGGGCTACATGGAGAAAGGGGCATGTAACTGCTCCAAGGAGTGGGGGAGTCGAGGAAGGCTTTTGGAAGGAAGCCCTTTTGAGGCAGAATCTGGAAGGATGAATAGGAATTTGTCGAGTGAAGGATGGGGTAACCAGCTGTAAAAACCTGAGCGCTGATGGTGTTTCGGGTAAACGCACACACAGAGTGCGGGTAAACCAGTTTTTTTCTTCCTTGCGCATGATGTTACCTTTGAGGGGGACATTTGACAATGCCTGGAAAGTTTTTATTCCTGCGTGATGGAGAGGTACAATGTGCAGGACAGCCCCCACGCAAATAACTACCTGACCCCAAATGTTAGCTGTGCCCCAATTGTTAGCAGTACCCCAAATGTTAGCGGTACCCAGTGGAGAAACCCTAGGCTGCAGCGTAGGGAAGTAATGAGGTGGAAGGTAGGATGATGGAGTGCCTTGCCTCCCTTCTCAGAACCAGAAGGTGTGTGACCGTGTGCGTGTGCATGTGTGTATGCACGCCCATGTACTTGTGTGAAATGGGAGGAATCCACTTCCCCTTTACTTGTTGGCTGCCCGTGTGTGGGTTCTGGAAGCCTGCTCTCTGCCGGTCGACTCATTGTCCAGAAAGTTAGCTACTCAGCAGGTGTGCCTCACCATTGGCTCCCTTCACGACATCCTCACCATGATTTATTAGAGCCCTTTATCCCCCGCTTCAGTGTTTATGACATCCAGGGACTTGGTCGAACCACTAGGAAATGAGAGTGGACAGTGGGACTATTATCATTCATTTTCACTCCCCATAAACATTTTCTGTTTCTTCTTTGGGAGACATTGCTAATCCCCTCATGCATTGGCTCTGCGTGTTCTTTCTTCAGCCTCGGCACAAAAAGCAAAGTGGTAGTGACGTTTTCCTTATGGCTGCCGAAAAGGTTACGCGGTGTTTGGACCGCTGCCTGCTTCTACGCGAGCACAAAAAGATCCGGGAGTAGAAATTGGTTCTAACAATATCCCTGCAGAAAACACCGAGGGGATGTGAGTCACTTTCCCTTCTGTGTTCAAGGCGTTCTGTCCCTCACATTCAAAGTTAGAGGTTGACATGTACTTGATCCCTACTTCCTAGAGGGGCTAATAATTGAGTGCCTGCTGCAGTCCAGAAGCAGCTATAGAAACCTTTAGAAGCCCTGGGCTTGGGAGGAAAAAAAAAAATTTTTTTTTTTTCTATCTGTGTTTAAATTTCTATGCAAATGTTGGTTTTGATGGAGAGGGAGCAGAGGTGTATGAGGGGAGGGCGTAAAGTACAAGGGAATTTCCAGCTTTCTCTCATGGAGGGAGGTGTTGCGTACCTTAAGGTTCTTTGGTTGCAAACAGCAGAGAAGACTGAGCAGTTTTGGGAGAAGGAAAACACACTTGCGTCTGGACAGACTTGGCCGCATGTAACAGAAAGCCGCAGCATATGGCTTATTTTCCGCGGGGGAGGAGGCAGTCCAGGGTTGGTGCGTCAGCACTTTGCTATACTCTGGGCCGCCCGTTGTAGGTGTGTGGTTTTTGTCCTTGGATCTGGGGGCCCACGGTCAGGGGACCAGGAACTCGTGGAACAGTTTGTGCGTGCTACTGCACTCGGGACGACTCGGCTCTCATCCCCTTCCTCGTGCGACTCAGCTACAGGTTTAGATTCTCAGGAGAGGATCCAGGCTGCTGCCTTGTGGACATAGTCACGGTCAACTGTCCATTCCCCCTGAGCAGAAAACCACAAAAGGGTGGGAATGAGCCACAGGTCTCTCGCGCCACACGTCAATGAAGGCACCCCCCCCCCCCACTCCTCCAACCAAGACAGCCCTACTTGTTCTTGGATCCTTGGGGTTGGGAAAAAGGAAGGAAAAGGAAGGAAGCTGGCATTTAGTAGGTTCCTGGCCTCTAAATTAATTTGTAAGCCATGGATCCCAAAGCACAGTGATTGATCATTCTGCTCCCAATGTTTACCCCTTC
This sequence comes from Panthera tigris, assembly GCF_018350195.1. NCBI lineage: Eukaryota > Metazoa > Chordata > Mammalia > Carnivora > Felidae > Panthera > Panthera tigris. Next base: position 51,927,464 of record NC_056674.1, read on the forward strand.
TACCACTCAGTTGATTTTTTTGGAAGTGAAGAGAGCTATTTCAGAGGTTCTTCTTCAAACTCAGCATTTAGCTCCCCTCCCCCATGACCTCTTATGATCCATCTAGGATCATTGTTTTCCAAGGCATTTTTTTTTAATGATAATAATTCTCATGAATTTGCGTTCTTCTACTTTTTTGATATATGGTCCATCTCTTTGGTCCCTTAATTAACATTTGAGTCCAAAAAACATAAACAAATGTCAAGATACAACATTTAGAGACATCCTATGTGGATTCGAATGGCCTTGGGTAAATTAATAACGCCTGTCCTTCCTTTCCTTTTCCTTTTCCTTTTCCTTTTCCTTTTCCTTTTCCTTTTCCTTTTCCTTTTCCTTTTCCTTTTCCTTTTCCTTTTCCTTATCCTTATCCTTATCCTTATCCTTATCCTTATCCTTATCCTTATCCTTATCCTTATCCTTATCCTATCCTATCCGTAAAAAGAGACTAGTACCCACCTTTATAGATTTGTAGTGGGGATTAAATGGGATCATAAATGTCATATGCTTTGAACTGTGTCACACCCATGTAATATGTCTTGTAAGTATTGGCTGTAGAAACATTTTGTTTAAAACTTTTATTTTGATGTAATCACGGAGTCACAGGGAAGCTACCGAAAATAGTATAGAAAGGATCCATATATTCCCTACTGAGTTTCTATAGTGGTTACATCTCGTGAAAGTAGAGTGAAGTATCAAAAGCAGGAATCCGACATTGGTACAGCGTGAGCGTGCACTTCTGTGACAGACACAGTCGTGGCCATCCAGAGACGCTCACTTTGTGTGCCTGGGACCTAAGAGTATGCTGTGTTACCTGGCAAAGAGGAATTAGGGTCACGGGTTAAATTTAGGTTACTAATCAGCCGAATGGAAAAGAGAGAGGTCATCCAGGGTCATCTGGGTGGGCACGGGGTCACTACAAGGGCGTTAGAAGTGGGAGAGGGAATCAGATGAGCACCGGGGAGACGCCAGCCTGAGGAGTAAGCCGGACGCTGCTGGCCGTGGCGATGGAGAGAGGGCGACACGAGTCCTGGAAAGTGCGCAGCCCAGCTGAAGTTGGAAACGCAGGTGGAATGCATTCTCCCCTTAGCCCGGAAAGGCACGCGCACTGCCCTCATCGTGATCTCACTAGCCCGCTGACGTCGTGGTAGGCCTCTGATGCACAGAACTCTACACTCGTGGAAGTTGTGTTCTTTTAAGCCATGATGTTTTCGGTGACTTATCGCCCAGCAGTGGAAAACTAACCTGTGTTCTATGCCATTCTACCACGTGTAGGTTCATGTAGGCACCACCGCAGTGAGAACACGGGACTCTGCCCCAGCACTGCGGAGACCTGCCTTTGGAGTCCCATCCTCCACCCTCCGCCCCCAGCCTTTCTTCCGTTCCACCAGGAGGCAGAGCCCTTTTCCTCTGCCAACATCTTGTCAGGTGTCTAGAATGTGCTCGGCTAACTCCTCATCTTTCCAGACTTAAGAGAATTCCTGCTCCGATCTGTGGATCTTAGACCACTTCCCAGTATAATCTCTAGCTATATTCTTTTTTTTTTTTTTCCTCCAGAAAGAGAGTGTGTGCAAGTAGGGGAGGGGCAGAGGGAGAAGGAGAGAGAATCTTAAGCAGGTTCTAAGCCCAGCACGGGAGCCTGACGCAGGGCTCTACCTTATGAACCGTGAGATCATGGCCTCAGCCAAAATCAAGAGTCGGATGCTTAACTGAGTCACCCAGGCACCCCTAAATTCTTTATTTTATAGCACTCACCACCTATATAAATAATGGCATATTTATGTGGGTGAGACTATTTGTCTAATCTTTGTCTCTCCAACTCACCTGGGAACTGAGGGCAGGCACTGTGTCTGTCTTATCAGTGATTCCTCACCCTCGTGTGTGTGACTGTGCAGACAGTAGGGGCCAAGTAAATCTTTGTTGACTGAAGGAACAAATGACAGTGTTGGAGATGTACAGCCAAGATCTCACCGAGATGTTTGAGTGGAAGAGTGTACTAGCACTGTAAGATAGTCCACCTGCATTCACTCAAGAAACCTTCTCTGTTCCTTTTTCTTTTCTTTTCTTTTCTTTTCTTTTCTTTTCTTTTCTTTTCTTTTCTCTTTTCTCTTTTCTTTTCTTTTCTCTTTTTTCTTTTCTTTTCTCTTTTCTTTTTTCTTTTCTTTCCTTTCCTTTCCTACTCTTCTTTCTTTTTTTCTTTTCCTTTTTCCTTTCCTTTTTCCTTTCCCTTTCCTTTTCCCTTTCCCTTTCCCTTTCCCTTTCCCTTTCCTTTTCCCTTTTCCCCTTTTCCCCTTTCCCTTTTCCCTTTTCCCTTTTCCCTTTTTCCTTTTTCCTTTTTCCTTTCCTTTCCTTTCCTTTCCTTTCCTTTCCTTTCCTTTCCTTTCCTTTCCTTTCCTTTCCATCACCTTCTGTGTCAGCTGTCATGCTAAACTCTGGTTCTGATTTGGTGTGTAGGGGGCAGTTATATTTCCGTGAACTCCCAGTAGACAGTCTAACATGGTGGAGCCTGCATCACACAGTGGGCCAGCTTTGCACTTGGGTTTTCATTTCCCAGCTTCTTCCTGAAATAGTTTCGTTAATTCATATGGATGAGATAAATCCCAATAACAGCTTTGTTTCCCAAAGAATGCGGGCTTCTTTTGCCAAACATAATTATCCTGAGGACGAACTGATGAAGGGAACTTACCTCTTGGCCAAACGTTTTTTCGAGTTATTCAACCAAAGATAGGCTGCACCTGGGGGAAGCCAGACATCTGGGTGAAGAATGAAATATCCAGATGTTTTTAAGTATCTGGATGTTTCTGACCATCTGGTTCTCGTGGTTATTGACAAATGATCCAGATGTTTTGCAGAAGATGGTATACCTCGTCTAACGGAAGAGAGAGATTGTATTCTTGGGAAATTCTGATGTCATCCCATATGTACTAACACACGGTATATGCCTTTAATTGAAGCCATGATTCGAATGCAAAAACGAAAATAGCGTCCTGTTTTCTGAAGCTGTTGTCTTGCTGTGAGTGCCAGAATGCAGAGATTTTAGGTTAATTGTCTCACGTACCATCAGAGTCAGAGTTGTTTGCAGCTTTATTCTGTTTATAATGGATTCACCTCTTAACCAATAGCTTCCCAAATGGAATGTGAGAATGCTGACATTCAGCACTGCCAAAAGCTGCATTATTTCCTAAACGTTTTCGTGTTTTCCAAAGTAGAGAAAAAGGTTTGGTACCTGAAATTCCTAGAGGAAATCGGGATTTATAAACTTTGATTAGAGATGCATCTTGTCTGGAGCTGAAATCTTGAAGACGGAGTAGGCACCCACCCACCCCCTCTTACCCCCCTCCCCCCCACAATTTTCTGTTGTGTAAGCCTAAACAGAGGCCTCACAGTTAAATATGTTTTAAAGAATTCGGTGAAGGCTGGAGTAGAATTACATAATTGGAAGGCTCATGGAACTTGAAGCCTAGCTGCAATCTGCCGTAAGAATCCTCGTCTGATGTCTGTGGGTCTGCGGGACCTTACGAGGATGTCCCAACAGTGAAGAAACACATGAGGCTTGAGTGTGTGTGTATTATCTTACTCCTCTGTCGTTTTCCCCGAGGGACACACCAGAGCACATGGAAAGGTAAACGAGAGGGAGTCGCGTGGTGGAGGACTTAAGGCGCATGCCCAGATGGTCTTAGCATCCACGTTCCCGTCGAGTGGAGCCTCAGCCAAGGTCTGTGGTCTGATGTGTTTCCAGCTCCGAAGCTTAGTCCTAAACATTTGGAGGTAGGGGAGCGGCCATTGGGAGAGGGGGAAGGGTGTCTGATTCCGGTGGCGTTCGGTGACAACATTAGTTCTTCATACCAAATAGGTGCGAGTGGATTTCACTTTTGAGCGTCTGGTAAACATATTGCAAGTGACAGACCCACAAAGACAGGTTGTGGATAGAACACACATTCATGTCAGTGCATCGAAACAGCAGCTTGAATGGACAAACCCACATGTCTTGCCTAAACATTTAGCTGCAAACTTTACGAAGAGCCAAATGGTTTCAATTTTGTTATATATACATGGGATGATTGTATATTTGCTTCTCACTCGCCCTGCCAGTGGGATGGGGTTTGTGGGGGAGACGAGGACAAACAACGTGAAAGAGCAAATGGGCCAAATTCATCTGGATTTGGTTATACGCTGATTATATAGTTTGTTGTTCTGTTGTTTTTAACGACTTCCAAACCGTCTGTGTATTAGCCAGCCCTGCGGGAAGGGGTGGGGCCGTGACATTTTGTCTTTGACTCCCTTTGTAACATCATGCATCTCTCTACTTTTGTTGAGTTTCTCCTTTGAAGTAATAGTATGTAAGCATGGTAGCTAGCATTTATTGAGTGCTTACTATGGCCAAGATCTGTGCCATATGTTTTCACTTTTGAAACTTGACGGCAACCCGGTGACAGAGATATTATTAGTCCCATTTTTGGCAGGGAAAATGGAGATTCAGAGAGGTTAAGTGGCTTGCCTATAGCATCAGACAGTGAATGAGTGTTGGAGCCAGGGTTCAAAGCCAGGTAGGTCCAAATACATCTCCTGAATTAACCCTTTGACACTGGATGACACTGCGTCTGACGATTACCGTGTTTTTATCAATGTAGGTAAAGTTGGCAAATGGAATGTGTATCAGCCAACCTCTCCCATAATGGGACAGACAGTATTTTAGGCTTTGCAGTACAGTTTCTATTACAACCATCCAACTCTGCCTTTTAGCACAAAAGCAGCCCCAGGCAGCATGTAAATGAGTGGGTGGGACAGTGCTCCAATTAAAAAAAAAAAAAACCTTTATATATGGATCCTGAAATTTGAATTTCATAGAATGTTGGCATGTCACTAAATGTTCTTCTTTGGATCGATTTCCAACCATTTATTTTTCAAAAAATTTTTAATGTTTGTTACTGATTTTTGAGTGAGAGAGCACGAGCGAGCAGGAGCAGTGGAGGGTCAGAGAGAGAGGGAGACACAGAATCCGAAGCAGGCTCCAGGCTCTGAGCTGTCAGCACAGAGCCTGATGTGGGGCTCAAACTCATAAACCATGAGATCATGACCTGAACCGAAGTCAGACGCTTACCCGACTGAGCCACCCAGGCGCCCCTGTTTCCAACTATTTAAAAATATTAAAGCCATTCTTAGCTCACAGGACATATAAAAACTGGCAGTGGGTTGGATTTGGGTGGTGGGCTGATGGTTGCTGATGTCTGCTATAGAGAAATGGTAGAAAATACATTAATAATCTGAATATAGAATTAAGGGGGTGCTCAGGAGAGTCTTGGGATGGCCATCTGATGGACTGAGGCTGAGAAGAGGCTGAGGGGTTTGTCTTGAAGCTTAGAGCATGATCTCCCCCCCCCACCTTGGATTTGTTTATTTTCAGTTGCTTTCTATGCACTAATGGAAATTATAGCATGAGTTGAGGGGGGCATCCACACGGTTCCATGGCATTACTCATGGTACACATTCATTCACTCACTCATGCATTTACTCATTCAGCACATAATTATTGAACGGCTACTATGTGCCAGACGCTGTGCTGTGTGCTCTTTACACATCAGATAATAAAACAGTTCTTGTCCACAGTGCCCCGCGCCTCTTGTAATCTTCTGTTAATAGCAGGGAGACTGTCAGTATGCGCCTGAGGCTCAGTTAATGATGTCCAGTATTATTCGAAGACCCAATACCTTTGGCTTTTTCTGTCTTCTTTAAGTTTGGTTGAAGCTGATTGGACACTGAATTTGAACACACCGGGCAGTGAGAGGAAGAGGGGGCTGCCTATGAAAGGATGGTCTGCCCTCAAAGTGGGTCATGCCCAGTGCTTGGCTGTGAGCCTGAAGACCTTCCTTCTCATGTACAGGATGAAAGAATGAGGGAGAGTGGCTTCCCTACTTTATGTCTTTGGAATCAGGAAGACATGTTTCTCTTTCAAGTATGCTTTGATAAGTAAGGTTGCACTTTCCTGGTCACTTTGTGTGTGTGTGTGTGTGTGTGTGTGTGTGTGTGTGTCTGCGCGTGCGTGCATGTGTGTATTTTTACTTCTGCCTCACATACATTATTGGTCATTGAGGTCGTTGGGCCCACGGCAGGATAAGCATCCGGTGTGTTCAGTACTAAGGACCGGAGGCTTGCCCAGAGTTGTGATACGGTACGGTGTGAATACACAAGAAGCGTTGAGGCACGAGTCGTGGCTGATGGGATGGCAGGGATGGGTGTTGAGGCCGCATCCACTAATTTTCATAATCGTCGGTACCCCTTTAGGGAGAAGTGGCTAGATACCAGGCATATCGTTGGGAACCCTCCCCTGCATGTTGCTCCTTCAGTGTCCCCTTCACCCTATGAGCTTTTGTCCTGTATACTGCAGACCAGAGAAATGAAAGGTCAGCCAGTTGTGGGGACTTGCCCAGACTATCATCAGTTGGGAAGTGTCAGGGCTCGGACTGAGTTTTGTCTGCCTGACTCCGAAACCCACGCCATTCCCACCCAGGTCCTGAAGCCTCTGACATGTCAGGGAACTGGGCTTTTCTGTTTGCAGCGAGCTGGGGTGCCTCTCTGTCTCCCTGGTCCTAGACGCTGCCCGCCTCGCTGCTGAAATGTGTAAATGAATAGTCAGACGATAACAAGTGTTGGCGGGGGTGCAGAGAAAGTGAGGAACCCCCACCCACTGCCTATGGGGATGTAAAATGATGCAGCCACTTTGGAAGTCAGTCTGGCGTTCCTCAAATGACCCAGCAACTATACTCCTGGATCTGTAGCCAAAAACAGAAAAGAAAACAGAGACAAAACTTGTATATGTGTGTTTGTAACTGCATTATTCGTAACAGTCCAAAGGTGGAAACAGCCCCCAAATCCATCACTGAACACATAAACGGAGGTCTATGCACACGATGACGAGTTTTGCATGCTCATCGAGGGGAACGGCGTACTGATCTGCAACATCGCCAAACCTTGAAAACCTCATGCTCGTATTGTATGGTTCCATTTATGTGAAGTGTCCAGAACAGGGAAATTAGTAGAGACAGAAAGTGCATTAGTATTGCCCCAGGCTGGGAGGGGGTGGTGGGGGGATTAGGACGATAACAGCTAAAGGTGATGAGAATATTTTAAAATTGACTGTGGCAGAGGATGCGGAACTCTGTGAATGCACTAGAAACCATTGAATCATACGCTTTCGATGGGTGAATTGTATGGTGTGTGAATTACATCGCAGTATAGCAGTTAGCGATGTGACAGTGGTGATCGGTCTTTGCTCTGAGAAAACCCACAGAGCAACACCTGTTCCAGGGGCCCGGAAGCCCATTTCTCAGATTTTTTTGTTTGTTTTTGGTCAAGCTTGCCTGAGAGGTTGGTTTGAGTGAAGGCCTACAGGTCTCCTTCACCAACCCAGCGTGGTTTCCTGGCCCCAGGACCTTGGCCAGCCGGAGCCGAGTGTTCCTGGTAGCGGCCCGTCTGCAGCTGCGCCTTTCGCGGTTCGTGTGCGCGCCAGCTCTCATCGGGAGAAATGAAAAATCACGTGTCTCATTTTAAATATGTTGCCTCTGATCGCAGGTGTTGTTAAAACAGCTCCTTCTACAACTTTATAAATATTCCGGGATTTATTTTGAAGCAATGTTTCATTATTCCTATACTATGATTAAATATTGAGAATATTGCTTTTCCAATTGTTCTATTGCAGTATTTAATGAGTGCAATTAAATGGAAAAATTGCCTTTTTAACTGATGATAGTCCATTAGTGTCTCTGTCTCTTCAGAAAAGAAAAGAAGTGAATTATTAGAATGACAAATGAGGCAAAGTTACCACTGCGATGGAGAGGTGCGGTTTCCCTCAACATAATCTTCAATTAGTGATCTCTGTAAGAGGATGTTTTTCAAGAGGGTAATAGAGAAGTAATGAGATCAGAAGGAGGTCAACCCGGCCTTCTCCGTTTGGCAGCTTGATTAATTTATTTCTCCTTCTTGGAGATTGCTGCAAGGGGCTTTTGTCACCCTGTGTTTTTCATGGGACTGTAACCCGAGTGACTGTTGATATATTAGCCTTTCAGGCAAAGACGCAAGTCCGTTTCCCTGGAATAGAAGGCTTAGAAGTTAGAAGTTTGTTTGATTTTGTGCCTTAACTCCAACACTCATCGCCAGCTTCGGATGATGAGGAGGACTAAAAAAAATAATCGTAATTAATGAAATGAAGCGCGCCGCGTTGATTGCTTCGCGCAGCTTGGCGCGCACGCTGTCATCTCGAACCCTGAGCCCCTCCCCTCCCCCCCATGAGGTGCTGCACTTCCGTTTATAGGTGAGGACGCCAGGGTTCTACGGATGCCCGGAGCGGGTGGGACAGAATTCCAGTCCCCATCTGCCTCTGAACTTGGCGGCCCGTCCGGAAGTCCGTGGCTCTAGGCAGACCTTAATGGAAGGAAGTGCTCGGGGGCACATTGGCTGAAAGCACACCTCCGCCACGCTGGGGGGAACCCAAACAACAGGGTCCTAACTCAAGACAGGAGACACAGGCCCATCGGGTGTCCTTCTCACCTACAGGAAGCTTGGCTTAGTGAGGGAATTTAAATATTAAATCCCAGCCTTGCTGCTGCTTGCTGTGTGTCTTTGGACAAGTTACTTAACCCCTCTGAGTTCATTTGTTTTGTTGTATTTCCCTTCTAACGTAGAAATCTCTGGCAGGATTGTTGAAAAAGAACATAATGCCCCGTGTCTGGCACAGAGCACGTGTTTAATTGATGATTTATGTTTTATCATTAATACCAATGGATTTTTGGATTCTTGATTGCTACTGACATAGGCTTAACTATTTCATTTAGATATTTAAGGGTGCAATTTACTTAAAACATAGACATAACTTTCATTGCCGAAGTGTATTTATTTTATTTTCAAAATGTGTTTTTCCCATAAGGACAGTTTCTGAAGCTTTTTTGAATGTAACTTTCCCACTATCAAATACATCTAAACAACAAATGGAAACAACAAATACATCTAAAAATCCTACTTTTCCAACCAAATTTCTCTTGCTGGTTTTTCTTATGGCCTGGGGGCTCCTTATCATCAACACTATCAATTAAGTCATCCTTGGTGTCCTGGATCCTTGGCACAGTGCCAGGGACTGCCCCCTCCTCGAAGCCTCCCCTCGGGACTCAAATCCTGACCTCTTCACACTCAAGCCCCTCAGTGAACCCATTTTGGAGAATCTTTGAAAACCCATCCAGACCCGGAGTTCATTTAACCAGGAGCAATGGGACTAAATTACAGTCCAGGTCTGTCTTATGAAAGATGATAAATGAATATGTCACACTGGGAAAGAAATCACTCTGTCATCATATGACAGGCTGGCTTGATTTGTTTGTGCCGGTTTCCCTAAAAGTCCGGATGGGGGTGCAAAGTGTGTAGGCTTTCAAGGCCTGCTCACTTCCCGTGTTGTTCTGCACCTCCCCAGCGATGGGTCTGGAGCAGGTTCCTCGGGCTCTCTGACCACCACCTCCCCAGGGGCGACGGAGAGGACCCGATCCACAGGGCAGGAGGCTTCCGCGAAAACGAAGCCGAGGCGCCCTGGCTCAACCTGGAGTGCTTAGCGAGTATAAATCATGGCCCATCTCTTCCCATCACTTGGAGGCTCGCTGCACCCTCCCCCAAGGCTTCCACTGGGGGACCTGTCTTTTCCACATGACTCGGAGCTGCCACAGACTTGTATTTTCTTGACTGAAGGAGTCCTCTCTGGTCTGTCCAGTGGGGATGCTTTATTCCACAAGCAAGTAGCTAACGTCTCTTTCTGCTCCTCTGCTGTGCCTCCATTATTTAACCTGAAGTGGTTCTTTGCCAGGTTGGTCGGGTTTCAGCAAAGCTCTTTGTAGCGTTAAAAGAGCAAGAGGTCAGGAATCAGCCAATCTGAATGAGTCCTGATTTCTGGAGGCCTTCACTCCCTTATCTGTGATTCAAAACATCCAAAACCCTTAAAAATAAGCAGAAAAAAAATGTTCCTCAAGTTGATGGCAGACTTAAGTGGCAGCATAACTTGAGTGTCACCATCGGGTCCCTGTTAATAATCTTCATTTGTCCCTGTTTTACATCTCATGTGACTATTGATAGGTCACCCTGCAGAAATATTAGTGTATTTGATGTCTGGGTGTGGGGTCTTCTTGGTGGTCCTGGTGAGCGGTCAATGAACTCGTTTAGGCTGCTTAAAAAGGAAATTCATAGTCCTTCAACACTTCTGGGTGGAGAAGTACATGGGCAAGTCGCTTTCTTTGCCTTTTTCTACAGATTGGTGGTGAATGAGGAGATTATGGTGATGGTAAGAGAAATTATCCTGCAGGGGAGCCCTGAAAGGTTGAGGCCTTCCCTTAGGCGACATTTGCTGGAGGCCTGCTGTGCCCAGTGTGGAGGCCCAGAGGAGAGGCAGATGCGGAAATCCAATTAGATGAGGAAGGAGAGTGAGGTGGGGTTAGTCCTGAGAACAGGCACGCGGTACAGACACCTGAGCACGGCCAGCCAGCCCGGGCCTTCTGTGGAAAAACCTCTCGAAGGCGCGCAAGACCCTTCTCACACTGTAGGCGTCGCCACTTCCCCCTCCCACTGTCTGGGCAGCTGACCTTCCCTGGTGCGTTCGTAATTATCATAAGAAATAGTTGGGGCGAAATTGCAACCCCGGGGCAGTGGTGGACCCACCGGTCCTGGTTTCCCAGGGATGGTGGGATGTGCTTCTCTGACTCCCAGAGTCCAGCCAGGTCTCCCCTGTGGGTGTTTGGAGAATGGCTCTCTGAAGGAAATAGGACGCGACAAAGAGATGAGGGTGTTTACTTAGAGCGGCCTCCGACCTCGCGGGTTCTGGAAAGAGTGCCGGTTCAGCATTTGCCAGTGCTCTCCCCGGAAGGCCAGCAGCCAAATTAGTTCTCTGGGCTTTGTGGCAAGTGTGACCTATCTTTGCTGCTCTCACGCAAGCGTGTGACTATGGCCCGTGAGGCCAAGGTGCAGGGTCCTCGGGTGAATTTGGTGGCACTTGGCTATGTCCTCAAGCGTAGCTTCTCTAGAGTAGAAGCCGTTTTCTGAACTCATGCGCAGGAAGAGGAGATGGTCGTGGAGAAGACTTGTCAACATAGCCAGAAAGAAAAAAGGGACGCGTCTTTTCTTCCCCCATAATGAGAGTCCCTATAGATATTTATCGCTGACACCTAAATGGCATTTGAAAACACTCCTTGGGCCGCCGGCGTGGTTCAGTGGGTTGAGCCTCCGACTTCAGCTCAGGTCATGATCTCGCAGTTCGTGGGTTCGAGCCCCGCTTTGGGCTCTGGGCTGACAGCTCGGATTCTGTGTCTCCCTTTCTGCCCCTTCGCCACTTGTGCTCTGTCTCTCTCTCAAAAATAAACATTAAAAAAAAATTCCTGAAGAATTGAAATTGCTGCTTAATGACACGTTTGTATTTATCATTGCTGTTTTAACTTAATAAAAACCCAATAACTATATGAATGCCCTTAACACCCCTGAGCAATACACTTAAAATGGTAACATTTAGGTTATGCGTATTTTCCCACCAATTAGAAACAAAACAAAAGAAAAAGTCACTGATTTCACATAAGCCCCAGATGACATAGGGTAGATTAATGTGTTTTGAAAGACAATTTCACTATTGATAAAATGTTCCATTCCAGTTACCAACTGTGAAACAGACGGGAAGCTGCCTCTGTATACACTATACACAGGTCCGTTTTTCTGAACGTGTCAGTAAAATGTAAAGATTCTCCTTCCTCCTTTTACTCCCCTTCAGAGAGGAATTTAATTTACTCCTTCATGTCTGCTTCTCAAACTTCCTCGTGGAAACAGAAGAAAATAAAATGAGGTTTTTGTAAGCCAGGATGATACGCATGTTATTCTTATTTTCAATATAGGTAAAGTGATCTCTTCACTTTATTTTTAAACACTACCTCATAATATAAATAATCTAGTCTGTTCTTGTGCAGCCTGTTTATTCAGACAGGTGGAAGTTGACGCGAAAGATTGGCGTTAAATTGAGGAAACCATTCATGTAGTAAATAAGATAATTTGTTTCTGCCCCCAAAAAGATTAAAATATAGATTTTTTTTCATACTCTTTATTATTGTTAACACCTACAGTCCCTGAATATGTTTGATTCGGATTTGTGTCCAAAATTTGGAAGTCCTTTTTATTGTGTAACTAACATATTTTTCAGTTGCAGAAATCATCATGAAAAGTGTTTTCTTATTTATGTTTGAGTTTCTTGCATTTGTTATTAAATAAAATGTTTAGCTGGAAGTCTTATCAGTTCTCAAAACTGTAGTTAAGGGTGAAGGTAATATCAACATAATTTTTTTGTTGTTTGTGGGCTTTTTACAAACTTGTAAGAGTTCCATGCTCTCCCTACAAATAAAATATAACCAGGTAATAAAGCAATACTAACGTACAAAATATCATGACAGTGTCCTTTTTTCTAGTTTACATGTAGGTGAGATTCCTTGGAGACTGTCTCCATCATTTTTTAATTTAGAGAGAGAGAGAGAGCATGCAAAAGGGAGGGGGGGAGAGAGAGAGAGAGAGAGAGATAGCATGCAAAAGGGAGAGGGGGAGAGAGAAAGAGAGGAGGCGGGGAGAATCCTAAGCAGGCTCCGTGCTCAGCATGGAGTCTGACTCAGGGCTCAATCTCGTGACTGATGATCATGACCTGGGCCAAAATCAAGAGTCAGACGCTTAACCAACTGAGCCACCCTGGTGTCCTGCTCATTCTTTTTGATTTAACTTCCATGTACCAAAATAGATAGGAGTGGGCTGGACACATGGAGACACAGCCTTGTGTAAGAAGGAAATAATATGCTTATCCCTGCTTATTGTACCAGATTCGTGAGCAGTGGGCACAAAATGACTATGACAGGGGCCTATGGAAACAAAGTGGAATTTTGTTATTATGAAATGCTCATCTATAAATGTCCCTCGTTACATGGACTTTGGCTTGTCCATAGTGCTGTTCTTTTACAAGATGCCTATTGTGTGCTAGCCCTGGGCATACATTGCTTTATCATGGAGTATCTTTGAGATATCTACTATAATCGTTTCCTTTTTATAGACACAGAAACTAAGACTTAAAGACAGGTTACGTGATTTGCTAAGTGTGGCTCGACAGTGCAGCTAGAATCTGGAGCAGGTGTTCCGACTCCACAGCTCTGCCCTTGAGCACTATGTTGGAGTGGAGGACGATGGTTTGGAATGCTGTTCAGAACTGCAAGGGAGTTGGACTTTCAGCTGTCTGTCCAGGCTCGACTAAAAACCCTCTCCCCTGAGAAGCCATCCTTGAGTGCCCTAGGCCAACTTAGGTTTGGGTCTCCTGGGTCCCTACCCTGCTTTGTGCCTGCCTCCATCCTGGCTTGTGTTTTCCCCCACCGTGAACTTTGCCACCTCTTTTTCCAGAGAGCCTGGGCGCTTCATTAGAGAGAGAGAGACTCCCAGGCTCCAGGTGGACCTACTGTTTTAGAATGTCTGATTCTGCATTTCTAAAATCCTCCCCAGGTAGTTCTTTGGAGAGTTCAAGTGGAAGAAACATCCCAGTAGGCCACATGCTCCTTAAAGCCAAGGGCAGGTGAGTAGCCTGCACTATGTGGGGGCTTAAGGAGTTAGTGAGCTAACAGCCTGAAAGACGGGTATTAGAGCAAAGCTGAGAGCTCATCAGGTTTGGCTCCAATCTGTTCATTCGGGCAAAAGCACATCTATTCATCTATCCCAAGTATTTACGTAGTTCAATTAAATGGGCTGATAAACGAATTTTTCTGGTGGCTAATGAGCTGTTGCTTTTCCTCTATGTCATTATGATCGGATGTGATGATTCCACAGTTGCCCAAATTATCCCGTGCGTTATAGTTTTAATAATGGCGATCATGGTGATTGATGAGGCTCGCTGGCATTAATTTGTTGAGGGCTCCTTTTGCTCTGTGCATTCAAGACTTAAGGAACATTATTCTCCTGGGTTATGTGGGAAGTGTTATTATCCCCATTTTATAGACATAGTGACTGAGGCTCAGAGAATGTCAATTTGCTGATGCCCCATGGCTAGCAAAGAGTGAAGTCTGAATGTGAACCCATACCTGTCTCCATCGCTCATGCTTTTACCTGTATCCTCATAAACCATGTTGTTTTGTTCATAACCTTTGTGCAGAAGCACAGAAGGTCACTTCAACTAAGATTTTCCATTTGGACGTTCTGAGCAACTTGGAAAAAATGTCATGTTTTATATAGGTGTTACCCTTTCAAGTTTCATTTTCATGTTTAAAAAAATAATGACTTCTTATAAAGCATTATAATCATGCAGATTAGCGATCTTAATCTCTTATCGTATACTTACTTTGTGAAAAATAAACTTGGCAGAATTTAAGATGTATTATTTTTACCTTTTCCATTAAAGTGAAATAATATAGTCAGTGTATCATATTTACAGAATTCTTCTGATAAAAATATATAAATATACACACAAACATATATGCATCTTAAGTGACGCTAATGGAAATGTAGGAATACTCCATCTCAGTTCTCCAGAATAAATGTTTCATGAGCAGGAGGCACATATGTTTGTGTGTTTGTGTGTACATATGTTTATATGTATGTATAGATATCAGATATATATACGCTCATTCAGGTTTCAGATATTCGCTCTGTTCCGTAAACGTGACCTAAAGTTCTGGTTCAAGGTATTTGGAGTTTGGTTTTTTACATAAGATGCAATTGAATTTTAAATGGCTAATCCACTTAAGAAATTAGTTACTATAGTATTGAAGGAAAAACACAGCCATAGCAGAAAGGTATTATCTCCTCCCCCTCTTTTTCTTTTAGAAGCCTCCGGTGATCCATTGGTGGTAAATATTTCATGTACTTTGCATATCAGCCTGAGTTCCCTTTGTGAAGTCAGGTAAATGGAATGTAAATCCCCACGTACTCCAGACAGTAAAATGGCATTATTTGATGTTACATCACATAAACATGCAGATTTGATTCCCCCTTTACTCACGCTGTAAAAACAAAGTTTTTAAAGTGGTTAGCCATACCTGGAAATGTAAATGCACTCGCCTAATGTAATGCCAAAGAAAAATTAAGACAAATGATACCACATCGCTGCTGTAAGCTGCAGCTCGTACAAAATTCACTTTAGTTATTATGCTGTGAATACGGGCTCTCACCCTCCTCTGTGAATGCACAATTTATGTTGAATGCAACATGAATCATTTTAATAGACCGAGCAAAAAGTCCCCAAAGTCGATTTTCAAATTATGAACCTTGGAACAGAATATAACAACAGCGAACAACAAATAGTTCAGACTTTACTCTGAGCTATGGGCGAACCATTAAAAATACAGCAAGCGTTTTTGGTGAGGGTGTCACACAATTCATAGCCTAATGGCAAAAAAAAAAAAAAAATCAGAAATGGGGGATTTTTTTAAGGCTGTTTTTCTCGCCATCATTCCGTTCAATTATTTTCACATTTGTGTAATCAAGATATTCCCAAACAGAGCATAGAGTTGTATATTGTTTAGAACTAATTATATGTATTATAAATCCAAGAATTAATTTAAATGACCCAGTTTCCACAGAGAAAAAGCCACATTGTTTTTAAATAGCTAACTAAACAAAATGCTCACCCATATGGGAGAAGTTTCCAAAGAACTAAAACCACCCACCAAGGAAAGTGGAAAATCTCCCCCCCCAAACAAATCAAGTCATAATCATATCAAACAAGATGAGGAAAATTCCCTTGAGGAGTAGCCAAACTTTCTTTCTTTTTTTTTTTTTTTTTTTTTTTTTTTTTAAGAAAAGGAAGCACAAGTTGAGATGGGCATGTATTATGAGATACCTAAAGACAGAAATCAGAAGTTCTTCATGAAGTCATTGGAGGAATGACATCAGCATCACCCCGGAGCTTGTTAGAAATAGAAATGTTCAGGCCTCATCTCAGACCTACCGAATCAGAAGCTGGGGTTTGATGGAGGGTAGGGAGAGGGGTGAAATGGGGGTAGATCCATGTGATCTGAGTTGTAACAAGCCCTCTAGGGGATTCTGATACACACTTACAGTTGAGAACCTACATTTCACCTTCTGTAGGACTGAGATGAGGCCCAAGAATTAACATTTCTAAAAGGAATTCACATGATAGCGATGCTATTTGGCCTGGCCAATGAAATGCATAGTTTGAGGTTGCCAGGCAGATAATACAGTGATCAAAGGGAACTTAGGGTAGGCAATAGGGAGTGGTGAGGACCTGTGTTAAACTAGGAGACACAATCTGACCTATTTGGGAGAGAAGGGCTGCTCAGCTCCAGGCGCATGTTCATATGGGGATGTGATTTCTGATTTTTTGTTTTTGCTAGAGGCTAAAAAAGTCTGTCTCTTTTCAATCTTTTCTGACTTTAAGTTATTAACAATGAATTCTTTTTTTAAAATACCTGCCGTTCAAAGAAAACATGTTTGTGGTAGGCAGCCAGTTCATAATATCTGTAAGACTTTATCTTTTTTGTTTTTGGGAGAGAGAGAGAAAGAGCACGAGTGGGAGAGGCACACACACACACACACACACACACACACACACACACACACACACACACACAGAGAGAGAGAGAGAGAGAGAGAGAAAACCTTAAGCACACTCCATGCTCATTGTCAGAGCTTGATGTGGGGCTCGATCCCACGACCCTGGGATCTGACCTGAGCTAAAATCAAGAGTTGGTTTTCAACTGACTGAGCCACCCAGGTGCCCTAAGACTTTATCTTTTATCAAGTCTATTAAGTATGTTAATAAGGTTGGGGGCCTGTAGAAATCCTGGAGAGACTATGTTGAAGGATGTTTTTAGTACAATTTTGGATTTACAGAGTAAGTGAGCAGATGGTACATTGAGTTCCATATGCCCACCTGACATCCCCTCACACACACACACACACACACACACACTGTTTCCTCTGTCATTAACAGCTCTCATGAGTGTGGCATATTTGTTACAACTAATAAAGCAATGCTGACATAGGATTAACTGAGTTCACAGTTTACATTCAGGTTCACTGTTAGCGTTGTGTATTTCATGGGATTGGGCAAAGTCACGATGACGTGTATCCACCACTACAGGTTCATACAGCATAGTTTTACTGTCTTAAAAATCCCCCAGAAAGTTTTTTTTTTTTTTAAGTTTACTTATTTAATTTGAGAGGGAAGGAGAGAGAAGCCCCAGCAGGTTCCTGGCTGTCAGTGCAGAGCCTGACACGGGGCTCAAACCCATAAACTGTGAGATCATGGCCTGAGCCGAGATCAAGAGTTGGAGGCCTAACCAACTGAGCCACCTAGGTGCCCCCAGAAAGCGTTTTTAAAAGCACCATCTGTTCACGTCACCATTTCCCCTAGCAAAGTCATTCTTAGAATTAAGATTCTGCAGTTTGGAGGGGTCTCAATAATGCTCAGAGCAAGACATCCCCATACTTCAAGATGACTCAAGCAATTGTAGTTGAATCCTGGAGGTAGAGTTTCTTGGCTCCCATCTTTCCCCTTCATTCTGTAGAGAAAGGGCTGAGGACCTTGTCACAAGTCTGAGGTCCTTAAGTTGGAATTGGTATAGAAGTACTTCTTTTGTTCTTAGGACACCTGCCCCCTCTCTCGCCTTCTGTTTCTTGCCAGGGTCTCCCTTAGAGAGAGATCTTGCCCAAATGTAGCAGATCTAGCAACCAAGTCTATGAGGGTGACAGCATTTTTTTTCAATGTTTTTTGTTTTAAATATATGTAAATTTAATTTTACCCAAAATGACAGAGATCAAAGCTTTCTAGAAGTGAGGGATGGCTAATAATTTAGGTCCCAAGTTTTGTATCCATAGAGTATACTTATTACTGTTGAATTCTCCTATGCAAATAAGATGTTAAACGATTTACTTTTGTGAATGAGAAAAAGCACAAAAATTTACAATCTCACAGAATAACCAGACTTTTCCTCCTGCCTGGTGAGCAGGTAGTGGTATATACCCCAGTGCTCTTATGGATTTCCGGCTCCTGAGAATTTGGACTGTTTGCTTCAGCCATGGAGACAAATGTGTTGTCTTCTAAAGTCATGAAAATAGTGAGCAGTTTTATCCTCGAGAGATTGTGTTGTGTTTTCTGCCCTGTGGGGGATAAAATGTCTTTATTTTAAATTGTTTTATTATTTTTATCTTAAAGGAGTTAAGGACACATAGAATATTCTTAGACCTTTTGCAGTTTCTAAAAAGAACTGGAGAGTCTTTCATTAAAGAGAATTGGTTTTTAAGATGCCCCTTTCCCCCAGAAAATATTTTGAGTATATTTTATATATATACTCAATATATATATATATATATATATATATATATATATATATATATATATATATATATATATTTGGACATAGGGCAGTAAAGCCCTAATAATCTATCATGAATGCATTCTGGAAAGCAGAAAGAGCTGGGAGTTTGGGTTATGTTCTGTCATACGTTAAGCCTAATGTGTGATTGTCTCTGGACATAAAGGAATATTTTATGGACTTTTTTCTTCCCTCATCCCTTCCCCTTTTTGTTTTTTCACTTTTTTTTCCCATTTTGCTCTGTTAGTCTTTCTTCTCCTTCATTATTTTCTTGTTCTTTTTGTAAAAATTATACTTGCACAGAGTTTATAATCAGGTAAATTAATTTCGGTTTTATGTGATAAATTAAAACATTCCATAACACCAGTTCTGTCTCTTCATCTCTTCCTTTCTCTTTCATGGATTTGTTTGGTTTCTATAGGTATAGCTTTAACCACACTGAGATGGCTACTTCTTGATTTTCCAGTTTTAGATGCCGTCTGTGGGCTTTCCTGGAACAGTAAAGAAAATTTAGCTTTCCTTCATCCTTACACGTCTGCCTGTAGGTACAGCTTTCTGTTGTCTTCTCCAACCTCTCACTAGAGTTCTATCATGAAATTTTTAAGCAGACAATTTAGTATTTATATTGTTGTGAATATGTAGGCATGTTCACAGATAAGCCAAATAGCATGCCAAGGTTACTTTTTCTCTCCCGCACAATAGTGTCTTTTCCCTGGTGTTAATACATGTCTTCTATTCTCATTTGCTTAGTTTTTTTTTTTTTTTTTTTACTTATTTGTCAGTAATTGTGTCTCAGGTTCTCATCTGATTGTATAAATCTCTTTTCAAAAGATTTAGAAGATAGCAAGTATTCCACTATTTTCCTGTTGAAAGAAAAGTCTCTCCTAGAGTCTTCCAGCTGACAATTTGGGCTGGTTGTCCTCTACACCTGGTGCACAAGAATGCTTTACTGTGGTTCTACCTAGAGCTAACTTTATGTTACATAATCTGGAATATTCATTCACCTTTGTCCTGAGTTTGAGGTCCTGTTCATGTCTTTTCCTGTTTTGGTTTGTGTATTGTTTTGTAGGAGCACATCCTCCAGTAGCTTTCTGAAAAAGGAGCATATATGCAGATATGTTTTTGGAACCTTTTGTGTTTCAGAATGTTCTTATTGCCGCCCTCACCTAATTGATTGTTTAGCTAGATATCGAATTATAGATTTGGAATGAATTTTTCTTTGGGGTTTTAAGACATTAATGGTTTGTAGCTTTCAGTGTTGCTCTTGGGAAATACAAAGCCATTTGATCTTCTGTCTTTTTTATTTCTCTCCGTTTCTCTTTTGAAAGTACTAAGGGAGGCATATCTTCTACTCTTTGCTGTTCTCCAAGTAGGAAATAAAAGCCCTGAAAAGAATGCTTACAATGACCTCACTGTTTTTTGTTTATTATTATTATTATTATTATTATTATTATTTTTTAATGTTTATTCATTTTTGAGAGAGAGAGAGAGAGAGAGAGAGAGAGAGATACAGAGCACAGGGGGCAGGGGAAGGGCAGAGAAAGAGGGAGACACAGAATCTGAAGCAGCTCCAGGCTCTGAGCTGCCAGCACAGAGCCTGACTCAGGGCTCGAATCCAAGAACCATGAGATCATGACCTGGGCTGAAGTCGGTTGCTCAACCGACTGAGCCACCCAGGTGCCCCTGCCCTCACTGTTTTTAACTTTTACATAATATGTTGTGATATGAGTCTATTTTTGTCCCTTGTGCTGGGCATTCAGTGGGACCCTTTGTCTCAAAACACATGTCCTTTAGTTTTTCTTTAAAAACTGGACTTTTCTTTAAATATTTCATTGATGATTTTCTTCTCCATACCTCACCTCCTCTTTTTTCTTTTTAAATAACTTTTTTATTCAGGTCTTTGACCTCCCAGACTCTTTCATATTTATTTTTCTCTGTTATATTTCATCTCTGCCTTTGGTGCTACTTTTTAAGACTTCTTCTAGCTTTCCCATGAGTTTTTCCTTTCTGTTGGCATATTTAAATTTCTAAACATTTTTGTGTTTTGTGTGCTTGGTTGGTTTTCCCACAATTCCCTTTTGCTTAATAGCATTCTATTCTTGCTTTGCGGATGAAATTTACTCTCTTACATCTGATATTAATGATAATTGCTTTAGGTTTTCTTCTCTTCATATAGCTTCTGTCTCCTATAAATTGCTTTTAATTGTTTGTTCTGGTCCCTGTCTTTGATGATGAAGTCTTTCCCCGGGTGATCTGTCTGTGGATATCTATTTGTACTTAAGAGTAGGGACCCAGAAAGTTGTTGCCAACTTGGGAAGAGCTAATTAACTATGGACTGTACTGACAGGTGGTCTAGCTAGACTCTTTGTTGGGGAAATCACTGTGTTTGAATCTTTAGGTTCTTCCCGTTGGCCGACAGGTGTGCAGAGAAGAATCCTCAGGACTGTGTTGGAGGAGGCTACAGATTTGGCTGCCAGGGTTTCTGGGAGCCAAGTGAGGGAAGAGGGTGAGTCTTCAGCATTCAGTGCGTAAGCATTTACGTTATTTCTGTTTGCAGTGTCACACCACTGTTCTCAATAGTTTAAATTCTTTTCAGGGAATAAACTTGTATTTTCTCTGGGGTTTACAAATGACAAAGTCCTGGCTGGATGGAGGGCAGAACTCCTCCACTTCCAGAAGTACCAGCCTCCACCAGCTTCGGAGCCTTTGGTGTGCTGTGCTGTGAATTGCGTGACTTCTTGGCTGTCCCCATAGTTAAGGCTCAGCTTTCTTGTCTGTTAAATCACGTACTTGTTTTCCACCTGCTTTGTAAGCATCCGGGTTTTGGGTTTTTGTTTGTACTCTGTTAACTAAATGCATGTGTACTGAGGAGCTAGACCCGTGGCTTCCTGTTCTTGGAGATTTGAACAGTATCTGAAAACCCGCGTCACCAGGTTGCCCCCGATGCACTACCATTCTGCCATCAGCACGGTGGTGTCAGAACAGCTGTGGAACACCCTGCTCCTTCTAGTGTTGGTCCAGGGGAGCCCTTCGTGCTCCAGGATCTCCGTTCACTTTATGAAACTCAAGCATCTTCTTGGAGCTATAGATTCACCTTGGAGAAGGGGCTTTGCAGATAGCAAGAAAGGTGCTTTGGCACATTCGAGAAACCAGTCAGAATGCCCAGTGTATTCATTTTCCTTTGACATACACTATGGCCATCCAGTAGGCCTAGCAATGCTCTCACTGTCCTCGTCTTGCTTTTGCTGTTTCCTTTTCAACTTGAGGCTTCTGTGACAACAGAGGGATGTCAGGGTCATAGGACAGCACCACGGCTCTGTGTGTTGTCTGGGTGTCCTCCATGTGCCCTCAGAGCACAGTCAGTGGAGAGGATCTTGTGTGTGTGTGTGTGTGTGTGTGTGTGTGTGTGTGTGTGTGTGTGCGCGCGCGCGCGCGCCCTTAGCTTTCATCAACTTGCCTGTCACCCATGATGCTATGCTGATTGAGTAAACTAATTCATAATCCACAGCCACTTCCCTTGGATACTTGCTTCTAGGCACATTAAATGGTCGGCGCACAGATCCTCATTTTTCTCAACCTTCCATCTCCATATTAATTCTCAATCAATCACTGACGGCCAGCTGTCAACAGGCACCACTTTTGGTGGGACCTGATGATGTATATCCCTTGTTTTCAGATTCCCCGCATTTCATCGTGTAAAGTAGTGCCCTGAGCAGGGTCTTAATGCTTTTGGGTGCAGCCCCTTTGAGCTTTTGTAATGGCAAATCCAGTACAGGTACAGAAGGGAAACAGATCTTTAAAGGGGCAGGACATGGGCGCATGGCTTCATGGGCAGCGTTTTAGTATATCTGTATATGGCTGTGCACCCAGCTAAGGGTCTATTTAATGGCCTTTTAGTCAGGATACAACCTTTGGCTCCTCAGGCTAAAGACCGAAGAGCTCTGTCTCTTTGGTCAGCATACTCATGGAGAAAGGAGTGACTTCTTGTAACCTGTCTGTCCTTAAGCTGCTTTAGTATTGGTATGACACTGATTTTGGCTTTGGAAAGTTTCCCTTTTGCTAAGAATGATAATGACCATGTTGACACCCACCCTGAGGGTTTAAACAGAGAAGTCTGAGTCCAGTTCCATCAGTGTTTTCTCCCTTTTTGCCTTCTTCACTTACTCTTCTCTTCCCCCTCATGCCCACCTCTTCCTCGCATGGCACCCCACCCCCTCTTTTTTTCTCCACTACCAAGAAATTTTCTGGAATTCCATCATTACTCTTCCTCACCACTGTCAAGTGTATCGTCCTAAGGGCAGAGGGAGAAGGTGTGCAATTAGTGCATTTCACCAGAGTGAACAGAACCCTCAGCCAGGTGCAGGCCATACCGGCTTGTATTTATGAATGAATGGCGGTATTTTGACAGGATGATGAATAAACATGCTGGGCTCAGAGGACTTCTGGTGATGAGCGTTTCTTTGTGGTCTGGTAAGCGATAGGACTCCCTGCTTAATTTCTCTAAAATCTGCATTTATTAATTTTGTATTTTTTTTTGTCTGAAGGTACTTGCTTAAAGAAATATGCCATAAAAACCCAGCTCTTAATGTCCGTTTTCAAGTAATTTCCTGCAACGAGGATGATTGGGTTACCAAAATGAACATGTTTGCCAGTGTTTCTCCACAGGTGATTGAATGTTTAGTGGGCTCTCTTCAAATGAACACAGAACATGCCGCCACCAGAACCCTCTCTTGGCTTTCCTATTATTAGGAATCTGCGAGTCTGTCCTGAGAATCTGCAGAGGATGGGCTGCTCCCACCCTATTTCCATAGATGTAGGCTACAAGGAGAGGGGACCCTACGTTTTAATGAGTACCTGTATTCTTAGCACTTACCTGCTCTTTGTGCTCATTTGAAAAGCAGTAATTGAGTGAAAAGGATTCTCATCCCAGCTTCTTTACCCACTTGGTGTTTGGATTTGCTCGAGCTTTACTTCCCGTTACTTTTTTCTTATTTATAATGGATAAAAGCACATCAAATTCTAACTAATGTCAGGCCCCAAAAGAAAACTTCTTAAGACCTCCGTGAAGTGGATTGGATGAACACAGGCTCTGGAGTCAGACTGCCTGTGTTCCGGTCTTGACCCTGTGGCTTCCTTGGCATGGGATCTCTGGAAAGTCACTTATCTTCCTTGAGATCCTGATTCCCCAGGTGGAAAAGGGGATTAATAATAGTTTCACCTCACAAGGTGGTTGTGGAAAATGCATGGTGTAATGTACCTGGAGTACTTAGGAGATTGTCTGGCGTGTAGTTAACCCCATAAGGGTTTACTGTCACTGTTACTACGCATACTACGATCGTATCGGTCAAGTAGTTGAAAAACAGTGTGTTGGAGCATACAGAGTGTTGACTTCAGAGCCACAGAACTTCTGTGGAAGCCAGTCTGCTGGACATTATAGTCCTCAACTGTAATTGGGGGATTTTAACCTTATGGGATTGCTCGAATTAAATGAGATAATTTGTGGATGTGCCTTAGTTAGCTTGTGATACATACAGGCAGACACTCAGTAAAGGTGGCCATTGATACTGTTTTCGTTAATTCTGAAAGCAGGATGGGCTATTTGGACGTCACTTCGATAATTTTTAAAGGAAGAAGTTGAGGCATTTGCCACATGCCTTTTGCTAGCTTGCTTTGGTTTTACCAACTTTGTTGAGGTATAATTTATGTCTAATAAATTGCATCCCTCAAGACATACAACTTAATGAGTTTTGACAGATACACATACCCATGAAGTTACCAGTACAATCAAGGGATAGAGCATCATCATCACCCCACAAAAATTTCTGGTGCTCACTCTGTTATCCATGCTGCTTTGCAGTCCAGATAGTGCTGGCTCCAGGAAATCACCTCTTTTCCATCCTACTGATAAATTTGCATTTCCCAGAATTTTATATAAATGAAATCCTACAGTACATTTGCTGCATGTGGCTTCTTTCACTCAACATTATGAGTCTGTGATTCACCCATGCTGTTGCCTTCATTGGTAGCTCATTTTTTTCAGTGCTAAGTAGTACTCTGTTGTTTGAATGCCTTACATTTTGTTTATCGAATTACCTATTGATACACATTTGGGTTGGTTCCAACATTTAGCTATTTTAAGTGGGGTATGAATTTGAATAAAGCTGCTCTGAATACACACACACACACACACACACACACACACACACACACACACTTTTGTGCAGACATACATCTTCAGTTCTTTGGGGATAATTCCCTGGAGTAGAACAAGGGGGTCAACAGTGGGAATATGTTTAACGTTTCCAAGGCTGACAAGCCTTCCCCTGATGCATTGGGCCAGTTCACATTCTTGGCAAATTCCAGTTCCTCTGCCTTCTCAATAATGCTTGATATTGTCAGTCTTTTTAGTTTTCTATTTGAGCCTGCAGTGGTACATTGTGGTTTTATTTAATAAGTTTACTAATGATGACTAATGATGTTGAACACCAAAAATATGCTTATTGGTATATCTTCTTTTTCCTTTTTTTTTTTTTTTTTGGTGGGGGCACCAGGTTTACTGAGGTATAATTCACATACCAGATGATTCACCCTTGAATGGTCTTTAGTGTATTTGCACGGTTGTGACCCCATTTCCACAATCAAGCTGTATCTGCTAACACTTGCCTTTTTGATCATTCCCACCCACTTCACTGCTGCCTCCATTCTCTTCTCCCACCGTGTAAATTCAGCGTGCTTTGTAATTCTGCTTTTGACCCTTTCTCTTTGTCTGGAGATCATAGTGGCTCCCAAAATTTCAACCATCGTTCCGACTCCCATATCAATACGCTCACTTCTGGATATCTGTGTCTAGTTTGATTATTCATACCTGCATGTATCTTCTGCAAGGTCCCAGAGCTGTCTTTTCACTCCCTCCCCCATCGACCCCCGTCCCGCAGTTTCATCATATTATCCTCGCTTACACATCCTACCCCCTCCTATTGACAAGCCACCTGGGGTTGTGTCTCTTTGTACCCTTCCAGCACCAAGGCTAGCCTAGTAGACACTGGGTAAATACTCATCTAATGAATAAATGTACTTGTATTCTCCAGATTGCCAAAAATGTCCTTCACTTTTATCTTCCTTGGAAATTAATTGCGTTACTCTCTCATTAAACGTCTATGAAAATAATTCCATGCTGCAATTCATGAGGCTACTAAACAGTTGCCCTGGCAATTTCTGATTATAATTTTGGAAAGATCGCTAACCTGTGGCCTTTTGTCTTATCTCCAGTTAAAGCTTTTCTGGAAGGAATTCAGTTTCCACCTTTCCTTAATGTTCCTTAAATGTTGTACATATCTTAAAAACGAATTCCCCATAAAACAATATGGATTATGGCCTTGTTCCACCGAGCAGTGTGAAAGCTTACCCGAAAGGACAAGAACGAGACTCTCTTAAAATCATGTCCAAATTTTAAAGGAATATAAAACTTTCCGTTTAAAAAATACACCATTCTGCTTTCATCTCCTAACCCACAAAGCTCAAGTCTAGTTTCACTCAGACTTGAAAATTGTTCTTTTATTATGGCTCTGCAATGGGAACAAAGCCAAAACCCCTAAGGTCTAGAGACAGCTTGAAAATGTCTTTGCTTCTGTGCTGTAGCTGTGTTTCATCTTAGCAAGGCACAAGCCCAAGAGACCTCATGTACTATGCCCATGCCGAAGAGGGTACTAAGTAGAGAAGCTCGACTCTAAAAGGTCACCTGCTACTGGAGCAGCCCATGTAATGTCACTCCATCCCGAAAAGGATGGTGGCAAAGAGCCATCCTAACAGAAGGCGCGGGTGGTGGGGTCGGAGCAAAGGTTGTTGGCAAGAGGAAAGCAATACGAGAGGGGTCACGGAGGTAAATTAACCCAGAGGTATGTTGATGTCTAGATTGGAGAATCAGGGAAGAGGGTCAGGTGTCTATGACCCAAATGTAAGAGCGAAAGAAAGGTTTGTATCTGGTGTGTGTGTATGTGTGTGTGTGTGTATGTGTGTGTATGTGTTGGGGGCGGTAATGGGTTAATGGGGCTAATTCAGGAGCTAGTAGAGAGTGAGAAAACATCCCAGCAGATGAGGAAAGAGGAAGACTGGGCCGTGGTGTGGGTTGAGGTTGGTGTATTGCATTTCTAGGGCTGCCATAACAAAGTACGGCAGAGTGGGTGGCTTAAGCAACAGAGATTTCTTGTCTCATGGATTTGGAAGCTAGAAGTCCAAGAGCAAGGTGTCAGCAGGTTTGGTTTCTTCTGAGGCCTCTCTGCTTGCCTTGTCAAGAGCCACCTTCCTGCTGTGTCCCCACATGGTCTTTCTCTGTGTGCACATCCCTGGTGTCTGTGTCCAAACTTCCTCTTCTTAAAACGACAACAGTCAGTTTGGATTAGCGGCCACCCTAATGGACTCATTTGAACTTAATCGCCTCTTTAAAGGCCCTACCTCCAAGTACAGTCACACTCTGAGGTAGTAGGGTTAGGATTTCATCATGTGAATTTTGGGGGACACAACTGAGCCTGTAACAGCTGGGGATGAGGCTTTTTAACAGATATTGTCACCCAACATTTATATGGGGATACGATAGTTTTCAGGAGGTATCTATATTTCTTTCTCACTCATTCCCTACCCTGACAGGTCACGGTCAGCCGATCAGCTGATCACACTGCATTAATTGTCGTGAGATAGCCCTCGGGGATCTCTAGGCTGCCTTCACAGTCTTGCTGGATTTTGCCCCCCGCTTAGCCCTGGAGTGGCATGGGCCCCAATGGCATGCACTTCTGACATTTCTTCACCCTTCACAGATTTTCTGTCAGCCAACCCAAATTTGCAGTTGTTTCTAGTGACTGAAAATATGCTTGGTATGCAGGTGTCATGGATGAAATAGTAATGCCTTGGGGTAACAAATACGGTATAGAAATAATTCTAGTAAGTCCAGTGATTGGAAAACAATGAATCCCAAGTTTGAGCTATATTGACTTTTTTTTTTTATTTCTGGGCTCAGTCTCATGCCCAGAAAATAACCCCTGTTATCATTTTTGTCTGTGTCACAGACGTGGGTTTTTTCTCTTCTATGTATTATTATATGAATGCCCACATAATATATATGTCTACTTATGCATACTTTTAAATGAAACAAGATTGCACTGTGTATTTTGTATAGCCTGCTTTTTATTGAATTTAGTGATCAGTTGCAAACATTTTTCAATATCAATAAATCTTCTTTCTTAGCATGCTCTTCAGTGGCTGGGCAATATTCTTTCATATGCATATACCATAATTTTCCCACCTACAATCTCATCAGAGTCCTAGAAATCACCTGATACATTTCCATCACTTGTGAGGTTTGTCCCAAATAATGTGTTACTGAGAATTCTTGAAGCGCAGACATTTGTGAATTATTTTTCAAAAGATCCTTTTGAAATACAATCTACATACCATATACTTCATCCATTTAGAGTGTAGTATTCAGTGCTTTTAGTATTTTCAGAGTTGTACAACCATACCCACCATCAATTTTAGAACATTTTCATTATCCCCCAAAATAACCCCATACAATCCATCTGGGACCTCTCCTTGGCTCCCAGTGTTCCCTCACCTCAGTCCTGGGCAACACTCTCTATAGGTTTGCTCATTCTGGGCTTTTCATATAAATGGAGTCACGCAGTCTACGGCCTTTTGCGTCTGGCTTCTTTCACAGAGCATAGTGTTTTCAAGATTCATCCATGTTTTAGCATGTTTTATTGTTGTTGTCAAATGTGATTCCATTACAGAGACATCTCACACTGCATTTGTTCATTCAGTTCATGCGCTTTTTAGCATGTTTTCACTTTTTGGCCAGTATGAATAATGCTGTTACAGCCAGTTGTGGTTTTGTGTGGACGTATGCTTTTCTTTCCTTTGGGTATAGACCTGGGAATGCCGTTGCTGGATCACATGTAACTGTGTTCTGCCGTCTGGGAAACTGCCAGGCTGCTTTCCACAGCAGCTGCACCATTTTCCCTTTCCACCAGCCGTGTGTGAGCATTCCAGTGTCTCCACCTCCTCGCCAATGGTTGTCAGTGTCTATCTTTTTGACTGTGGTCATTTTAGTGGGTGTGAAGTGGTGTATCATTGTGGTTTTGGCTGGATTTCGTTGATGGCCGATCACATGTAGCACCTTTTCATGTGGTTTATTGGATGAGTGATTTAAAAGTAATTTTTTTGGAAGTACTTATAAGGTCAGCCCTATCCTAATGCCTGCTTCATTCCCGTGCGGTACACTGTGCCCTTTTAGGTAAATGCCAGGAGCTTTCACAGACCCTCCTGCTTCAAAATTATTACCTGCAAAATTCCGTAAAAGAAGCTTTTGAGGGTTCTTGTCACCCCTTGGTTTCTGAATTAGAATCTTTGTGACTGGAGTCCAGAAATCCGTTGGGATGCATAGTGTTGTTGGGGAACCATAGTTCAGAAACTTTGAGAATGTGCCTGGCCTGGCACCCTTTCACGGACAGCATCGCAGGCTGGTTCTGGTAGAGGCACCACCTTAAATCCAGTCCAAACTCAGCCACTTAGAGTGTGGTCAGCTTCCTTTAACATTCCTGCATCTGAGTTTTCTCACCAAGGGATGATGATAAAATGATTAATTCTAGTTTGCTATGTTGGTGGTATGGTGACAGTATTATTATTATTATTATTATTATTATTATTATTATTATTGTTACTATAGTGTCCTCTTTATTAATACATGTATTCCTGCTTCAGGGAAAATGTTGAGAATGTTCAAGAGAGAAACCCATGAAATCGTAGGGTGGAGAGTTTGCATAAACACAAATGACCGTTTAAACTTTTAACATAGAAAGTGTGAGGGGCGCCTGGGTGGCTCAGTTGGTTGAACATCCCACTTTGGCTCCGGTCATGATCTAGGAGGTCTGTGAGTTCGGGCCCCGCGTTGGGCTCTGTGCTGACAGCTCAGAGTCTGGAGCCTGTTTTGGATCCGATGTCTTCCCCCCACTCCCCGCCCCTCTCCTGCTCGTGCTCTCTCTCGCTCTCAAAAATAAATAAGACATAACAAAAAAAGTGGGGGGAAGGTTGCATTTTACAGAATGATGCTGCTATTTGAAAAACAAGTTCTGAAATTGGATGAGTTTAGGTAAAACTACATAGAGTTAAAGCCATTGCTTTACTGCACGACTTCTTGGAAACTCTAATTTGCCAGAATACCTGCTCGCCTCTCTAAAGAAGCTGTGTTACTTGCAATTTTTTAGGGCACATTTTCTCTTTTTTTTTTTTTTTTCAAATTTGGCGGGAACACACCTGCTAAAGTCTTCTGGACAGTGTTCAATGGTATGTGGATTAGAAATTGCCGGCGGGGGGTGAGGGTGCGGTGCCTGAAAGTCTCAGTAGTTTAAATATCTGACTTCGGCTCAGGTCGTAATCTTGCAGTTCATGGGCTTGAGCCCTGCGTTGGGTTCTGTGCTGACAGCTCAGAGCCTGGAGCCTGCTTTGGATTCTGTGTCTCTCTCTCTGTCTCTCTTCCTTGCTTGGGCTCTGTCTCTCTGTCTCTCTCTTTCTCTCTCTCAAAAAATAACATAATATAATATAACATAATATAAAATATTAAAAAAAAAAAAAAGAAATTGCTGGGATGGGGCACCTGGGTGGCTCAGTGAGTTGAGTGCCCAACTCTTGATTTCAGCTCAGATCATCACCCAGGGTCGTGGGATTGAGCCCCATGTCAGGCTCCACACAGTGTGGAGTCTGCTTAAAACTCTCTATCTCTGTGTCTCTCCCTCTGTCCCTCTCCCCGACTCGTGCTCTCTCACTTTCAAAAAAAGAAAGAAACCGCTGGGCCGGAGGATGTGGTGTGATGGCGAACTCGTTGTCTGTAGTTTTCAGACGATACCACACTTGGTGAACAACGCGAGTGAGTGAGAGCTTGCTGATGTTCGAGACTGCCTCTGATCCCACCTTCTGGTTGCTCTAACCTCATTCTCAATGACTCGCGTCTCCATTGCAAGTTATGAGCTCGGCCCCATTTTGTCTTATAGATGGGAGTGTGGACCGAGGCCAGTGAGTCCCTAAGATTTTTTCTTCCTTCTTCTTCTTTGCCATTCTGAAGACTGTCCGGGGACTTCAGAGCGATTCCTATCCCACGTAATCAGTTCCACGTGGGGAGAAGAAGACACTTCTCTCCCAAAACCCCAGTGGCCGAGGTGGTAGCTGAGCTGATGGTTGCCACTTGGAAGCATTCGTGTTCTCAAATGGAGTCAAGTGGACCTTCAGGGCTGTGTATGCGCCATCTAAGTATCAGAGACGTGCCTCTGTCATTACAGGGCTGCCATGGATAGGGTCCCTGCAGCAAGGGAGGGGGTGGAAGAGTGATCCACATGCCCAACACAGAGAGGTTAAATGACAGTCCCTGGGAGCCTTTTCTTGAAACCCCTTTTGCATTTTTGCGCCACCAGAGTTCTGGAAGGGCGAGAATAATTCTGAGGAAGCGAGCACACATTGTCAAGCTGCTGTGGAAACTTAGAAAGCTGCAGGACGCCTGGGTGCATCAGCTTAGCCAAAACTGTGGCCATAGCAGTGTGCCTGGCTCACAGGTAGGGGGTATCATGTAAGCTATTAGGTGAGGTGGAGAGGCGTGTCTATTTCAAGAACGTTCGAAGAAGCAGGAATGTTTCAAGAAGCATCTTGCTTCTGCTCAAAATATTTCACAGACATTTCTCTCTCTCTCCATTTTTCTTTTTATATAAATATATATATTTTTAATGTTTATTCATTTTTGAGAGAGAGAGAGAGAGAGACAGAGTGCAAGCAGGGGAGGGGCAAAGTGAGAGGGACACACAGAATTCGAAGCAGGCTCCAGGCTCTGAGCTGTCAGCACAGAGCCCGACATGGGGCTCAAACCCACAGACTGCGAAATTATGACCTAAACTGAAGTTGGATGCTCAACCGATTGAGCTACCCAGGAGGCCCATCTCTTTCTTCATTTTTCAAGAAGAGCCAAGAATTTAGACTGGTAATGTGGAATCTCCCATTAAAAATGTATGACTGGAGGCACCTGGGTGGTTCAGTTGGTGAGCCAAAGCCTCCGACTTCGGCTCAGGTCATGATCTCATGGGTTCCAGCCCTGCGTTGGGCTCTGTGCTGACAGCTCCAAGCTTGGAGCCTGCTTTGGATTTTGTGTCCCCCTTTCTCACTGCCTTTCCTCCACTCGTGCCCTGTCTCTCTCTCAAAAATCTTAAAAAAATTTTTTTAAAAAATGTATACCTGTGTTCCTTTCTTACTTTTGCTATCCCAAATTTTCATCAACTCAGTGGCTTAAAGCAACACAAAGTTATCATCTTACACATCTGCAGGTCAGAAGTTAGAATGGGTGTCAGAGGGCAAAAACCAACGTGTCAGCAGGCCTGCATTCCTTTCTGGAGGCTCAAGGGGAGAAGCCACGTCTTTGCTTGTTCCAGCTGCCCCCATTCCTTGGCTTGTGGGCCCTTCCTATGTCTTCAGAGTCAGCAGTTGGGTGGTCAGGTCCTTCTCAAACTGACACCTCCCTCGTTCTCTCTCTTCTGCCTCTTAGTTTTGAGGACCCCCGTGATTGCATTGGGCTCTCCCTGATAATCCAGGGAAATCTCTCTATCGTAAAGTTGGCTAATTAGCGATTTTACTTCCATCTGGAACCTCAGTTACTTTGCCACATAACCTAAAACATTCATGGGTTCCAAGGATTAGGACACGGGCGTCTTCGGCTGGGGGGATCATCCTGCCCATGTATATGCCCCTTCAAGAATGCCTGGGTCCTAAATTTCTTTGGTACCCCCTAGTGCCTACCAGAGTGGATTTTTGGGGATTGGTTGATGGTTGAATGTCCACCCCATAAAGGATTGGACAGGAGTGGACAAGAGAGATCCATTATAGCAGTAGCTTTTAGTTTTAGCCTTTAAAGATTAAAAAGATTTTTTTTTTTTTAAACTCCCATCACTTAATTGAAAAGCAGTCTTGGAAGCTGCATGGAATGGGTAATTTATTTCTGTTTCTTTTCTCGTAAACTAATAACACTGAGATTTTCGTGTGAGGGGTAAGTAACATAAGACCCGTTTTCCCTTCTTCTTTGTACCTGTGGTCAACCTCTCCAGCCATCCAGCCTCCCAGCCTCCCAGCCTCCCAGCCCATGAGCTACTTGGTCCTTTCCCCAAACTTGCTTCATACCATCTGTGGAGGCAAACTTCACTGCTTCTTTGCAGAGAGGATTGGAGACTGCTGATGCAGGATCCGTGTACAAAATCACAGGAGGAAAAGGAACCCAGAAAATCAGATGCATCAGGAGTTAGAGCCCCATCCAAATATCTGGGCCTAAGATATCGGGCCGTTTACGAGTAGATCTTGCCTGTGGGCTGAAGAGCTCCTGGAGAGCCTCCTAGGGTCCAAGGTAAGAGGGAGAACACAGTCCACTGCATCCATCAGTGAGGACGAATTGTCCAGCAGCCCTGACACCCGATGTTCAGTCAGTAATCACCTGGCTCTCCTTCCTCCTCCTGCTGGAGCCGGTCGGGACCAGAATGGCAGCCCAGTGCCTTTCTGAAGGAGTCTGTGCTTTTTTCCCTACAGGTCTTTAACAAAGGGGGGGGGGGAGGGGCATTTACCAATGTTCAGAGATGTGGGCATGTAATTTTTTTTTTTTTTTTTTTGCTTTTATTTGAATCGGGGGGATATTATTAAGAATAAGAAACACAGCTCTCTGCCTTCATGAACTACAGTCTGCAGCTCAGGTTTGAGAAGATCTTAAAGACTTACTAAAAGGAGCAGGGCAATTTGCCTTTGCTAGGAGCCACCTCACCTGCAGGCCGGTTCCGCAAGGTCAGCACTTAGCGGGGAAGTTGCACAGCCTGGGCTCCGATGGCTTTCACTTTACCCGTGCCCTTGATGCGGTGCCGACCTGTCAGGGTCCTCGTAACATTGCTCGGCGATGGCTTCTTCTGTTCTCTTTATTTCCTCAAGTGAACATCTGTCTAATTGTTCACCGCCATTGCTTTAGTGCTTTCCTCATGCTTTCTCTCTTTCCAGACAATAAACTTTATTTTCTTCATAAGAATTCAGTCTACGCAAGGGGATTAGACAGCTTGTTTGCACCTTTTAATTTCTGGACGTTTTCCAGGAAGGCTCTTTGCAGTGGTTCCAATGGGTTCATCTGTGAATCACGGAAGACAATGCAGCATTGTGTTTGGTGTTTTATCAGTTACCTTCTGTTTGTAAACATCTGTTTGCAAACGTCTGCGGGTGCCTGCCCCACCCCCACCAGAAATAAAGGGTCTCGTCTCTTTTTGCTTGGCATAGGGATTAGACCGAGTGTCAGCTGATTCTTTTTTTTCTTTTTTGGTCAGGTGCATAGGTATGCAACTATTTAACTGAAATCCACAGACCTGGCACATATTGCCAAATGACTTTGGAGAGGGAATCGGGCACTTTATTTCATTAATGGCCGTGAAGCCCGGTAATCTGCTCATTATTGTAGTTTAATTTTGATGCCGACTTTGATGATGTATTGAAAAACCACATAAACCCGCAATTACGACTGGAAAACATTCCCTTTTTTTTTTTTTTGAAGAGACCATTATTTTTCATAGGCTTAAAAATAGCCAGCCACTGTTTGTGCTTTTTATTGCATTTTATTCTTAATCTTTCTGAATTATTTTTTGGTATATCTTTACCAATAAATATGTGGATTTCATTTTTTTGCCCGGTATAAGAATGTTCTTAGGTAAGTCATGTAAACTATTTACACAGTTTTGTAATTATTGATCTGTTCCCTTCTAGTTCTGTTCATTTATGTTTCTTATTTTTCATGTTTTTGTGATTTACTATACGGCCTGCTTTTAAAAAAAAAAAACAATTTTTTGGTTGGGAATTTCAAATATATTCACAAGTAAAGAGGGTAGTATAATAGTGAGTCCACATATGCCAGTCAGCCTGCTTCAACGATTAGGAAACTGTTTTTCTTTGTTCAGCCATTGTTCTTGCGTGTTTGTGTGCTTGTGTGCATAAGTGTGTGCGCGTTAGTATACACGTGTGTGTGCACACGTATATATGCACATATATGAATATATTGTTCCATGAGTTTAAATAAAATTTTGCTTAAAATAAGAGTAAAGCCCATCTAAGTAGTGAAAACCAAAAGCTCTGTTACGCAAAGCTTGATTTTTCTCGTGGATTTGTGGGCATGTGGGAGAATCTCAGTCCCCCTTCAGGGCGGGAAGAGCCATCGTGGTCTCGTCACCCTAAACTTAATCTCCAGTGCTCTGCCTGAAGCATAAGCAGAGCAGGGCAGCAGGGCAGAGAGGTGCTCTTTGAAAGACTCTCACATGGAAACTAAAGTTCCCCTGCGGGTGTGTGGCCTGGTGGGGCACTTCTAATCAGAGGTTACACAGCTGATTTTTAAAGGAAGCCAGCCTGTTGGTGTCCACACCCATTTTCTCTCAATTCCATTTGCATTTTCTGAGACCTGATTGTGGAGATATGGGAGTGGCTGTTTGAAGGCCAAGAGAGGGGTACTGGTCAGGGGACATGGGGCAGAGACTTTGCTTTCTCTCCTGGGATGCAGATATGGCCCCAGTGCTTATCACGGTAAAAGTCCCTGATGTCTGACAGTCCTGCCTGTGACGGGGGGCACTTGCGTTGGTGATTGGATCCCTGGATGGTGCTGTGATGATAATATGGATGCCACTGCTAGATTCTGCTGAGACCTGACCTAGGGAGGGGCACAGCTGTCCCACTTTCCCAGCGCACACATGCACATATGCACACACACGGACATAGGTATGGACACGCACACGTACACACATGCACACAGGTATAGACACGCACACGGACACAGGTACAGGCACGCACACGCACAGACATACACACAGGCACACGCACTCGCATCCATGACTATGAGAGGCCTGCCTGATCCGTCTTGCCCCGCCTCTCATGGCCACCTTTCTTCCCATTAGTGCTTGTGTTTTCACTTAGGCTAAGAGCAGGTCTCGATGCCTTCAACATGTAACCTTTCTGAAACCTTGTCTTTGTGATGTGATCGTAACCTTGATATTAGGGTTAGGGATGCGCATAAGAACAAACAGGCCTGGAACACATTTGTGGACTGTTTATTCCATGCCAAGCTTTCCCTTGCACGTTATCCTTCATATTCAACATTGCTTTGTGGATGATTTATGCTCATTATCTAACTCAGTGCTGGGTATATATAATTACCCCACTCACCTGGGGCTCAGGAAACTTGGTGAATCACCCAGCATGGCACAGCTCACCAAGGGCAGAATTCAGATTCAACTTGGTTAGGACTGACTTCTCTGGCTGTGGTTTCTCCCCTGAGGACAGGAAGCCCTACTGATCCTGAGGTCAGTAAGTACTGCTTCCTTTGGGTCCCTTGTATACCTGAGGGTTTGTTTCCTGGAGGGTCTGAGTTATGCCTTAGGGCTGGACATCGTATTCATGCGTGGGCCACACGCAGGATAACCTTCTGGATACTCTTAGAAATGACTTCTTCATTTAAAAAAAAAATGTGCCCAGGATAGAATTTTAACTAGTATAGAAAAATCAAAATGACTAGGCTCTTCCCAGTATCTGTTAAACATCAGCCTTCTGCTAAAAGGTAACCTGTTGAGTGTCGTTCCAGGAAAAAAAGATGCCTACACCCGCAGTCAGTTGATTCATGTATATTATATATTCACATATAATATGTATCTATTTAGTCAAATTGGAACACTGCTGATAAATTGTTTCCTGATTGAAAACTAGTGTATTTTTATAAATTTCACAATTATACTCAGTTACATGTGCATAAATAAGGAGGAAGAAGTTCTTCTGAGTCTCAGAAGCAATCATTATTAACTTCATGTGTTACCTCTTTTGTCTTCTAAACATTCACATATGTTTATCTATTTTTCTTAAAATGGTAATCACACTCCAGTCTGCTTTTTTTTTTTTTTTTTTTAACCCAACCTGTTTTGGCCATCTTTCCATACCCATAAAAATCCTCTGCAAGTGCGGTCCCAGTGACTCCACATTCTGCCTTCCTAACTTCTGAAATGAATCCCTTCTTGCTGGGTACAGATGCTGTTTTCAATTTTTCGGAGTCCTGAACAGTGCCACCGCTTTACCTGGATGAAGTGAAGCTTTTAAATGCAAATTGGTCATTCTTCTTCAGAAAGGTGGCTCCCGTTTACACTCTGTTTGTGGTCTTCCGGGAGGGTCCGTTCCCCACACCTTCAGCATCACTGTGGGGTTATCATTTAACGATTTGTGTTACTTGCCAGATGAGCATTTCTCTCCGTTTCATTGGTGAGGGGGCCTTTGTCCCAGTCTTCCTCAACGTCAAGGAACAGAAAGTTGAACAAAAAGTTTTCACGTTTTACATAAAATCCTTTAAAGCTCTCAGGGTAATCTGTAACCTAGGGTGTGCAAATTAAGTTTTTTTCCTGCACTTAATCCTTATTAAAGCACCAATCATTAGGGCCCCCAAATTGGTATAAGGAGAGTGCTTAGGGAACTTCAGAGATCGATAGTTGGTACTTAGGAAATAAATGAAACAACTTTTTGCTTGTTTGTTTTAAATCCACCTTGGAGCCGAAAGATAGAAAGATGTGAAATGACTTAGATTGTGCGTTTCTCAGCATTTCATAGGTTCTATATTGAAAGAGGATTTTAAAAATATATTTAGCATGCATGAAGTGTCATAAAACCTAGAGAGATGCATATAAAAATATTTAAAAATTTTTTTAACGTTTATTTATTTTTGAGAGAGAGAGAGAGAGTGAGCGAGCCAGCAGAGGAGGGGCAGAGAGAGGGGGACAGAGTTTCTGAAGCGAGCTCCACGTTGTAAGCGCAAAGCCCAATTCAGAGCTTGAACTCAGGATAGTGAGATCACGACCTGATCCGAAATCAAGAGTCAGCCGCTTAACGGACCAAGCCAACCAGGGGCCCCTAAAAAAATGTGTCACTAATTTGAGTTTTCACTGGAGGTGGTGGTGGTGGTGGTGGGGACCCTACCTCCCAGTAGACATAAAGGTATGCGTGAGACGCCCTCATTTTAAGAAGCTTCTAGGATGGCCTGAGAGACACGTGAGGAAGCCAGCGTTCTGTGCCGGGTTCTTTCATCCCTGCTTCCCGCAGGGAACTGTGGGAGAGTCTAGCATGATGCCATACTCAACCTGGAGCAGTCAGAGGAGACTTCTTGGAAGAGGTGACCATGAGCTTGATTTTGGTTTGACGCTCCACTGTTGTAAGGGCTTAATTTTGTCTCTGGGGTATTGATAGGATTCTGTGAGGGAGACAGTGCTCATTTTGTAAACTTTCATTGTTTCAGTATTCAATCATTAGTAAGTAGTTTTAAATGGGCTTGGTTAGTAGTTCCCAGAATTCTGCATTTCAAGAGGATAAACTTTTTCAGAAGAAGATAAAAATGAGGGTACAAACTTGGGCTTGCCAAACAGGTATTACTTTTTTCCCCCAAGAAAGGACAGTAAAAACAGCAGCAACAACAGCAACAATTAACAACAAAATGTAACAATATGCCTCTATCAACAATCAGCATTACGTTATATATACATATATATATATATTTTTTTTTTAATGTTTATTTTTGAGAGACAGAGACAGAGCATGAGCAGGGGAAGGGCAGAGAGAGAGGGAGACACAGAATCTGAAACAGGCATCAGGCTCCAAGCCTCCTGTGTCAGCACAGAGCCTGATGCAGGGCTTGAACTGACGAACCATGAGATCATGACCTGAGCTGAAGTCGGATGCTCTACCGACTGAGCCACCCAGGCACCCCAATCAACATTACTTTATAAAACAAAGGGGATTTTAACACCAAACATTGTGAGGACATATGCCTACTCTAAAGGCATATTTAATGAACTTTTTATTTGGAACTAATTTTAGACTCACATAGAAGTTATAAAAATAGTATAGAGAGTTCACTTCCTTCCCCTGGTTTTGACAGTTTATCTAACCATACCATAACTGTCGAAACCAGGAAATCAACACTGGAACATGCTCTTGGCTGCACTGCTTTACTCAAATTGCACCTATTTCCCCTACTATCTTTTAAAAAATTTTAGTATCTGGTCCAGGATCCCACATTATCTTTAGTTGTAGTGTACCCTTGTTTCCTCCAGTCTTTGACAGTTCCCTGTTCCTTCCAAGTCCTTCCTAATGTTGAGAATCTTGTGTGTCTCATTTTTTTTTTTTTGGTCCTGATTAGATTGAGTTTAATATTTCAGCCAGAATTTCACAGAAGTAACGTTTTATCCTCAGTACATCACATCAGGGCGTACCTGATGTTGATAGCCTTATCACCAGCGATGTTCATAGTGAAGTAACGTTGATCATTTGGTTAAGGTGGTATATGCTGAGTTTCTCCAGTGTAATGTTACTAGGTTTTTTTCCCTTAATTCATAAGTATTTGCGGGGAGATGCTTTGAGATTGTGCGAATGTTCTTTCTCCGTAAGTATGGACACGCTGACCTACCTTTGACGTTCGAGAGTAGATCTCGTCAGCAGCAGTGAATAACTGTGATGTTTGCCTACTGATGGATTTGTATTTCCATCATGTTTTTTCCACGTATTAAATTGGAATTCTCCTGAGGTAAGAGCTATCCCTTTTCCTCCACTTACTGATCGAGTCCGTTATTTTACTTATAATAGCGTAGACTCACGGGTCTTTATTTTATTCTGTGGTGTATAATCCAGTATTATCATTATTTATTTTGTTGCTCAAATGGCCCCAGCTTTAGACAGTAAGAGTGTCTCCTGGTTGGCTTCTGTGACGGATTGCCATTTTAATTGAGTGGACTTACCTTCTCACTAAATTCCTCCAAGCTCCCCATTTTGTATTTCATATCGCCATGGGCTAGTGAAAACAGTCGGAGGTCTAGTATTTGGGACACACTGGCCTAGGGAGTGGAACGGGAGTCACGGGAACATGCTTAGTGCCCAATTTGTGTCTCGTTCCCTCATCTTTAGACATAACAAGAGAGAAGACGTAGGAAAGTGGTGATGGGAATGTGAAGCAGGATCAAGAAAGAATACATTGACATGGTACCTTCGAGAAGGGCACTTATTTCTTTCAGGATTAGAAGGGATTTGGTGGTGGTGGTGGGGTTCCCAGGGAGCAGTGTAGCTCATCAAGAACTTACTATGTGCCAAAAAAAAAAAAAAAAAAAAAAAAGAACTTACTATGTGCCAAGCAGGTGCTGGGCCATATAGGCTACAAGCATAGTCTTATCTAACCCTGTCATGATCTTACAGTGGACGAGACATAAATATTATGGCTTTACAGATGGGAGGAGTGAGGGTCCAGGGTCCCAAGAGGTCAAAACACATAAAGGAATTGGTGGACTTGGGATTGTATCTTAGTCCCCTGTCCCCAGGGACTATCTCTGTGCACTTCTTACAAACTCGTGGCTTAGCAGCGGGACAGGGGCAGGGGAGAAAATTTCCTGCCTGTTTTCTGATGACAGTGCCACCCCCGTTCACTCCCCACCACAAAAATCTTTCTATTCATTGTATCATGGGAAAACAAAAATACCTTCCTGTGTGGTAATCCCTGCTGTGTGTGTGTGTGTGTGTGTGTGTGTGTGTTTCTTTGCCCTTGTATGTAATCTGTGGATTTAAATGTATTTGTATATTCCTGTCATTCTGTCTCAAATCTTGCTTTTAGAGCATGCCAAGTGTGGGGAGTTTTAATTTGCAGTGATTTCACAAGAAATCTGCACCTGAGAGCCCCAGAAGAGAAACTGTTGCTCTTTCTAGTGAATCTCCTTGACCACCGCTGGTCCTGCCTTCTACTAGCCCTCCCGTCTTCACCACCCCTCAACCAGTTAGAGGCAAAGGCATGGGCTCTGGAAGAGATACCACCAACAGCATGGTACACAAACCGTCTGGCTCACAGCTGAGGTGGTCGAGGTTCTGGGGCGGGCAGGAACTCGCCCAAGGTCACAGGAGGAGTCAGGGGAGAGCCCAACTGAGAAGCCAGGGGTGTGCACTCCTGACCACCTTCCCACCATCTTGCTGTGGTGGCTGCTCGAGAATGCCTGTCACTGCCGCCACTATCTGACTGACCAAGTGCCTGGAAGGAATTCTTCAGAATGGTCTCTTAATAATAAATGCTTACATTTTCTCTTGGCCCCACGCCAAATCCCTCTTCTCAATCTTGTTCTCAAGGTTGAACATTCCTTTAAAGTTAGTGACCTTGCCCTTATAGGCCTGTGGATGTCGCTCTGTGTCCATAAGCCTCCTTTCCAGCGACCGTGTTTGTAGCAAAGACTATAATTTTATTTTGGGTTTGGATATACTGATTACATTTTAGCTTCTGGTATATTTTCTTACCTGTCACAGCCATTAAATTTATTTTAATAGTTACTCTACCCTCCTGATAGCCAGTAAAGGGGGAATTGGATATTGTCTATCAATTGGCTAGTCTGTGAACTAAGACTATATCTAATTACAAGGCATTGTATCAGTTCTGATTTATTAACCATTTACTGTGCTTCGGAGAAGGTAGCATTTTTAGTCGCACTGTTCAGCTTGGATGTAGCTTTCCAGGAGGGCAGAGTGCCCGGAATATCAGTGATCTTACAGTTATTACTTTGTGTCATATATAATCTTGTTTTTTCCCTGCAACAAATAAATCTTTGGGACTCCCTGAAAAAAAAAACAAGGGGGAAAAAAAACGTTTGTGGTTACAGTATAATAAAAATAAACCGTTTGTCATGAGTGCAACTGACATTTATCAGCCCGTTTGTGGGTGCTCTTTCTCTCTCTCTATAATACAGAACATAATTTGTCACTTTGTAAATACATTCCAGTCTAAATCCCTGCCAGCATCTGTTAGTGTTTGAAGGATTAATGTGCTACCCTGTGTATGTCTGCACTTGCAGGGAACAAACAGTGCAGCATATGATTATGGATCTTGGGAGAAAGGGGAATGGGGTATTTTCTCTGCTTTTTTTTCTACACGTGTGGTCTTTCTGGACTTTTCCCGAGTGTTCTTACCCTTTTCCCATTCTGCTTAGGTACCTAGAATCTCATCATTTGCAAGGATTCTGACAGCCTTCAACCTTTCCTCTCCAGTTTACGGTCACAGCCATCGTAATAGCCTGTGTGTGTCGTGGGCGAGCAGGTGGCAGATGATTTGGGACCAGTTAGACCTGGTTCATATCCTCCCTACATCTGATTTTATGACTACAGGTTACCTGATTTTCATTTTCCCGTGGCATAAAGATGCTAATACCTACTTCCTAAAGGTGCTAAGGGTGAAGAAGGAAATCCGTGTGGCTGCAAAGCGCCTGGCTGGAAACCTGGCCCTGAGTGGCCGGTGCAACTGTCCCCCCCCCCCCTTGTGTCACTGTCCACGTGATTGCGTGGTTTGTCACAGCCCGTGAAACTGAGCGTCAGTCCGAGGATCCCCGTGCCATGAACCAGCTGGTGGTTACGATACCATTTCCTTTTCATATTTTCCTGTTAGTTAGAGGACCTTGTATTTATTTTGAAGTATTTTGAGAACCTGGTTCTCAGCATGGCTTGGTACTGGATTCTGGCAAGGCTGAGGGACCTACACCCTCCCCAGTGGCCAAATGATTCAGATAAT
Source organism: Panthera tigris (assembly GCF_018350195.1). NCBI lineage: Eukaryota > Metazoa > Chordata > Mammalia > Carnivora > Felidae > Panthera > Panthera tigris. Next base: position 51,969,494 of record NC_056674.1, read on the forward strand.
AACCTGCTGGAGGGCACATCTTTGCTTTCCTCCGCAGAAGGCATGAATTCTCCTGAATATGCTAATGTGGCCTTAATTCTTATGACTTTATGGAATGGCTATAGTCTGTCGATCACCCTTAATCTACCACTGTCATTTGGATTTAGTAAAATTCTAGGACATGGAAGAAATGGCCTCATCAGTAACTCTTTTGTGAACAATCTCTTTATTTCGTGTGTTCATTGTTAGTGTGGGCGTGCGTGCTTTGGTCCATCCCACTCCAGTTTTCCCCCCTACCTTGGCCCTGTGTCTCCCTTGGCGACTCTCTCCTCTCCAGTAAAGGAAAAGGTGTGCGTAGCTTTCTTTTCATTAAGAAAAGCGTTGTTTTGTTGTTGTTGTTGCTGTTTTGTTTTGTTTTTCTGAAATATAAATGCGTATGAATGGGACCGAAATACCCAGTGTCCAAGATGGGGCTTGTAATCTGATGCTTGTTGGTAGGATTCTGGAGAGAATTTTCAGCGGATCTGGGAACATACCTCTGAGCCCAGTGAGGGGAAAAATGTCAATTACTCCAACCCCAAATGCCTAAGACTTTGCATGCTTGGAAAATGTCCAGTAACCCCAATTTCAATTTTTTAACTGTTTTTTTTATTAACTTACAGAGATGCCAAAATGTATTTCAAAAAGGTTCTCTGTTCACATAGAGACATGGAATTGTGAGAACCATTTAGCGCTGATACTTAGAAAGTGTAACGCTCCCGAAATTTATTTAATAGTAAACACATTGCAAGGAGCAATTAAGAGATGCTCACTGCTGAGTCCATTGTACATCCTTAAGTCTGCACAGTTTGGGGTTTGATGCTGTGTGTTATCTGTATCTTTATCAAACGTCCTGTGTGATAAAACAACACACTCTCGTTCGCCTTTTTCTCTTACATTCATTGGAATCTGTAAATCCTACTAATTACAAGACCTCAGAAAGCACACTCAGTGTTCCTGATTCTGGTTTTAAAATGGAGATCAGCAAACTATGCTCTGCTGGGAACAAATCCAGCCCAACTACTGTTTTTGTAAATAAAGTTTTATTGGAACGTGACCATTGCCCATTTGTTTACCTTATCTCTGGTGGCTTTTGCTGTCATGGTATAAAAGTTGAGTAGTTTATATGGCCCACAAAACCTGAAATACTTACTCTCTGGTCCTTTCAAGAAAAAGTTTACTGACCCATGTTCTAGAGGACTTACGTCCATTTGGAGAGAAAAATCTGTTCCACTAAATCAGAATGAGCAGGTTGGTTTGATTAGTATCTATTTCCACACATATGGAAACAATTCAAATTACACACGATTTACTTATCAAATTTGGTTAATCCAAAGCCTGGGGGGTGGGGATAGGGGAGAGATTGAAGTTAGCATTTTTTTTTTCATCATAAAGTTAAAATGTTAATGGTCAAAGTCAAATAAAAAATTATAAAAGGTTTCAGGTTCATAGAAGGAATGACATTCTTGGGAGTGAAGTATGTTTGGCCACACCATACTCTCTGGATTCAGGGATAATTTCAGGGTTGGGAAGAACATTCTGGTGCCAACGCAGTACTACTGTCTTGTAAGGAGACTTGACTTATCAGGGTGGAGGGAAAACTGAAATCCCAGTGTCGCCAGCTTCTAATTGTATGATTTTTGATCAGGTTTTTCCATACATTCTCAGCCTTTGTTTTATTTATAAAATACCGGTAATTAGGTCTACCTTGGAAGGGCTCCACAGGGTAAGATGTGGCAAAATCTCTAATTGTCCCTTCCCTGAATAGTATCTGCCAGAGAGTAGGTCCTTAAATATAGTTAATTCACAGTGAGTGTTTGTCTTATGGAATGCATTTTGTAAATTTCTACAGGGGAAGAATGTCTTAAAGTTCTAGATGTGTGATGGCAGTTGACATGTGGCTTAACTAGGAAGTGTGATCCTCACTGAACCTTTAACATCCCCACGTCCTTCTGGGTGTTGCATTGCAGACCTAGTATCCCAGAAAGGAGTACAGTGTCCTAAAGCCTGTGATTTCCTTAAGGAAGAAGGAGCAAATGTACGAGAGCCTCCCTTTAAGGAGGTAAAACTCTGGGCACCCCATCACACTGCAACAGCAGAGGTCCAGCCTGTGGGTAACATGTGTATCGTCCAGCTAAAGGGAAAAGGGAAGAAGCTGTTTATAAATATTGAAGAGGCAGGGAGAGCATGAACTAGGGCCAGGCTGCTTTAACACGCCTGCTGTTCCACAGCGGCTTCTAATGGACATTTGCAAGGTGGTGTCCCCTGTGCTCCCCCTCCCCACTCTAATGCCCTCAGAGAGGCTCTTCTGAAAACATGCAGTCTGTAACTTAGCTGGCTTTTAACACAGTTACCCAGTGTGATTCAGCGTGTCCCATTTGGCTACGGGGGAGGCGACCACAGAGCAGTCAGATGTGACTGTGGCCCCGTGTGCCGATGCCCCAACCAGCATGCGTTGTGTGCTGAGAAGGCGGTACAGCCGTCGAGTGCTCGGCTTCTGCAGGTGGTGTTGGCCTCACTTGGGCACTCTGCATGGGTTCCCCTTTCCTCAGCTTCTGTTTCCTGAAGCAAGCCTGGTTCCACTGTCAGATAAGCCCTCCCAGGCCCGCCACACACACACACACACACACACACACACACACACACACACACACACACACACACTCTCTCTCTCTCTCTCTCTCTCTCTCTCTCCCTCCCTCCCTCCCTCCCTCCCTCCCTCCCTCCCTCCCCCCCCCCCCCCTTTCTCTTTTCTTTCTCCCTCTTTCTCCTCGATAGCAACTACCCTGAAACCATCCCAAGTAACAGGCTTCAGTGGACAAGCAGTATCATTAACCTGATACATCCTCTTGGGCTGAATTTTTTTGAATTAATTCAGAAGTTGTAATGGCTTTTGTGTCTCAAAGACTTTTTCAGCCTCATTTTATGCTATTTGGGCTCCAGAATCCATTTTTTTTTCCAACTCCCTGATGTGCCTGATTTCATTGCTGCTTGCCAGCCAGAAGATTCTTCCCTGTGCACATGTGTTTCTTGTAATGTCTTGGTAGAAGGAGCACAGAGCAGTCCACACGGACATTCTGGCCTTCTTTTGAGCTCCTGGCTTGTCAGGTACTTGATCAGTCTTTTAAGGTGTAACAGAACAGTTTTACCAAATGGTTTCTGATATATGACACAGATCCACATGGTGTCCCTGATCAACAGGTGGCTGTTGTCTGTTTAGTGAATAAATATCCCAGCTTCTTTCCCCTACGCTCCCCTTGCCCCTGGGAAATCATCATGATCTACATTTGTCTTAGGGAAGGAGAAAGCGAAGACTGGCAACCTAATTCCTAAAAGGAACAGCTCAGGACTTACACACTCTTCCATTTTTCAGGCCTTTGATAGAAGCCTGAATTCCTCAGCCACCTTCACGCAGGCTGGGGGACAGTGGCTTTCCCTGCCCAGCACACCCCAGGCTGGGGAAAGGGGAAAGCTAGTTTGAGGGATCCCAGTTCTCTCTATCTGCAGTGTATCTTCATTATACAACCTGGAGGTGATTTTTAAATTCTAGTCTGTTGGTTTCTACCTTACTGTGTGAACTTAAGTATATTTATATAGCTTGTGATTATGGCTACATTGGTACTCATTTCTGAATTGCATTTCATGTTTTCTCTCTACCAAGTGTTTTCTTTTGTTATTATATTTAATTCTTTTTCAACACTTTTTTGGATTGATCCCCATGCATCATTTCCCCCCGTGCTGCTGGTTTGGGAGCTAAATCTGATAAAAAAAAATCATATCGGGGCGCCTGGGTGGCTCAGTCACTTGGGCATCTGACTTCAGCTCAGGTCATAATCTCACCATTCCATGGGTTTGAGCCCTGCATCAGGCTCTGTGCTGACAGCTCAGAGCCTGGAGCCTGCTTCGGATTCTGTGTCACCCTGTCTCTCTGCCTCTCCCCTCCCCGCCCCCCCCCCCAGTCTGTCTCTGTCTCTCTCAAAAATAAATAAACGTTAAAAAGAATCATATAATTAGTAGCTGGCAGAACTGGGATTTCCTTCCTTCCTCCTTCCCTCCCTCCTTCTTTCTTTTTCTTTCTTTCCCTTTCTTTTCTTCTTTCTTTCTCTTGAAATTTTCACATACATACCTACATTTTTTTTCTTACAAAGGGTAAAGCTATTTCACGTCTCTCTTATGTTAACCAGACTACACATGATACAATGACTCAGTGAAATCTTCCTCCTTTAAAAAACTATCTTCCTTGTTATCGTTCTTTCAGTTCTTTGTCCAAGTCTTTTTTAAGTGTAATTTATTTGGTCCTACAGTTAAGTTAAAAGATGCACAGCATTTGGGGATAATTTGACTGCGACTTGTCTTTTGTGTGTGTTCTCATCTGTTTCTGCCTTTATGGGTATTTTGGTTGGACCTAGAAAAGTCTGCTTAGGCACATGCCGGTTTAAGCGGGATACCTCGTTTTTCTCTGAGGCGTGTGTGTGTGTGTGTGTGTGTGTGTGTGTGTGTGTGTGTGTCTGTGTGTGTTATCTTTTCCATATTATCTGTTGAATATCTTGCCATGCTTCTGTAGAACCTCTGAAAGATTTCTCCCTTTGGATTCATCTATAAATTAAAAATAACTGTCGTGGTCACTTCTCAGGCACGATGATACTGTTACATGTTTACTGCCTGCTTTGCATACCGAGTTCATATCCATCATCCAGGAGTGTGGCCAACTTCTGAGAGGCAAGCCCTTGATCTGCCAGCATGGAGCACCAGGAGAAATTGCTGGCTTCCCAACTGGCTTAGGGAAAGCTGTTGCTGCTAATATCCCTGGCCGACTTTTATCTCTGCCTCTGAATTTGTCCCAAGTCTAGTGGTGCATTATTCGTTCATTCATTTCCTCAGTTAAAGCCTGTCTCAAAAACCTACTCTTTGTCATTTGCTGCGTACCAGGTATTTGAAATAGAGATATAAAACTTTGCATTTTAATTTACTATAAATGTCAGTGTGAATTATTGGTTGTTTGGATTTTCTTTCATAGTCTCCTGCAATGTTCTTGGGAATGGAAATTGCTGTAACCTTTCTGGAGGACACCCAGCCACGTCTACCCAAATTAAAATAAAATGTGGGCATCTCTGGATCTCACAAGTCTACTTTTTTTTAAAAAAATTTTTTAACGTTTATTTATTTTTGAGACAGAGAGAGACAGAGCATGAACGGGGGAGGGGCAGAGAGAGAGGGAGATACAGAATCTGAAACAGGCTCCAGGCTCGGAGTCATCAGCACAGAGCCCGACGCGGGGCTCGAACTCACGAACTGTGAGATCGTGACCTGAGCCAAAGTCGGATGCTTAACTGACTGAGCCACCCAGGCGCCCCTCACAAGTCTACTTTGAGGAATTTATCCTACAGAAACCATTCACATGTTGCAAAGTATAGGTATTACAGCATTGCTTTTAGTGACAAAAAACCCCAGAAAGGACCTAAAATAATACTCATTACAACAAGAACAATGGGTAACATTTCCAGAGCATCTGCTTAAGATGCTTTCCATGGGTATGGTCTCACTGTATCCATACAGCAATCCTGAATGAGGAGGGTCTTCTATAATTTCCATTTTTACCGACAGGGAACATTAGACACTGAGAATTTAAGTAATAAGTTCATAAAGCCAGTGAAGGATGTGGAGGGCTGAGTCCTCCTAAGGGGATTGGCTTTTAATAAATGATTGAGCACCCCCTACAATGGCCTAAACGTACTGGTTGGCATAAGTTGGGACCAGAGCTCTATTAAGATATATCCAGGGGAGCCTGGGTGGCTCAGTTGGTTAAGTGAGGTTAAGAGCCCTGCGTTGCACTCTGTGCTGATAGCTCAGAGCCTGGAGCCTGCTTTGGATTCTGCGTCTTCCTCTCTCTTTGCTCCTCCCCCACTCACGTTCTCTCTGTCTCTCTCTCTCTCTCTCTCTCTCTCTGTCTCAAAAATAAATAAACATTAAAAAAAAATGGGGCGCCTAGGTGGTTCTGTCGGTTGAGCATCTGACTTCTGCTCAGGTCATGATCTTGTTGTTGTGGAGTTCAAACCCCATGTCAGGCTCTGTGCTGACAGCTCAGAGCCTGGAGCCTGTTTCAGATTCTGTGTCTCCCTCTCTCTCTGCCCCTCTGCTGATAGCACTCTGTCTCTGTCTCTCTCAAAAATAAATAAATATAAAAAAATAAAAGATCTATCCATTTTTGTGTTAGTTGGGAAAAACAAGATTGTAAGATAATGCATGAGCCTCAATGCTATGTTTGTAGGGAAACTTCGCTGCACCTAGTATTCACGTGTAGAAATTCTATTCGGGAAGGATGTGCATCAGGCTGTCTCTGTGTTTATCTTGCGGCGACGGGATTTGGGAGACGTTTTCACTGTATACATTATCCACTTGTGCGTTATTTATACTTTCATCAGGGAGCCCGTTTTATTTTTACAAAACCCGTGATACATTTAAATAGCCGAAGAACACTTAGAGTTAATCAGAGCTTCTCGCACCAAGCTCACACCTGCAAGCTGGCACCGGTGACATCTGGGGCCACTTGTCAGGGGCGACCTGTGCATCGTAGGATGTGTAGTGGTATCCCCAGCCTCTCCCCGTTAGATGCGGGTACGCCCCTCCAACGAGCTTAGGCAACCAGAAGTTCTCCAGACCTTGGCAGATGTCCCTTGGTGGGGGGCGGGGGGGATGCCCCTAGTTGGGACCCTTTGAACTGGACGCCGGCCGAGCCGTGTGTGGATCTCCCCGTGCCGGCGGTTCTCACGAAGATCACGTGTCTGCATCTGAGGTCCTCCCAGCTCCGTGCGACTGTCATGGGGAATCCAGAAGCCTCTAAAGCAGAGCAGACGCATCTTCCTTTCCTCTTTCCGTTCACTTTACCTCCCCACCAGATCCTCAGCGGGCCCCAGATCTCTGTTTTCTGCTCCGCACCTCTTTCTGAATCTGGGAGTCGTCGGGGTGGGGGGCACGGATACTTCTTTCATCGGCAGCTTCCCCCAAATAGGGGGTTCCGGTGCTTAACAAGTTTCATTAAGAACACAGCTGCTAAATATGCAAAATATATAGACTGTTCCTGTTGAGAATATAATTATACAGTAAATTAGCTCGTGTCCAGTATGTTGCCTTTTAAGCACATCTTTGATGTTTCCAGTACTTACATAAGATATAGGGTCTGTTTATTAAGAGTCTTCAACTACACGGTTGAAATCTAGAGCAGTCAAAAGTAATGGTGTCTGCTGAAGGATTCTTTATCATGTGAATTTACCTTCAGTCATCTATTATTTATTTCAGCTATTTTATATGCCATTATAATAAATATTATGACAGAGAAAGCTTTTATGCTTCAACTTATTGTACTACTCTTTACTCGCCTGCAATCCTTCAGGAAAATGTAACCATGCTTTACCTATAGTTAACGTAAATCATCACTTACATTAGAATGAAAAATTCACTATGAAAAAAGGCTCTTTCTTCAACAGCAAGGCATAAATGCACAATCATGTTGACTGCCAAACTCCTGTGCCATTGCTGTCCTTCCTTAAACTGTTTTTAAGCTGCAAAGTGAACGCATCGCACGGAGGGAAATTGGAAGGTTTTCGAATATTTTCACTCTCTTGTTAGTTTCTGGCAAGATAAGCATTTTTTATCCCGAGCGCAAAATATTGCCAATTACTGTCTAAGCATTTTTAATAGTTTTGCTTTACGCGGCACGTAACTCCTACACCAAATTAAATAAGCTGTTACCCAGTGCAATTTCTTCTTGAATCAGCCTCACAATTACCTATAGATATTGATACAGTTATTTTATAAATTGAGTTCCAGCCACACCAGACAACGTTTTTGACCTGTATATAATGAAGAAAGAGTTGTCATGATTTTCTTATTAGGGATGTTTGTGTATTTTTGCAGGTGGGAGGGCGGGGTTAGGAGGTGCTCATGAGGGCCTTGGAGTTGGGGGGGGGGTGATGCTGATGGTTGATCTGAAGGTTAGGAATGACAAACTCAGCCCCTGTCCCTCAAGGCTTCACAAAAAATCCCGGGCCGTGCCTAGGATGGTTTTTGGTTCCGTTTCCTATTTTGAGATGCAGAATGTGGTCTAAGAGTATTTTTCTTGTTAAATGCACAGTGGCATATAGACCGGTGCAGTGTTTAGAGCCATAAAGGAGACTCTCAAACTCTCATTTCCCCTTGGGGGCCCTATCAGATAGAGCATTTATCAGTGCATCCTCTTCATGTTTAGGCTTGGCCAAGATTGGGCAAACGCCCCATCAGATGTATTCATGATGGTTGTTTGAGTGAAAGGTACCAGATCTGAAAGGAGACACAAGTATCTGTGCCCTGGCGCCTTTTCCGGGGAAGATGCTGCCGTTCCTTGGCACCATTAACATCACTTAAATAATACTGGAGAGATTAGTGCTCTGAAGTCCCACATAGGATATTGATGAATTATTAAACCAGTTTAGTTAGGTCTGTATTGTAGTTGAGTGAATAATGCCATGTCAATAATATGCTCAGCACCAGTGTCTCTTGCTGTTGTAAATGTGACAACTCCTATTTAAGGCTTCAGAACATAAAATCAGGACTGAGGGTATGTAAAGTGGAAGGGTGAGAGACATCAGCATAATGCAATTAAGGCCCATTGGATTAGAATTTGCAGGATGCCATTAGCAATAAGCTCTGAATGTAGATTATTGCCTTGGTTACATTTTCTCCTCCAGCAATAGGCTTCTCTTATAAATTCTAAATGCATAAAATAAATGGGATATAAAATAGACACAAATAAGAATATATCGATGATGTTAATTTCTTTATAGCTTCTCGGTGTTCCATGGTGACGACTTTGGCGACAGGGGTGCAGTGCAGTGTGGTTTCCAGCAAGGGCGTGAGCTTTGGAACTGGCCATATCTCAGTTGGAAATCTGGGTCTGTGTCTCACTAGCTGTGCCGCTTTCAACCTTTATCAGCCTCTGTTTTCTGGTCTGTAAAATGGGGGAATGATATACACTCTAAAAGATTCTTCACGTTACTATTAAATGAGGAATAAATGCCAGGCATACCATAGATGCTCCTTATTTTTTTGGCTTTTATAATTAATGAATATATGTAAATTAGATTTTTTTTTTTTTAAGGAAAACACAGAAATTAACTCTTCTATGAGTGTAAGAAATGGGTAGTAGGCACATGCCCATCAGATACACACAGATCGGCATCTTCAAGTTAGGATACACAGTAGTTAATTGCCCTTAAACAGTAAATCTCGTATCTGCCATTGCATGTGATGAGTTTCCACTGATGAGGGAGAATTCCCTCTGGGCGTACCAGAGGCTGGGCTCCCTGTGCCCGCTTAGCTCATCTGGGTTTCTTCATCCTTCCACCTCCAACAACTGTCCTGGGCACTCCTCCTCTTGGCCAACGCACAAGTAGTGTCCTCAAATACACAATGAAGAGCTGTCTCACCTGCTGCTTCCCTATGATTGTGTCAAAGGTGTGTGTGTCAAGCTGAGTGGAAGAAGCAAGGGTCACATACTAGATGAGAGCATTCTGAAGTATACCTAGTTGATTTCACTGTGCACGCTCCATAATGCCCAGTGGGTCTTGGTTCCCATGCCAAATACTCTGGGTTCACTACAAGGAGAAGTCAGATAGTGGGGCAAACACGTTGATATACTCCCAGCTAATTCATAGGCCTTTATGACTAATGATGTTTTAAACATTTTTTTATGTTTATTTATTTTGAGAGAAAGAGAGAGAGTGAGCATAGGTCAGGTAAGGGCAGAGAGAAGGAGAGACAGAATCCCAAGCAGGCTCTGCACTCATGGTGCAGAGCCTGGTGCGGGGCTCGAACTCACACACCGTGAGATCGTGACCTGAGCCGAGATCAAGAGTCAGACGATTAACCGACTGATCCACTTAGGTGCCCCAATGATGACTTTTAAGTAAAAGTTTCTTTTTGTAAGTATGCTTGGCCACTTGAATCATGTATATACATTTTTAAAAGGCTTATTGCCATGAGCTATTATTACCTTTTTTGTTCTTCCATTGGTGGTAAGTAAATTATGGGTGATATCTTTCCTCTTACATGTTGCAATGATGGGGGGAAGAAGAAAAGAAGTAAAGGAAGTGGAATCCGTGAAATATACATTTATTTTAGAGGCAGAGTTAGTGAATGAATGAATGGATTCATGCTTGTGAATGTTGTTGCTGTTAATGTTGACCAACGGATTTGGTGGTTTCCTGGTGTTGGCCTTGATTTGAGGGCCTCTGAGGAGTAACAGGGTTACTGGGGAGTATCGGGGGAGAGGACAGGTGGGTCATATGGGCATTTTGGAGTCTAGAACAGTGATTAAAATCATGGCTTGGTGTGAACTTGTTTCTGGCACTGTTATCTGGGTCAAGTTGCTCAAGAGCTTTCTGAACTTCAGTTTCTACATCTATGAAATGGTGGTGGGTGAAAACTGCCCACACTGGGTTGGGGATAGGTAGGGATGGGGGTGCTGTGGGTCAAGGACTCATATGACCAACATTCTGAGATCCCTCTTGTTGGCCTGTTATGTCCCATTCATTCCTTTCAGTGAAGACTGAAGCGATTTGGTGCCGATGGTGGTGGGAGTGATGATGGTTATAATGATGGTGATGATGGTAGTGATCATGGTGACCGCAATGATGATAATGGTGAAAACGACAACAAAAACAGTCACAATAAGGGTGTTCATTGCTAACAGTTATAGAATACATGTCCAGTAATCGGGCACCATTCCAAGTGCTTTACATACATTACCTCATTTCCTGGTAAGGTAGGTGCTATCATGATTTCCATTTTGTAGAGGCATAAATGGGAGATGTAACTTACGTACCTGGTCAGCGCTAGACCCGGAATTCAGACCCAGGCAGTAAAGCTGGAGTCCCTGGCCTTCACCAGCACCTTTTAGGTTCACACCAATCATTGAATTTGGAAACTGGGTTATCATGGCCTCAGGGGGATTCAGTGAGTCGCTTTCCTCCTGTTTTGGGGTCCTGTATGATCCTCCATTGCAGAATTGCTATTCAAACTCTCTCGGAGCTGCTTATATTAATTTTATGAAATACAGAAGGGAGACCACAATTACTCATGTACTTTATTATTTTTTTAAGTTTATTTATTTATTTTGAGAGAGAGAGAGAACGAGCAAGCATGAGCAGAGAAAGGGCAGAAAGAGAGGAGGAGAGAGAGACTCCCACACAGGCTCCACACTGTCAGCACAGAGCTCAGTGCGGGGCTTGAGCTCATGAACCGTGAGACCATGACCTGAGCCAGATTCAAGAGGTGGATGCTCAACTGACTGAGCCACCCAGGCACCCCTAATATACTTTACTATTGAAAACCAGTGGGTACCACGTTTGAGCAGTGGCCCTCCAAGTAATGATTGTAATAGTTATTATGTATGTGCCCCAGGCCTTATATATACAGCGTATCTCATCTTTAATCACACAAGGCCAATGCCTATTTTCAAACAAGGCACTGGAGCCTGAGAGCATTTCAAGGAGCAGCTCTGAAGTCACACTGCCAGTGCTGTGGTCACGCCGGGTTGGGGCTCCAGGTCAGCCTGGCTCTGCTGTCTCTGCTGTGGATGACGTTTCCCCACTTGTCCGTTTAAATACCGCATGATCTCCGTATGGTTCCTTTGGTTTCAGGCGGTATCACATCTGAGTCACACTTGGCTAATTTATAGTCATAAAATGATACGAGAGATCACTCTTGCATAACAACAGCACACAATCCCTTTGGCTCGGCACTCACAGACTCTGGAATCACTCAGACCCACTGTGCAACTCAAAAAGGATAGACCAAGGGCACTCGGCCTATTGAGGGTGTCAGTGAACTGTGCCACCAGCAAATGTCCTTGGGTCCCAGGGAAATGGAGGAAGAGCATGTGGGTTGCTTAATTACTGCGTCTTTCTGGTTGAGCCTGGGGGGTCAGGAGCAGGTGGGCTTCTGAGCTACTTAGAAGTTGCCTGATGCTTCATGTGTGGATGCCACCTGTGCGGTTCTGTTTTTAAAATGATGGGTACCAGCATCTGTATACATAATTTAAAATAAATTTACATTCTCATTCTGCCTGAGATGAGAAGTTTGTGTACTGGTGCGATTAGAGAGAAGAGTAAGGATTTGGGGAAGGGTTGAGAGAGGCATTTTATACCATTTTAAGACTCAAAGCTCTCAATATGAAGTTCTTCCTGTTAAGCAGTGCTGGGCGGGTGAATGGGTGGTTGGGTGGATGGATAGATGGATGGATCTATCTATCTAGATGGCTGGGAAAAAGGGAGGGACCTATGGAAGGCTAGCAGTTCATTTTAGAGTTGGTGGAATTAGAGAGGTTGTTTTTTGTTTGTCCATATCCATCTGTCTTTTCTGAATTTTTTCTGTAATTAATGAAAGTAGGACGTGGGAAGTGGGAAGTGAAATAACCCTGGAGAGGGCAAAGTCATTAAATGTGTGTTAGTCATTACCGGTTTTCGTTCCATATTTCCATTTCTTCCATATGTATATTTCTCTGTGTGCTCTTGGGCACATGGAAGGTTGCACCTTCTGAAGCTAAGTGTAGCCACATGACTTGCTCTGCCAATAAAATATGAGCAGAAGTGACATCTGTACTGCTGGGTAGAGGTCTCTAAAACCCGTTCCGTGTGCAGTTTGTCCCATTCTCTTCCCCACGCTGTAGAAGCGAGTGATGTTGCCGAAGGTGGAGGCCCCATCTGCCTGGGATGGGCGTGAAGCATGGGCGAGTGGGAATCCTCGGCTGTTTAAAGACATTGAGGCTTGGGAGCTGTTCCGTAAGGAGAGTGAAGTGCATCCTGATTGATCCAAAGCCACTTGTGTGAACCATCCTAAGGGACTTGGGCCGTATTTCATTGGCCATTCTAAGCTACAAAGGGGTTTTAAGCTGGGGCTTTGTATATGTGCATGTTTTGCCAATCCAAAGAGCAGACTGAGGCCAAACAAGGCCTCGGGTTTTTATGTTCTAGATGGCGTATGCTAATTTAACACCTCTTAATAAAAAAAAAAAAAAACAACAAAACCCACCGGTTCCTTAGTGGTGGTGGAACAGTTCTGTGTCTTGAATGTGGTGATTGTTATATGAATCTATACAGAGAAGCAAGTGTCGTAGAATTATTCACCAAGATATTCCCAATAAAAGAAAGTGAGTGCATCCCCAAACTGGTGAAATCCTGGTGATGTCTGTGCTGTAATGAACTGTGTCGTGCCACGGTCGGTTTTCTGGTTGTACCCGTGTACTATAGACGTGGCTAAGACGGCCCCATTGGGGGTGCTGGGAGATGGCTATGTGGGCGCTCTTGGTGCTATTTTTGCCGCTTCTTGTGAGTCCGTAGCTAGTTCCAAGTCAAAGTTAACAACAACAACAACAACAGAAAGTTCACGAGTTAAACCAAGAACGTGAATTGTGGTCAGTCCCAGGTTCACGTCCAGACTTGGCAGAAAGCTCGCCTTGGCAGATGGAGCCTCTTGCCTCACCTGACAATCAGCAGTTGATGCCTCAGAAATGGGTTCTGTTTGCGGTGTCTCAGCCCCTGCCTTCCCCGTTAGAGCACGTCCCCGGAAAAACATTTCTATAACGTTGCTGGGTTTGTTGGACAATCAGAAGAGCAACCCCCCCACCCCCCACCCCCCACACAAACACATCCACCCTCTCTAATTCTACAAGATGTGTTTTCTCTTCTCTGAACTTACAGGATTGCCCGCAGTTTGTCTGCATTTCTCAGGGTCAGTGGCAGAAACCGGAAACCTGATGCCGGGGGCAGGAGAATTACCTGAGTAATAGTGTGTGGACTTGAATCACTGTCCCCAGGAGCCTAGTAACCCACAGCCTGTGGATTAGTCTGTTGAACTACTCGATGGCTTGTGACCCCTTGTTCCCTCTGGGTGTGTATGTTCTGATTTTGTTCTTATTGGTAGTGGCAGCTCTGTACTTTATTTTAGAGCGGAGGTGGGGGGGGGGGTGCCAAAAGATAACTCACCAGTTGTAAGTTACACACACAGAAGGGTATACTGGCCCACTCGGCTGAGCCATCATTTTTGTTGGGATATTGCTTTGGGGTCACCACCTGGGAATGTTTCCCCTGTTGTATGAAGGAAATATTTATATGCATTTTTAGGATACGTCACCTGCACATCCCTTGGGGTGTCCCTAAGGGGCTTGGCTGAGAGGAACGGTGTCCTTCCTCACCACCCCTTCCCCAACAAAATGAATATCTGACTTTCCTCTTGTGATACATTCGGAGTCGTCTAAGATTTTGAGTGAAAGTTCTAAGTGAAGTGAGTGAAAGTTCTAAGTGAGCCAGAGGGGTTCGGATGAGGTGAAAGGCCACTGTATCTGCTAACTGTTAATGTCAAATTGGGTGGTCCAGCATCTGTGAAGCATAAGAACCTATGGGGAATAAAAGTTAGCCATTGACAGGCTTGGTTCTCCCAAGAGACTTCAGTCATCAGACACACCAGCTGTGCAGACAGAAAGCGAGCTGGGTTTTTCTCCTGGCCAGGAGGCCCAAGCTGTCCACAGGGTACAGCCTCACTCATAGGCGCTCATTTGTGCCACTGGCGCTTTCCTTGTCTACAGAACGAGGGGTGTGGCCTCAATTGCTGTGGATCCCCCAGCCCCACTATTCTCTAATCTTAGGAAACTTTTTGTGTAATGTTTATTTATTTTTGAGGGGGCGGTGGATGTGGGGCTCGAACTCACAAAACGCGAGACCATGACCTGAGCTGAATCAAGTCGAACACCCAACCGACTGAGCCCCTCTGGCGCCCCAGTGATCTTAGGAGACTCTTAACAACACCCACGCGTTGGCACCTTCCCTCTTCCTGGCTCAGGTCAAATGCTTGTCCTCCTCCTTCCCAAATCGGCATGTTTGTGCCTCTGCCACTGTTGTCCCAGGAACGTACATCTACGTTGGCCAGCTTGCTTTTGCTGCCTATGTGCTTTTGGGTTTGGGGACGTCATTTAATCACTGTGCACCCCTCTCCCTAAAACTGGGCTCTGTGAGTACAAATGACCCGGATCCTCCAGGATGTCACAGCCAGCTGGTCCCAGGCAGTCTTCGTGAGCGTCATTTCATCCACCACGCTGCACTGGAGTGCACCCGCACCACCGTTTGTCGCGGACTCGCGTCAGGGAAGGAATTTGGCACGGCAGACGTCTTCTCTCCTTCGCATAAAGTTGATTAAATCCCTTCTGTCTTCCAAGCTGGATGTTAGGTGCTTTATACTTCTTCTCACAAGTCGGTGAGAAGGTAGTTAATGTTCACCTTTTACAAACGAGGAAACTGACCCTCAGGAATATTAAATGGCCCCAATTCAGTTGGCCTCCCGGCTTCCCGTGCCTGATGCTTATTGTTCGAGGCTGGGTTACAGCCCAGGACTTAGGCGGCCAAGATCAATGGGCACAGATACGCTAAGCACCTCAGCACAGGTTGTGTCTCT
Organism: Panthera tigris; assembly: GCF_018350195.1. Taxonomy (NCBI): domain Eukaryota; kingdom Metazoa; phylum Chordata; class Mammalia; order Carnivora; family Felidae; genus Panthera; species Panthera tigris. Next base: position 51,984,992 of record NC_056674.1, read on the forward strand.
CCCTGATAAGACGGCTGAGGTGGAGGACGTTCTCCACTGTGCCATCGCGTCCCCATTCATAGCATCGGAAGTAGCTTGTTACGCTACTCGCCTCACTGTCGCTAGCAGCGTAGTCTAGACCAGAACTCCCAGGCTCACCGTTTGTTTCCTGGGACTTTCCTTACCTGAACGAGCAGGTGGCCCCTACATTCTTGGCTGTGCATCCTTTGGAGGAGATAGGTCTAACAAGTGATAGTATTTAGGGGCGCCTGGGTGGCACAGCCAGTTAAACATCTGACTCTTGGTTGTGACTCAGGTCATTATCTCACGGTTCGCAAGTTCGAGCCCCACGTCGGGATCCATGTGACGGTGTGGAGCCTGCTTGGGATTCTCTCTCTTTCCCCCCCGTCTCTCTCTCTCAAAAATAAATAAACTATGAAAAAAGAGGTGATTATATTTAATCTCATACACTGCAGCCCAGCCAGACTCACAAGTAGGGAGTGCCCCATAATCACTGGGGAAGGCTGAGAGGCAACCCTGAGCTTTCCAGAAATGTGTTAGGATGCTGTCCAGTGGAGCACGATTGCTTCAAATCCTGAGGCTCCAGGCCTTCTAGTCTCCGGCAAAGAGGGAACGAGGGCTTCGGCGTCAGACTGTGGTGAACCCTGCCTCCCACCTTCGTGAGCTCTGTGATCTCTTACAAGGGGCCACATGTAAAACAGGGAGAGTGTAACCCACTCGGTTGTTCCAGGGAAGAAACGAGATGATGCAAGTAAACGCCCCGTGCAGAGTCCGCCCTGGAGAGACAGCAGCCACTTACTATCTGCGTGCGCCCACCCAGCTGTAGTTTTCTGGGTTGCTAAACCAGAGGGCTCTTTGGGACCTGGGTCACTCAGGGTCCACTGGAATAAATGAGTTTTGCCTGCTTTTGTATTTTCTAGAAATGAATCGTCTTTAGTTTCTGATGCAGGCTCGATGGAATCATTCCAGAGCCCCAGTGGCAGCTTTTGAGATTAAAATGTCATCTACTGAATTCTTGCACGAGCCAGGCTTTGTCCTGGCGTTCCCCTATTTTCATAGTTTTTTTTTTTTTTAGGACACAGATGGAGAGGAGATGTGTGAGCCTGAAGACCCTTTGGAGCGTCTTCTGTGCGCTGAGTGAAACAGCACAATCCCCAGCCTGTGGTTTTAGCGGATTCCCAGCCTCACATCCTCCCAAACTTGGCAGTAAAAGCCCTGTTCTTCCATTCATTCCGATGATTTATATTCTCTCTGGGCGTCTAATATTAAACAGGGGAATTCCGACATGTTCCATAACACATTTACTGTAACTTGATACCATGAACTAAACTTGCTGTTATTTATCATTTCTTTTTATTTTCTCTCATTCCAGCACAAAGCCAAGGTAGAAGCAATGACCCTGGACCTCGCTCTGCTCCGTAGCGTGCAGCATTTTGCTCAAGCGTTCAAGGCCAAGAATGTGTGAGTGTTTCAGTGGAGGGTTATAGATCATAATATCTTGCTATTGTAATGTCTTTATCAGATGAACACAATTGGGAGAACGCAAGCACAAGGCTGTTGTGTTGTCTTGGCATCCAGACGGCAGGCTCATTTATATTGGCCCCGTTAGGGTGTCCCATATTTTCTTGACTTCTTGAGTCACCCTCATTATGAGATGTGCCTTCAGTTTAATAACAGCTCCCCCCAATAAAAATGGAAAGACACTGTTGAAGCGCTAGTTAAAGTGGCTAATAAAAGCCAGCCGATTGTAGGATGCATCCCGATTACAGACATTTTGGCAGTGCGTCTCAGAATCGAGGAAAAGTGTGTTTTAATTGCATCCGGGAATGAGTAGCCTCAGTTACCCAGTACCGCAAGGGGGCCGAGAATCGAGAGCGTGAGAAGGTTCCACCGTATCCACGTGCACAGTGAGCTTACGTGGCGCATGAACGTGGCTCCGACACACGGACTCATGTCGTGAGAAGCTTGCTCCTTCCTCTCCTTCTTGTTTATAGTCTTTCAACATGCCCGAAGGAGGAAGCCTTGGCTCAGGGCTGGCGAGCATTCATGCCGCCACATGCCAGCCTCCCTTTCTATCAGAGAGACAGCGGCCCTCAGACCCGGAGCCGGGGAAACCAATGGAGGCTAGCTCAGTTTTAATTACGCTATTTTGTCCCCAAGGGTTTATTTTTATGGTTCCCTCACATGAAGGGCCACCAGTAGTGGTTCGTCGTTTGACACAGTGGTTTAAATTTCATTAAAAAAAATAACTGCATTTATTTATTTATTTTTTTTAGTGCATGGATTTGGACCCGAGGATTAAGTTAATGACAGTTTACATAGTGCCAAGGATAGGATAGTTCCAGAAGTGGCCCCAGAATGGCCAAATTTGGAGAAGGCTGACAAATGACCCGTTGTCTCTGGGTTAGGCTCTGGTGGGAAGCAGTCAGTGGTTTTCTAGTTCTCCAAGCAGATGACGGATGTAGGCGGAGGCATTTAAAAGCAGATATTCCAAAGGGCTGGCCCGTGGCCAGCCCCTGTTGAGTCTGCCTCAGTTTCTCCCTCTGCTCTTTCACACTGCCAGGAAGTCTGTTCTCCCAAGCCCTTTCGGGAGCTGGCAAGTGGCCTGAGTCCTTGAGGTTGACACACACAGTCGGAGTCGGTGGCGGAGTGGCTCCATCCCCGTAAATGCAGGCCCCGCGGTCACAGAACGGCTGGGTAACGTCCCCACCGAGCCCGCGGACCTGGCTGAGTCTGCCAGTTGAGTCTGCCGTGCCTGTTCTGTGCCCTGTTTGGCAGTTGCTGGCTGCTGGCCCTCGCTGGTGTTTTCCGGAGGGCGTCAGGTCCGGTGTGCCCCAGTCCCTTTTAAGACGATTGCTCGTGTCTACCTCCTCCACTCATGTCTCCACTTGCTTGTTCACTTAACACACATTGAGTGAGTGCCTCCAGGGCCCCGGCCCCTCTTCTGGGCTCTGGGAAGGCAGCGGGGGCTGCGAGAAGCCCACTTCACCTCAGATGAGCTGTAAACCTCAGGTGCCAGCAAGCAGTTTCGTTGCTGAATGGCTAACTCCTCAACCTGTTACTTCTGTGGTTGTTTGCAAGGATAGCAGTAGTCACAGCAGCAACAGCGAGCAGTAGTCACTCATTTGTCCAGCGTGCGTTGTGGGCCACGTGCCAAGAACCCTTCCTGCGCATTTTCTCCCTGACCGCTGGCTCCTAGTCTGTTACACGGATGAGGGGAGCACGACTGGACGGGAAAGGCTGGTTACGGGGGGCCCGCGGCTGGGAAGCAGGAGGGGCGGAGGGCCCCTGCGGAGGTCACTCCGGGCCTCCCCTCACCCACCGCGAGGTCCTGTCTTCTGCTTGACTTGCGGTGGAAACTGAGATCAGAGGCGGGGAGTGGCTCTCGCAGGGTCACTTGGCGGGTCAGGTGCAGCCGTGGGACTTCCGTCCGCTTCTGACTGTCACGCTGTCCCTGACACGGAGAGGCTCTGGCAGAGCTCGCACAGGCTGCCTCCCTCGGCTTCCTCGTTGGATGCGAGCGGTGCTGAGGCACGCCAGCTGTTACATAATGGGACCGCCGTCCAAGTCCTAACAGGACCGTCAGTTAAAGTAGTTCAGACATCCTCACGTTCAGCTGCCTTTTGTAGTCCCCCCGCCCTCAGATGCACCTCTTTTGTGCTAATCCCAGATTTTGGCAAATGGCTGAATTTTTGTCCTTCTGGGTTCAGAAACGAAGGCGATTTTCCTTTTTAGCAAAACCCGGTACCGCAAACCTCTTAATACGTCTCTCGAGATGCAGTCTTTCACACGGCTTAGAGCAATATTGTGGTGGTGAAAATATGCATAAAAAAGTGAGTGATTTTACTTTTGAAACACCGCCAGGGCGAAGTCTCTCCTGGAAAGGCAGATGACAGCTTGGTACTTACAGGGCTTTAGATTCCGAGCGCTGTCAGAAGTGAATTTAAGTACTGGTGACTAGGCTGCCAAAAAACACGTGTAGCCTCCTCCTTCTCATCACCGCCCATCTTCAGACATTAAAATCTCCTTGTGTGTAAAACATAATGACAAGTGAAAGAAAGGCTGCCGGTTCAGAACCAGCCTCCTCTTGGCGCCGTTGGACCGAGGAGAGAAAAAAACCCTCCCGTCGCAATTCCGTTGGACACCCCCATCTACCGTAACGTTTTCAGGCGCTTGGGCACACCAGCAGCACGGTCAGGCTCCTTGCTCCCGTGCGAATTCCCCCCGGATCCTGCTCCAGCTCACGCGAGTTTCCCCGCCCTGGGAGAGGTAGTGTATTGTGCAACCCAACGCAGAGAAAGCTAGAAACAGATGCTCAGCCGAAACGCTGGTGAAAGATGCGGTCCGTCGTCCTGCGGGTCCGCCCTCCCTCTGCCTTTGACCAGGAGATGTGGATTCAGCCTCCTCCGGGATCTCTGCGGAGATCTGCTTCTTTGCAGGGGTGAGGGGTGGGTGAGGGGTGGAGATGGTGGTGGGAGGCACTCTTAGAATGAGCGCTGCTGATGATTATATACAATCATAGCTGCTAGTTGGCTTCTTGATTATTCTGCGCAAGGCAAGGTGCTAAGCACCTACACGTGTATTCTTTCTTTACTACAACCCTAGGCATTAGTCACCTTTGTCTGTAGTTTACGAATGGAAAGGCTCCAGCCTTTCACAGAGAGGTTAGATCAGGTTTCCAGCTGCAGCCAGTGGTGGATCTGCAGTGTGAGCCCAAGTGTGTCTGAATCCACAGCTCTCCTTCTTGCTATGTCTCATGCCTCACTCAGTCCCACCTTTTAGTACGGATTCCTGTACTGGGATGTATCTGAGTAAGAAGTTGCTCCAAAAGCTAGCAGCTTAAAAACATTAAAACCAAGAAACATTTTTATTTTCTCTCTTTCTTTTTTTTTTAAAAAATGTTTTTAAAATGTCTTACTTGTTTTTGAGAGAAAGAGATAGAGCATGAGCCGGGGTGGGGCAGAAAGAGAGGGAGGCACAGAATGCAGAGGGGGCTCCAGGCTCTGAGCTGTCAGCACAGAGCCCAACACAGGGCTGGTTGGTGAACCGAGAGATCATGACCTGAACTGAAGTCGAACACTCAACCGAATGAGCCACCCAGGCGACCCTATTCTCTCTCTTTCGGTTTGTTTAGATCAGTTGTTTGTTCAAACTAAGTGAATGCACTTTATAGGTTTCCCCTCAAAAAAACCTTCTTTTAATTAATGCAACTTACTTGGTTAAGGGACAGGGTTGTCCTCTAGAGTTTTCTGTGTTCTTTACGTCAGTGACTACATCCCTGTGGTGCCATTTATCATGTTCTTTTGTTCTTCTGTCTCCCGAGTTTCTTGTGAAGTGTAGGTAACTCTAGCAGCTTGGTCCGGTGCCTCTTTAATTCTGGGGCAAGAGTGCTGCATAGGGACAGCATAGTCTACCATGGAGAGGACAGACATGGCTACTTGCCAACGCCAGCTTTCCTGGGCTCAGCACGCCCTGACCGCTCCGTTCCTCTGCTCACCTCCATTTGCATTCATTCCTTCTGTTATTCTTTACTCACTCTTCTGGGTGGTCAGGCCCAGAATCCTCCTCCTGCTTCCAGATAGTTCTCCCTAGAGTTAGTGGTCGTGGTGGTCGGCCAGTGTGTCTCAGGTCGAATTATGTTGGGCATTACTGGAAAGTTCCAAGCCAAAGCCTGTGGTAAGTCCCAACCAAACTGAATTTTGAAGGAAATTTTGTTTAAGCTGCAATCCTGGAAAGCAGCCAGGCTCCATGCTGCCTGGCAGGCAGAGACATCCGTCAGAGTACGAAGAGCTGGGACCTTTACTAATCATTCAGACCCAATATTGGCATTTTCTGGAATGAGCTCTGCCACGATAGTTGGTTGTTTGTGCTGCTGTGACGCATTTTCATTCCTAGTTTCTAGCTGCTTGGCTTACTGAAAAGTGCGTATTTTCACCAGCTGTTGGAACTTGGAGCTCCGTAGGTTTTTTTTGTTTTTTGTTTTTCACCAGATATTATAACGTTTGAGTTCCAGATACTCCTGAAATAATGGACACCTCGATTCCAATCCTGAAATTTTAAGAGTTAGTAATGGCACCTAATCTAGGAAATTCTTGGCTGGGATCCCAGGTACCAATCAGCTCTTAGGCTATTGACCAAGGGTTTTGATTTGTTCTGGAAATTAAATGAAATCGATAGTTCATATTAAAATAATATACACAATTCTGAAGGTTTCTAGAACTATATTTTTGATCATGGATTTCTACTCTTCCTTCTCAGCTTTCTGTCTCCAGTATAGTTTAAGGCAAGTAGACTTTGTTTCATTTAGAAAATAATACAGAATAGTGACGTTTTAAAAAAAAAAGTGCTAAGAGAACAGTTTTCTGTTCTTTATTTTTTAAACATTTGAGGGGGACGGTCTTGAACAAAGTTACTTATTTTTACTTTTTACTAAATTGCTTTCAGAATTTGAATCTACTAATCCCAGATATAATATTCTTGGATTCTTATTCCAAATTTTGCCATCTCAAATCTTTCTATGGAAATGGGTGGGCCATAAATTATAAATAAATTCTACATTTTGAGGGATAAATTACCCCGAGGACCGATGTGTAAATTACAGCTTAATCTTTCTTTTTCCCCTCAGCTCAGTTTTAAGAATAATGTTTTAGCCGACATATCTGCATTACTCTTTTTAGTCTTTGCTCAACATGAGAAATCCATTTCTGGTTTGCCCAACCGAGGATTGTATTGCTTTTCTTCCCAGTACGAAATCTAAAAGAAAAGAAAAAAGGAGAGGCAGATTTTGCTATAATGAACTCTCTAAATCTAGATCTTAATTATGACTTTTTTAAGGAAAAAATTTAAAAAGGCTACGAGTTAATTTTTTCCCATCCCATACATTTTCCATCTTAGGATGTTGAAAATTTATATTTTGAAGCATTTACTATATCTCGGGATATCAGGGAAGAATGAGTCCCTCGTAAGGAAATTCTTTGCCTTCTCAAATTTAATTCTCTAAGCATCTTTTTATATAATTCTTCAAAAATTTCAAAAGCATTTTATATACTGTCATTTCTTATCAAACAGGGCACCTGGGTGGCTCAGTCAGTTGAGCATCCGACTTCAACTCAGGTCATGATCTCACAGTTTGTGGGTTTGAGCCTTGCTTTGAGTTTTGTGCTGACAGCTCAGAGCCTGGAGCCTGCTTCAGGTTCTGTGTCGCCCTCTCTCTGTCTCTGCCTCTCCCCTGCTCATGCTCACTCCCTCTCTCTCTCTCTCAAACATTAAAAAAAAATTAAATGAAAACACTAACTCCAAGTAGTATAGTGTAGTGCAGGGGTCAGCAATCTCTTACATAAACGGCCAGAGAGTAAGCATTTTAGACTTTTCAGGCTGTAAGATCTCTGTTGCAATTACCCAGCTCTGCCTCTGTAGTGTGAAAGCAGCCATGGACAATATTTCAGTGGGTGAGCATGACTGTGTTCCAATAAAACTTTATTTAGAGGAACAGGCGATGGGCCAGATTTGCATAGGGGCCATAGTGTGCTAACCCCTGGTGTGGAAAGAATAGAATTTTGTGGCTCAGCTGAACTTAGATTTAAATCCCAGCTCTACTATATACTAGCTGTGTGGTCTTGGGCAAACTCTTGGCGTCTCTGGGCCTTACTTTCCAGATCTAGTAGATTGTTACATACCTTTTTCATGGTTGTTGAGGAGGAAAGCCATGATGCATGAAACAACAAGGCACATCTCAGTGCACTGTCTGTGGCTATTATTAATTTGTATTTGTTGCTTCTCTTGATCTTAAAATGATCTGAGAGGTTTGTAAGAATACATGCAGTATGATAAAAGAGAAAGAAGAAATCTGCTGGGGCACCTGGGTGGCTCAGTCGGTTAAGCATCCAACTTCGGCTCAGGTCATGATCTCCCGGTTCGTGAGTTCAAGCCCTGTGTTGGGCTCTGTGCTGACAGCTCGGAGCCTGGAGCCTGCTTTGGATTCTGTGTCTCCCTCTCTCTCTCTCTCTGCCCCTCCCCCACTCACGCTGTGCCTCTCCCTCTCTCTCAAAAATAAATAAACATTAAAAACAATTAAAAAAAGAAATAAGAAATGTACTTACACAGAGAAAGGGGATAAAAGCAGACTAGTAAGATGTGGCCCTAGCCAAGCAGTGGATCTTAATAATCTTTCGAAATCCTTAAAAACTGGACCTCAGAATGAGCTTTGAGATTACTGGCAACCAAGAGAAGGGGGAAAATGACCTTCATGTTGCCTGCAAGCTGGAAGCATTACAAGATCCAAACAGAAATGATTGTCGTCATCGCAGCGTTCCGCTGAGGATCTCAGAGTAAATGGCTAGATCTGTTTTCTTTGCTATTGCTACATCTGTTTCCCTTGGCTTTCGGTAGCTTTTCCAGATGACTAGTGTTGCCATAAGAGCATCCTGCTTTGAATGTACAGGTACATTGGGAAGGTATAGTGGGACCTACTGAAAATAATCAGCCTGTGTCTTCTTTGGTACCAAAGTACCCATCTGCCTTCTGCTCCCCTCCTTTTCTGTATGTGTGTGTGTGTGTGTGTGTGTGTGTGTGTGTGTGTGTGTGTGTGTGTGTGTGTGTGTTTTAACTTTTTCCCTTCACATCATTATTTATTCGGTGTTTACAATGGTCCAGGAACTGGGCTAGGCACTAGCATTACACCATTTGCTGCCTCACTTCTACCCAGCCTTATTTCTCTCTTAGAATATTTGTGAAGCTTGAAGATTTTTTTTTTTTTTTGATAGCTTTCCATGATGACTCTCTTCAAAAACAAATCCTTAGTGGAGGAGAATATTTATTAAGTTAATTAGGGGCCACATTGCAATTAAATTTGTCAGAAAAAAAAAATTCAGTGAGGCTTTGACCGTCATTAAAAGCCGTCACAGCTAAGGAATACATGAAACTGTGTTCGAATTAACCACAACGATGTTTGCAAAATAAACAGTTTTGATTTCCCAACAGATTTCTCAGTTCAGCCATCACTATCATGTTTCATGACATCAAAGTGATATATGTTAATTGAAGACACACACAAAAAAACTTCCCTTCCAGGAAGAATAAAAAAACCAGCTTTGGAGGACAGGTACAATTACTCTGTGGTTGCCTTCTCCTACACTCACCATCCCACCAATGTATACATAGCTCATGTTATGTCTTCAGCTCTAGTAAATAATAATAATTTTATTGCTGGTTTTCAACAATGAACGCTTAAGTCACTGGACTCGAGCAAAAGTCAGCAAAGCTTTTCCATAGAGAATCAGGCAGATACATAAAAATATTCTAATATTTTTGCCTTTGTCAGCCAGATGGTCCCTGTTGCAACTAGTGTTGAGTGCATCTTGACTGTTGAGTGAGACCTTTGTAATTCAAAAGTAGCCACTGAGAAGTTAGAAATGACTGGGTGGTTTTCTGTGTTCCAATAAAACTTTATTCATAAAAACAGGAAGTGGGTTGAGGTTGGGACTTGGTCTGGGAGTTGCGGCTGGCTAATTCTTGGGCCAGAACCCACTGTCTCTTGAAATGGGACTTCTTTTGATAGCATCTTGTCTTCCTGTGAGAAATACATGCCGTTTTTCTTAGAAAATGGATTATGTTATTAGCCCGATCAAGATAAATAAGTATATATAGCCAGCATTTGTGTGCTTGGTTAATTTCAGCCCTGCAGAAAGTACTCTGATACTTAGAGGCTTGGAGCAAAGGTAAGAATTTGAGTAGAACAGCGTGCTGTGCGGAGGTTTGGAAATACTGCCATATGGGAAAGCAGGCCACCTAAGACAACTAAGTGTTGTTTAAATACTAAGACACTGAAGTCCTAACTGAGGCTTGGAACCGTGTAATGATGATGATGATACTAATTGCTCATATCTGTCACCTATTTATTATGTGTCAAGCACTGTTAAGTACTTCTGTGTCGTCTCATTTGATCCTCACTAGGACTCAGGGTAGGCCACAAATGGTGGAAGAACGGCGGTGTCTTAGGGTTCAGCCTAATTCAATGAGCAGCCACATCTCATAGATCAAGATATCAAGGCTTAACGAGATTAAGGACCTTGACCAAGGTCATGCTCGCCAGTAGGGAGTGAGGCTACAAGTTGGTCCACAATCTCTGCTGCCTCTGAGCTCGGCTTAGACAGTAGTTTGGAGAATCAGGAAGATCTGTCTCATTTGGGAAATGCATCATGCAGGACGCATTGCCTCCAAAGGCAATTTGTCCCATTAATAGGATGGATGACAACCTCTGCCTACTGGGACAATTATTAAGGTCACTTCAAGGTTGAAGGAGACGCTCCTTCCAGCCAATTTGCTATCACCAAGAGGAAGTCATTTTGCTGAAATATGTAAAAGGAGGTTAAGCCCAATGGAAGAGAAGCTCCTCCCTTCAGTTAAGGAACTTGGGCTGTTTTCCACCAGACATAGAAGGGGTCTTGTCTGCAGAGTCAGGGTAAGCAGAAATGGCAACTATTTACTCTCGTTTGCACTTGTCTTTGTACATTTATTCCAAATGTCAGTGTTCATTTCCCCTTACTTCCCACTTGCCTTCATCATGATGCTGATCAGGTAGACAGAAGTAGACCAAGGGGTCATTTTGCTATTTATGCACCTGAACTGCCACCGTGATCACTCTCAAACACAAACCCAGCCCTGACACTGTCCTGCGGAGGGACCTTTCGGTGATGTCTTGCCACCTGAACTGCCAAGGCTGCACTTACTTGCTGGTGTGGCCTCCCAAGGCCTCTGGGCTCTGGCCCCTCCTCCACCTTCATTTACCGTTGTGTCTTCCCAATCCCGTGTCTCTGTACTCTGCGTAGGGAGATGCTGAGAGGTTCTGCCTCCTGATTCTGGGCCTGTGCTCCTGACTTGAGCCCCTCCTCTCCTCCCTGTCCACCACCTGCTCACCGGATGACTTTGTCGCGTCCTGTGTAGAATCTCCATGTTCCCTCCTCTCACCTCCACAGCATGGTTGAATTGATAAGTCACTTCTCAGAGTATCAACAACACACGCCATCATCACACTTGAATCCTTTGGGGATGCTTTTTTCTCCATTGATTTTTCTTTGTGAGGCTCATCCCCACAGAGGCAGCAACCTTGGCTAACCTTCGTCTCTGGATTTCTGTCCCACACCTGACTAGCGTGGAGACCACAGCACGTTCCTTAATCTCTCCGATCCTCAGTTTCTTCATCAGTACAAGTAGGAGATGATGGCATTCCCATCGTGGGTGGCTGAGAGGATTAAACAGCATAATGTCTGTAAAACCTAGTACCTGATGCCTGATAAACACTTAATAAATTTTAGCTGTGTCGTTGCTATCACTGTCATCACCCTTTGTGATGATTACATACATATACTGCCTTATAATAAGCTCACAGAAGTTGATGGATAGGGTGGGTTGGGTGGCTGGGAGGGAGAAAGGAAGGATAAAAATGGAAAACCACAGTTCTCTTTGGTGACCCGAACTCTGTTTTCAACGTGCCGATTCTCAGCCATTCCCAGTTCTTGAACTGATACTTCCATGGGTGGTATTGAGGTTATATATTTACAGGTCTTGGGAAGCAAATTTTAAAGTAATCATATATACAGTAGCTCCTGCAGGCAAAAAACAAAAACAAAAACAAAAAAAAAACGAGACTAAACAAAACCATACCATAAAAGTTCCTTTCTGGGAAACCATGGGCTCCCCTGGTGCAGGGCAGACCACGTGGCCCTGGCGGCCTGGCATCATGGGGTGTGCACAGGGACCAGCACTTTCTGGGCCCTGCCAGGCCTGTTCTTTGACCTGTGCTGAGACCACCCTCCTAGTCATCGACGCAGCAAGCCCGTGATTACTCTCAGAGACCTCTGGTTTCTGTAAGACTCAGGAAAAACGTTTCACTGCCTGTGGTCGAGAATGTTACGTCCCATCTTGGCTTCTGAACCCAGCTTGGGTTTTCTCCGGGTACTGCCTAGGCACCCCCATTGTCACGTCCGAATTCTGCTTTTATAGAATTGACATATGGGGGACTTGTGCTTCAACCCCACGGCGCTCACGTTTTAATAACGTGGGAACCGTATCTTTTCCCCAGTAAACTGTTGAGAAGCTAACTCTTGTCAGCCCCCAAACTCGAATATACATCTGAAATAAATCAACGGTGCTATGCCGCGGCAGCCTGCTGAAAATCCCCAAGGAAGATGATATTTTTAGTGGAACTACCTGTCACCACACTGTGTTTTTGATATTGTGAGTCCTTTGTTTTCTTCATTTTGTAAAAATCTACCCAACACCTTGTCATTCAGAAAAATTGAAACAGATCCTCTCAATTAGCGGCAAAAGTTCTTATTTTGCCTTTCAAAAGCTTCTACTTCTGTTACAGTTCAGACACCGACTCGTAATCAAAAAGATGTTTTAGCTGACGTTATGCAGTAATTGATAACCAAAAACAGAAAGAAGAAAAGGTTCGTGGTTGTCTGAGAAGCACAAGTAATGGGAAGGTTGACAAACGATGTGGCTTTGGGAAACGGATCTGGGCACGAGGTCTCCGCCTGAAAGGACAGAGGTGTTTCAGTTTGCCACGTCAGATCTCCGAGCCCCCAAGGGACCATCACCCGTGGGTCTCAGCTCGGCTGTGCGTGGAGTCAGCTGGGCACCGTTAAAAAACGCTGACGCCTGGCTCCTGCTCCCATTCTGACTTCCAGTTTCTGGGATGTGCGCTGGGACTCGGGCCGTTAGAATCTTCCCAGGCGGTTCTTGGGTGCTCACTGGGGCTCGCTGGGGCTGGAGTCGTGGTTATCATTTGCCCACCTGGAGTTCAGCAGGGATAATTGCCTCACCTCTTCTGCTGTCATCCCCTCCCCTAAAGCAGCTCAGAGCATTGACAGAGGTCTCTCACAGACCACCATTAGTGTGGTGTCAGACCAGCTCAGGTTCAAAGCCTGTCTTGACAGCGTAGGACCCTGAGCGAGTTAACTTTGTTTCTCTGACCCTCCGTTTCCTCATCTGTGAGATGGAGTGCAATGGAGGGTCCGAGCTGCATTCTGAGGATTGAAAGCGAGAAGCGTTTATATGTTCAAGGGTGTATCTGTGTCTGGAGAAGAGCCCATCTGTGGTAAAAAGGTGGCTGTGCCCACTGTCACCTTCCACGATGCCCAGTGCAGAAAGCTCATAGAGGTGGGGTACCTGCAGGGGGGCTCTGGGAGCTCAGAGTGAGGAAGCCAGGGTGGCTGTCTGCCCTGTGTGATGTGCCCCTTTATGACAGGGCTTGGATAGATACTGCCAGGGTTTGAAGTTTTCTGTTGGTCAAAGTGCCCTTCTCCCCATGACACATATTTGTTCCTCTCACGTCTTGTCATGTGCTTGCTGTGTTTTATGTAGCTACTCAGAAAAGGCAGTTCTGAGACCCGACCCCTGGACAGTCAACCCGTCTGTCCTGAATGTGGCCATACCACCTCTCTGGAAGACTTTCTCAGAGTCTTTCCATAATATTTGCATAAGTCTTCAGGAAAAGTTTTGGGATTCTAGGGAAACATACAGAATAAAGCACAAATTAACCATAATTCCACCATCCTGGACACTCCATGTTGACAGCTTGATGTACCCGTTTTTATTCCGTGTTCATAGTTTCTTGAAAAGAGAAAGTCTGTTGACATGTATTCTTTACGCATTTTTAATTGAGATCTAACTCACATGTAATAGAATTCACCATTTAAAGTGTTCAGTTCATTGGTTTTTAGTATATTCACAGAGTTGTTCAACCGTTACCACTGTTGAATTCCAGAACATTTTCGTCATCCTCAAAACAAACCCTAACCCATCAGCTGTCACCGTGCAGTTCCTCTCCATCCCAGCACCTCCCTGGCAACCCCCAATCTGCTTATGGTGTCTGGATTTGTGGCCTTTTGTGTCTGGCTTCTTTCACTTAGCACAATGGTTTTAAGATTCATCCATGTTCCGCACGCATCGGCCCTCCATTCTCCTTTTTTTTTTTTTTAATTGCCAAATAGGATTCCATTGTATTGATATAATACTTGCTTTATGCATTCATGAGTTGATAAACATTTGGGCAGTTTATACCTCGGGGCTGTTAAGAATAATGCTTCTATGAACATTCGTGTACAGAGTTTTGTGTGGATGTATACTGTCATTTGTCTTGGGTGTATGTCTAGGAGTGGAGTCGTGAGGTCATGTGGTGACTCTCCGTTTAACTTTTTGAGGAACTGTCAGCCTTTTCTATAGCTGCTGCACCATTTTACGTTCCTACCAGCAGAGCGTGAGTTTCCGGTTTCTCCACAAACTCACCAACATTTGTTAGTCTTCTTCATGTTCTTCACTTACAGCCATCCTTTCTCATCGTAGCCACCTTAGTGGTTGGGAAGTGGTTATGTTACATATATTCTCTTATAATCTGTTTTTCTTCATTCTTTAAAGAAAATTTTTTTAATGTTTATTTATTTTTGAGAGAGAGACACACACAGAATGCGAGTTGGGGAGGATCAGAGAGAGAGGGAGACACAGAATCTGAAGCGGGCTCCAGGCTCTGAGCTGTCAGCATAGAGCCCAACACGGGGCTCGAACTCACAGGCGGTTGAGATCGTGAACTGAGCCAAGGTCAGATGCTTAACCTGCTGAGCCACCCGGGCGCCCCTGTTTTTCTTCATTCTAAGAACACCATGGGAATTTTTTTATGTCATTAAACAGATTTTTTTTTAAGTTTTTTTTTTTTTTTTTATTTTGAGAGAGAGAGAGAGAGAGAGATGCATGTAAGCAGGGGAAGGGCAGAGAGAAGACAGAAAGAGAGAGAGCGAGAGGGAGAGAGAGAGAATCCCAAGTATGCTCCACATGCTGTCAGCATGGAGTCCTACCTGGGCCTTGAACTCACAAACTATGAGATCCTGACCTGAGCCGAAACCAAGAGTCGGACTCTTAACTGACTGAACCACCTAGGTGCCTGGCCAAACGTATTTCTATAGCTTGAATTTTAGGAGCTTTACAATAATCCATTGCATATAAGTAAAGTTATTTAACCAAGCTTGAATTGTCAGATGCTAGGTTGACTCTCATTTTTTTTGTTGCTATTGTAAGCACTATGGTAAGATCCTGCACATACCTCCTTTTGGATCTCTTGCTTCCTTAGGATCCGTTCTTGCAAGGGGAGTTTCTGGATTCATTCAAAGTATATGAATATCTTTAATACTGCTGGTGAATACAGCCAAATTACCCTCCAGAAATGTTACATGTGACTTTTTCTCATTTCTTTCTGAAACACTGGGCAATTGCTATTAAAATCTGAAATATTTATTTAATGGCCATCAACTATGTATTATCAAGTGCAAGGTTTCTGTTCGTTAGTCACTGAAATTCTCTTTTCAGTGGCTGATTCATGTCACCTGTGCCCATCGTACCCGGGGGGAAGAGAAACCACTTCCTGGTAGGGGCAGAAGAGACATCCTAGGTTTTCCTTTATTGGTGAAGATGCGTGGGGGAGCTCACTGGGGCTGAGCAGTCTGGGAAAGTGGACAGAGCACTGCACCGGGAGTCAGGAAGGACTGGCCGTCTCCCAGCTCTCTCACTATCACTATGACCAATTCCAACTCATTCCTTGTCTTAGATGGCGGTGTTCTAGGCTCCTTCTTGGGTTTTCTGCATTGTAGAAGCACAGCTCTGGCATGTGACTCTGTTAATTTTTCAGAAACTTTCTCAGGCTCAGCTCTGATGTGACACCTACAAGCAGAACTTGCCACCCTATTAGAGGGAGGCCTTCCCATTGATTTTCCACGAGAATTCGCTATGACCTTTAAAGACCCTGACACCAAAATAGATTTCAATCCCAGGCTTCCCTGCCCTGTTTGACCCTCAGGTGTCTTGGCCCAAGCAGACCTTTCTTCCCTCTTTCTCATCCTGTGGGAGAGTCCCAGGCTTAGTGGAGCTGTGGATGAGGTTCGTTTTGTTTTATTTGCTACTGCACTCAACTGCACCACTGGAATAAGAGTGGGTTTGCCAGTACCTGCCGGGGCAGGCTGCCAGCTGGGGCTTCCCGTCCTGCTTTTTGGTTTGTTTTTGTCTTCTTGGGATGGTTTCTGAGTGATCACATTGGTCTAGTTCTGTTTCGTTTTAATAAAAGGCTCAACCGCCTTTATGATCTCTCAGGCAGATGTCAGACCTATTTATTTTACCATCATGTATACACAAGTTTTGTGACAGCAAAAGTGGTCCACACCCATTGGAGAACATTTGAAAAAATGTGGAAAAGCGTACATATGAAAATTGCCCATTTTCCTGGTCCTCCATTAATCTCTCTTTATTTCTTAAAATTCATTACTATGGAGACTTTCAAATACACACGAGAGAGAGAAAAGGTATAATGGGCTTTACCATAGCCTTTATTTAGCTCTTACAATTATCAGCATATGGTCAGTTTTACTCAATCTGAAGCCCCTTTCTTGCGAGATTACTTTAAAGCAAATCTAAGACATTATAAATTTCCATCCATGAACACAGTGTTACTAATCCATAGTTAATACTGCTGTTCATATTTCAGAAATCGCCTTCCGTTCTGTTTTTTACTTTCAGTGGCACAATACGCATTCTATAGGAAAGACATTAAACATCTATGTGTTTAAATATGTATTTCAAATACTTTTTAAAAATTTGTTTCTCATAAGTTTTTCCCTAAGTTTTCTGTAATTATTTAGTTGAGACAGTAAATCTGCAAAATGTTACCGTAGGTCCTAATATTACCTGTTAAGATCCTAATAATAGGCTAAAATAGTGTCACAAGCTAAAACCATTTAGCTTTGCGTAATCAATCAACTGTCAAAAAAACAAACAAACGAACAAAAAAACCCAGAACACCCAAACCACACAACCTTGTTTTCATTGAAGTCACTTTGTCTTGCTTGAGTCTTTTTTTTTTTAATGTTTATCCATTATTTATGTGAAATTCACATGTTTTTAACGTTTATTAATTTTTTTAAAAATTTTTTTAATGTTTTATTTATTTATTTATTTTTAAGACAGAGAGACAGAGCATGAGCAGGGGAGGGGCAGAGAGAAAGGGAGACACAGAATCTGAAGCAGGCTCCAGGCTCTGAGCTGTCAGCACAGAGCCCGACGCGGGGCTCGAAGTCACAAACTGTGAGATCATGACCTGAGCCGAAGTTGGATGCTTAACCAACTGAGCCACCCAGGCGCCCCAATGTTTATTAATTTTTGAGAGAGAGACAGAGTGCGAGTGGGGGAGCGGCAGAGAGAGAGGGACACACAGATTCCGAAGCAGGCTCCAGGCTCTGAGCTCTCAGCACGGAGCCCGCCACGGGGCTCCAATTCCTGTACTGTGAGATCGTGACCTGAGCCGAAGTTGGATCCTTAACCGACTGAGCCACCCAGGCGCCCGTTGAGTCTCCTTTTCTGTTCTTGATGGAAGTGTGAGGCAAGGGTGGATGGGGCCTGGAGAGCTGTTAGCCACAGCTGCCCCAGTTCATGGTGGATGGAGCCCAACAGAAGGCCACCTAGCTCATTCCTAGAGTGTCATGGTAGGTTTCTCAGAAGCCAAGGGTTTTTTTGTAATTGAGATAGAATTTGTAGACCATAAAATTCACCATTAAAATTTTTTTTATGTTTATTTACTTTTGAGAGACAGAGAGAGATGTGGCACAAGTGGCAGAGGGGCAGAGAGAGGGAGACACAGAATCCGAAGCAGGCTCCAGACTCTGAGATGTCAGTACAGAGCCCAACGCGGGGCTCGAACTCACGAGCCGCGAGATCATGACCTGAGCTGGAGTCGGACGCTCAGCCGACTGAGCTACCCAGGCGCCCCTAAAATTTACCATTTTAAAGTGTACAATTCGGGGGGGTGCCTGGGTGGCTCAGTGGGTTAAGCGTCAGACTCTTGCTTTTGGCTCAGGTCATGATCTTATATTTTGTGGGATTGAGCCCCGTGTCAGGCTCTGCCTGGTGGCACGGGGTCTTCTTGGGTGTCTTCCTCTCTCTGTCCCTCCCCTACTTGCGGTCTCTCTCTCTCTCTCTCTCTCTCTCTCTCTCTCTCAAATAAAGACTAAAAAAAAAATCACGTGTACCGTTCAGTAGTTCTTATTCTAGCCACTGGCTTGTGCAACCATTACAGTATTTCCAGAACATTTGTATCACTCCAAAAAGAAACTCGTGCCTGTGCCCATTAGCAGTGATTTCCCACCTCCCGCCACTGCTTCCGCCCTTGGCAACAGCTCATTTTTCTCTCTCTACTGATTTGCCTCTTCCGGACTTCCATATTAGTGGAATCATACAACACTTCATCTTCTGCCACTGGCTTCTTTCACTTACCATAATGTTTCTGAGCCATGGCACGATCAGTATTTCATTGCTTTTTATGGCCGAATAATATTCCATTACACAGGTAGACCACATTTTGCATATCCATGCATCATTTGGTAGACATGGGGCATATTTCCACTTCCTGGCGATTCGAAGCAATGCTGCTGTGAACCTTATTCCCAGTGTCTTGCCTTCTTGGAAGAAATCCTGGTACTTGGGGGTGAAAGGTGTTAGAAGGTAGGGTGATTCAGACAGTGAAACGACTCTCTGGGGACCAGTATTCCTCCCATGCTCAACAAGGCCCTTGCCAAGCCCCTCTTGAAGAACGGCCCACTGGGACGTGCCCAGCGGTCTTCTGATCTTCTAGAAAGCATGTCTCCTGGGGAGAAGTTTTCAAGTCCACAATCACAGCCCACGAGAGACCAAAATGTTGTAGTTACCTTTTTCTGTTTGAGCCACCAACACAAAGTGACAGGCTGCCTCCAACTTGGGCTCAATTATTTTGTAAAGCTTTTTGTTTATTTGACCTCTCCTGACCCAGGAAATAATTCCAACCAATGATGGTTGACTCCCTTTGGCACTGGGGTCTGGTTGCTTTACAGCTGATGACAGAGGGGCCACACTGCTACCGTATGTGAACTAATCCTTAACTCCTGAGCTGCGTGCTGTTTTCCAGCAAGGTTGTATTTCTTCATTAGCTATTCCCAGGGCCCAGGGAGTCCCAGAGGATGTCAGAGTACATTAATTTTTATCATAACATGGAATCTTTCAGGTCTGAATGGCAGCACACAGCTGTCAGGGGCTTTCTGAACTCGATTACAGCTCCATATATCTCTAGGCAAAACAGAGGCAGGAGTCCTCATTGGCAGGGGAATGTACAAAATGCATGAGACGTTTTATTGTTCGAGTAACTTGACCATGCACTTAAGCACATTCCCCAGCTAATTTTTTTTTCCTGTTGTCCACGTAAATTCCCCTCTGCCACCCCACTTTAAACCCCCTCCCTTCCCGGTGACCGCATAAGGTATATTTTAACGAAGCTCTTTTGCGTCATGGTAATGAAATCATCATCTGGTACTTAGACAGCTATTGTATAAGCATATTAAAAAATGAACGTTCCCAAGATTTTTTAGCAGAATTTATTTAGCAGATTGGTATTGCAGAAGTTTATAAATAATGGCTTGTAATGCTTAATATTGCTTTATGGCTACAAAATACAATTTTAATTCAAAAGAATGCTAATTTGTTTTCACAGAGGCGAGTTATTTCTTCATTGACTTTATATTTTCCGCTTGTCCACAGAGTAGAACGTTTGGAGGGATACATTATACTTAGAGAAGGATGCCCAGGTATTATTTTCGCCTTGTCAGCAAATGCCAGGAATCCCCTGTGAGCAAGGTCCTGTCTTACAGTCACTGCTCGGTGTGCATATAAGGACCCTCCCACAAGGAAATCACAGTGAAAGAGAGGAGCCAGCCAGTGTTTTCAGTTGTGAGGGCAAGTGGATTCTTAGTAGGCATGGCCAAATAATTTACTGCCAGCTCTCGTTCCTTCACTCAAGTGTCGCGGATAATTCTGATTTTTTTCGTAATGGATGTGTTTTCTAAGGCCACGTGCCCTATTCATTTAATTACTCCCTGTGCCAGAGAGCCAAATCGCACGAGCTCTGTGAACCATAGAGCACTTTCCCAGAGTCCTCATATCACTTTTTATGTATAAGCTGGACACAGGCAAGTACTCTATCTTAACACATACTAATTTTTTTAAAACTAAAGCCAGAACAGCAGTCCTCCTTAGCAGCTGTTTTTGCAGAGGGCAAAACTGAGAAATACAGGTGTTGGTTTCCAGTGCATCGTTTTTATTTGTTTGTTTTTAAGTTTGTAATGTTTGTGTATTTTTGAGGAAGAGACAAAACACAAGCGGGTGAGGGGCAGAGAGGGGGGGGCCAGAAGATCTAAAGCGGGCTCTGCACTGAGAGCAGAGAGCCCGGTGTGGGGCTTGAACTCACAAACTGTCAGATCATGACCTGAACTGAATTCGGACTCTTAACCGACTGAGCCCCCCCAGGTGCCCCTCAGTGTGTCTTTTTTTACAAAAGTGATTACAGGTGGTCCTTAAATTTGATGCAAATTAGGCAAGTGGCACAGAGATGACTGCACTGTGGACGAAGCCAACACGGAGAGAGGCTGTATGGGTTAAAGCCAAATTTCTGTGCGTATGCAGTGATTGAATCACATGAGCAAGGATGCAGAGAGCTGTCACCTGCGATCTCTTACTTAGTTTTCAGGGATTCAGTGATTCAACAAACTTCTTTTGCGTCTCAGACGTGGTGCTGCGTGTGGGAGCACAGGGGTGACTTCAGCGACAGACTCAGCCCTTCAGGGGTTTCTGGCCACCCGTAGTGACTACTCCGTTTTGTGTCCCCGAAAACTGAGCACCACAAAGAAAGTAACCAGCTCCCTCTTCTCTAAATAATGCCAGCCCCGGCCCTCCGTGTCCGCCAGCTTCTTCCCTTCCTGCATTTATATGAGTAACACTCACACTCTCTGAGTTCCCTTGTGGAGTTTTTTCAACTCTACATTAGCCTCCCAAGACTACTTTCACATCACCAGTGAATTTCTGTAGGACGTGACCATCATTCGTCAGATGAACAAATGGGAGTTTGCCAAGAGAGACTTTGGTTCATTTGCATTTGCCCCATCTGTGGGAGCTACGTTCAAGTGAAGTTACTGGGTTATGAGCGTGGTTGAATTTATTTATCCTTACTGTTCCCACCCTTCCATCCTTATTGTGCTCATCATTGTTTGTCCAAAGTATTAAATATTCTCAGGGAGCCAGAACACAGGGCGATAAAGAGCTGAATGCAAAGGGGAAGAACGAAACGAAACAACATTGAACTGTAACAAAAAGCATCACACCCGCATTTGAGATATCGTGTCAGCTGGATTAAGTGCTCTTCGTGGCATAATTACCAAATTGACACATATTTTCTGGAAAGCCCTCTTGGAAGAAGGCGTAGGTATTTTCCTGTGGTACACCTTGCGCCATTAGGCGAGGTTGAGATTTTGCTGCTGGGCCTGTACATGATAGGATGGGAAAATATAATCAAGGTAATCAACACGAGGCAAAAATTTAAGGAAATCACAAAAACAAGCGTGTTTCTATTTTCCGTTAAGTGTATGTACTGATGTTCTGGAATTCACTCTAAGAAGTTGTAAATGGTGCATGAAATGAAAAATTCCTGGTGGTCTCCAGGGACGCAGCCAGTGCTCGACTCTATTCCTGCTGATTGGTTTGGATTATTTTCTTTATTCTAACTTGGAAAAAAAAAAGTGTAGCTGGGTTATCTTAACAGCAGAATCCACTCTGGGTTAATTATTACTTTAATGCTTGATGGTGTCCTTAAATTCTTAAAACCTGTGGGTCCTTTAAAATTGAGAAGCGCAGCGAGGCCGTCACTGACCATCTAAACTGATGTTGATTTTATGTGTTCATATTTCTCTTGTTCCACTTGCCTGATTTCCTTGCATATTTATTGAGGATCTTCCCTGCCAGAGATACCGGGTAAGAATGTGGGAAACCACGTATAGGTATTTTGTAAATATGGGAGACCATTATATACATATTTTATATCTCTGAATTATTGATAGCTAGCATGTCCCCAAAGTGTAGTCAAGGTCTAGGAAATAGGCAGCTGAGAAAAAAATAGCATGTTTTAGATACCATCATCCCTTTAACGGCTGATGTGAGGTATTTTACATTTCTCTCTAATTTTCATAACTAGCAAACAAGGTGGGTATTATCATTCCCTTTTTTAAAAAAAGTGTCTTTTATCGTTTATTCATTTTTGAGAGATGGAGAGAGGCCGAGTGTGAGTGGGGGAGGGGCAGAGAGAGAGGGAGACACAGAATCCGAAACAGGCTCCAGGCTCTGAGCCA
The DNA here is from genome assembly GCF_018350195.1 of Panthera tigris. Taxonomy (NCBI): domain Eukaryota; kingdom Metazoa; phylum Chordata; class Mammalia; order Carnivora; family Felidae; genus Panthera; species Panthera tigris. Next base: position 52,007,230 of record NC_056674.1, read on the forward strand.
TCAGCACAGAGCCTGATACGGGGCTTGAACCTGTGGACCACAAAATCATGACCTGAGCTGCAGTCGGACGCTTAACCGACTGAGCTGCCCAGGCTCCTCTCTCTTTTATCATTATTATCATTGTGAGTTTGAGCAGCTGATTATATATTTTTTCCAGTATGTTACCGTAAGTAAGCATTTTTGTAAAAGTTTGTTGGTATGGCACCTAAAATCCTCTTGACTTTTGCCGTTGGCACGCACGCTGTGCGAGAGCCTCTCGGACAGTTATGGTCTTGGTGGATTGCTGGAGTGTTGAGAACCTTCCCTGGGCTTGAGGTAGCTGCTCAAGAGAACTGCCATGTTCTGTTGTAGGCTGCCATCCGTGAATTCAAAATCTAGCAGCCCTAGCTCTTTGAGCAGAGATCTACCTTGGAATTCTACAGTATTTTTTTCCTCTTCCTCTTCTGGAAGAAAAAGAAAACCTAACACTTAGTAAGTCTGAGAAACAGTTGCATTTGGGACTTTGGGTCCTTAGGCCCTTTTTTCTGTTGAATTTCAGACTATTTCCAAATAGTATGAATTCCCCACAGCTCGCTTGAGAAACGCCCCAGATGGCGTGGCATTCTGTTTCAAGGAGGAATTGAAAAGTATTTCCCTTTACATAACATTACACTGAGCTCATTCTTTTGCCGTGTCTGAGATGGAATCCCCAAAAGCCACAATTGTGTTAATATTCCGCAGGGTGTTTATTTAGGCTGTAAAGGTCTGTCTCGTTTTTTGGAGCATGTTATGATTCAGTTTACAAATCTTCACTGTAACTCAACCCTGTGATGGTTGCTACTGCTGATCATAGACTCTTTCAAAGCACCTTCTCAGTCTTCACGTTTGACATTGTGTGTCTGGTTCTTTGGTTGTTTGACTCATGATGGGCTGGTCTTATCCTCAAAGCATAAATAACTCTGTCTTCATGGATCAGCTAGGACCAAGTGCACTTTTCCCCTCCTTCTCTTGCCATATTCTAGGTAACAGTATAGTGTAAAACATGGTTATGGAATATGGTTTATAAACCAAATGTTTTAGGATTTGGGACAATAGCATTGATTCAGTGTATTCATTGACTCATTCATTCTTTCATTCATTCATTCTGTACCAAAGGCTTACTTCTTACTGCATGCAAACAAAGGCTGGGCAAGCAAAGACTTCTTTCCTATGGACACAGATTGTAGTCTGCTGGCAAAGATAACAGATTGTGGCACAAAGGTGAAGTCGTGGAGGAATGGATACAACCCAGGCAGAATTGAAGGCCAAGCCTCCTGGGAGACGCTATACCTCAGAAGCTGATCTTCTGTTTCCAATGAACACTCAAGATGTGCTTGGGTTGGGTTGTTGTTAGTTACTGAAGAGCATTCAGAATGGTTGGCAGGGTTGAGAATGGCAATGGATGTTTGTGGAGGACACAGACAGGATGTTGGGCCTCGAGGGGTCGGTGTCAGTAGGAGGGGACTTGTAGGTCAGGGATCTTGGGAAACAGATGGGTCTCCTGTCCCATGCATTTATCTAGTGGTCGTAGGTGGAAGGAACTTGTGTCCATTGGTTATATCTGTCTTTCCGTCAATCACACTGTTGGCAACCTTGGAAAAGATTGAGGGAAAGTGTTTAGGAAATTCAGAAGAGGGAGACAGTGCTATCATCCAGATGAGGAGCAAGGAATTCTCCAAGCAAGGAAGTGTCTTCTGAGTAGCACTTGGGAGACGGGGTGGGTTGTGATGTGTACAGTGGGCATTTGGGACCGAGTGAGGGACCCCATTAGTTCCATCTAAGTGGACCAGTAAAGTGAAGCGGGAAAGCACTCTGTGTCACTGTGTGAGCAAGGATTGGAAAGTCATGTGATAAAAACGTCACTAGTTTCTCTATTGTCCAGAAATGTCCACACCTACCATCGCCATGGGTGAGAGTCAGTTTGGAGATATGCTGAAATACTGGCATTTTATTCGAGTTTAATTTATATATATACGTATATATATATATATATATATACGTATATATATATATATGCACACGCATACACACACACACACACACATATATATATATATATATTTATTTTTTAATGTGTAGTCACCTTTCGAGAGACAGAGACAGAGTGTGAACAGGGCAAGGGCAGAGACAGAGGGAGACACAGGATCCAAAGCAGGCTTCAGGCTCTGAGCTGTCAGCACAGCACCCGATGTGGGGCCCAAACTCACGAACCCGGAGATCATGACCCGAGCGAAGTCAGACGCTCAACCAACTGAGCCACCCAAGCGCCCTTCAAGTTCAATTTCTTAATGTCACATCAGAGCATTGTTGTTTGTAGTTGTGCAGGGTGTGCACTGAACAAGTCTGGGGGCGCCATTCACATAGCCCACTATCTGTGTTCAACCCGCTGGCCCCATACAGCAAGCCTTCCTACTCCCTTCTTGTAAAGCCCATGTGTTTTCATGGCTAAGAAAAGGTTTTGGTGACAGTCCTAGATTTCAACTATGGCTTCTTCAACTACTTGACAGGAGACCTTTGGATTCTTAGTTTTTCACTCTGTTAAATGGTAATGATGCTGTCTACCTTGTGGGTTGCTATGATTATTAAAAAAGGATATTGACATTCCAAGAACCACCAACAGTGTTTCTTTAGACTGACATCGTGTGAATGTCCTTGTCAAGGAACATGTATAGGTCTCTCTCTCAGTTCATCTTTACTAGGTCTCTGTGTTCAAATAAACAGGCACTTCTTGAACTTTGTCTCTGACCACCATCTTATGCCCAGTATTATAGGATGAACAAAACCATGGAATTGCAGCCCTGCTGTTACAACATTTATAAGTAGAATGTAAAATTTCATAAGAAAGGATTTCTGTGATTGGTCAGAACCTCTGGGAAGCTTTCACCAAGAGGAGGTTCAACAGTTGCCTATGGAATTACACAGATACTAAATGCTTTACAAATTCAGAGGAGGAGCCATTCTTTTTGTTTTGTTTTGTTTGTTTTTATGTTTATTTATTTTTGAGAGAACGAACATGAATGGGGGAGGGGCGGAGGGAGGGAGGGAGAGAGAGGGAGAGGGAGAGAGAGAGAGAGAGAGAGAGAGAGAGAGAGAGAGAATACTAAGCATGCTTCACACTGTAAACGCAGAACCCGATACGGGGCTCGATCCCATGAACTGTGAGATTGTGACCTCAGCGAAAATCAAGAGTTGGATGCTCGACTGACCCACCACTAGGGGCCACGTAGAGGAGCTATTCTTTTTTTTTTTTTTTTTTTTTTCAACGTTTCTTTTAATTTTATTTTTGGGACAGAGAGAGACAGAGCATGAACGGGGGAGGGGCAGAGAGAGAGGGAGACACAGAATCGGAAACAGGCTCCAGGCTCCGAGCCATCAGCCCAGAGCCTGACTCGGGGGTCGAACTCATGGACCGCGAGATCGTGACCTGGCTGAAGTCGGACGCTTAACCGACTGCGCCACCCAGGCGCCCCTAGAGGAGCTATTATGGGTAGGGCAGTTCAGGAAGATTCCACGGGGGATTTGGGGTTTGAGTTGGCTCTTGAAAGAACATGGGACCCTCAGCATGGGTGTTGTAGATATGGGCCAAGTATTCTGTACTCTGCACTGTTACATTGACCTGTTCTCTCTGCAAGTAGATTTTAACATTTTTTCTCCTCATTTGTCTCCTGGAACCCAGGGCAAAGCACATCGTAAATAGTCCATGCATATTTTACTTGACCTCAGTCAGATTTAACAGTTTTGTTTGAATCACCTGTCAGGTACAAGGTGCTCTTCAGGTTGGTCCAGAGACTCGGAGGTGAATGAGGCCTGACTGGTGTGGCCCCCCACCAGGTACAGTTAGCACACAAATACACAAGTCGCTCATCCCCAGGGTGTGATTGGGGCCATTAGAAGCACACAAAGCCCTATTTTGTTTCTCTATTTTTTAAAGTTCTGTAGGGGTGCCTGGGTGGCTTGGTCATTTAAGTGGCCGACTTCGGCTCAGGTCATGATCTCACAGTCCGTGAGTTCGAGCCCCATGTCGGGCTCTGTGCTGACAGCTCAGAGCCTGGAGCCTGTTTCAGATTCTGTGTCTCCCTCTCTGTCTCTGCCCCTCCCCTGTTCATGCTCTGTCTCTGTCTCAAAAATAAATAAACATGAAAAAAAATTTTTTTATGTTCTATATATCTTTTTAAGTTGTATTTTACATGTTTTTAAGTTTCTATGTATTTTTAAGTTGTATATATGTTTGTAAATTGTATTTTACATACAGTAAAATTTACCCTTTTAATAATATGGTTCCATGAGTTCTGACAAACACACAGTCATGGAGTCACCACTGTCAAGACAGAGAGCAGTTTCCTTTCCCCTCAGATTTCCCCTGTGCCTCTTTGGAATAATTCCCACCTCTACCCCGAGCCCCTGGCAACCATTGATTTTTTTTCTGTCCCTGGAGTTTTGCCTTTTCCAGAATGTTATATAAATGCAAGTATTCCGTATGCAGCTTTTTTAGTTTGGTTTCTTTCACATAGCATGACGCATCTATTGGTTATCTGTTGCTGTTAAATTACTCCCAAAACTTAGTGACTTAAAACAGCAAACGTTTATCACCTTACTCTATTAGTTTTCTGTTGCTGTTGTAATAAATTACCACAAATGTATTGGCTTCAAACAACACGTATCCAAGGTGCAGGAGTATATATTCTTAGCAGCTTTTATAACATTATTAACAGTAAAATAATATTATAAATCTGCTGATTTCATTGGTTGGAAATATCTTATTTTAGTGATTGCTATGAGAGGATTTAAAAAAAATTTTTTTTTTACATTTATTTATTTTTGAGAAACAGAGTGAGACAAAGCATGAGTGGGGAAGGGGCAGAGAGAGAAGGAGACACAGAATCCGAAGCAGGCTCCAGGCTCTGAGCAAGCAGTCAGCACACACCCTGATGCGGGGCTCGAACCCACGAACTGTGAGATCATGACCTGAGCCGAAGTCGGCCGCTGAACCGACTGAGCCACCCAGGCGCCCCTATGAGAGGATTTTAGCATGTTAAATCTTGTACTGGTTATTTGTAATCTAGTTTTATAAAGTTTTTAATGTCTCCATCCATATTTCTATTCGACTCTGAGAATGTGTTTAACTTGACCCCACTATTCACGATAGGTCAAGTAAGGGAGAAGGTAGAGGTGGGGAGACCTCATATGGGCTATTGCAGTGGCCAGAGCTGAAGACAGTGATCGTCTTAGCTCGACTTCCCTAGAAATCAAGCCTGGGTTGGGCGTGTTTGTTCAGATGACTTACTGGGGGAGTGTTCTCAGAAGAAGACAGGGAGGGAAACAGATTATGTTCAACTGGAGTCTAGCTTCAGCCTGATCCCACAGGTTCCTGGAGAAGGACTCACACTAGAATTAGTTTCTCTTGTTAGCAGAGCATCTGGGTCTGGGATGTGAGTTTACAGATGTGATGATGCCCATTGGTCAAGGACAATTCTCTAGAGAAGTCCCTGCTCTCAGCAGTGGAAAATGGATACACTGGACCTATAACTGAGATCTAGACAGAACATCTTGATGCTTCAATGCTTGATGCTTGATGCTTGATGCTTCAATGCTTGATGCTTGATGCTTGATGCTTGCTCCATTGGAAATGTAGGGAATTGGCAAAATATTAATAGTCTGAAGAGTCTAGAGATGTTGGTGTTGACTAGTCTTAGAGACTAAGGGTTTTCTAAGTGTTACTCATCGGGTGACCAGTTAGAGGGTATCACCCACTGTAGAAACAAGGACATTGGAAGAGGGGAAGAACTGAGGAGAGACGATGAAGAGTTTAGATTTGGGGTGGGTAGGAATGGGATTCTGGAACCTGGGAGGAATATGGGTGCTGGAGCTGTGGGTGTGAAGTTCATCTGTATAGACACGTCGTTAGGAGTCCCTGGCTGGAAGACGCATAAGATGGGGCAGTGGTGGCATCTGGAGGAAGTCCATTTCAACAGAGGGGAAGTTGTTGGGTTTCTTGTTTGCAAAGCCATTACTCTTCAGGCAGCCTTGAGAGGTTCTGGACAGTGATGGGAAAGCATTCAGTCGGTTTGGTGATAAGAAGTGGGTTTGGGGCAAGGAAAAGAGATGATGAGTGGAGATAAATATTTTAAAACTAGCGCCCATAAATGGGAAGAGAGAAGCTAGAGCGACTTGAAAGAGCCCCCGTGTCAAGTAGACAATTTCCTCATTCCAGCCTTCTCCCTCCTGTCTTTCCTCCTTTCTTCCTTTTTCTTCTCTCCACTTTCTTTCCTCTTTTCCCCATTTTCCCTTTACTGATGGTCAGAAAAGTCTGATTAGCCTGAAAGGCAGCAAGAATGAGCCAGTAGAGACGGAATGATTGAAAAGGCCAGGAACAGAGGGTATTCTCAATGGATGGGACACTTGAAAGGTTGTACACCTGAAACCAATGTGATAGGTCAGTAATACCAGAATTAGAAAAAAAAAAAATAAGGAGGGGTATGAGAGGAAAACTTAGAGATCAGCTATCTGAAAGCCAGTTAGTGAGAGCCTTTGCCCTGGGACCCCCTCTTTCCAGTATGAAGTATCACTTAAGGCTGCTCTGGCCAGAAACCTTGGCCTGTCGTTGCTTCCACTGATGACACACAGCATACCCACCCGTAAATCATTGGAATGCCACTCTCCTTACCATTGAGCAGTCATTTTCTGGCCCAAATGAAGATGTTAGTCCTAATGGATGGGAGTGCTGTTTTGTCAGCATTCCCAGCAGGCACAGAGAATGCCAGGGTCCCCTCCACAGAGAGGGCGGGGCTCTTCTCTGTGGGTAGATTAGAGCCACAGAGAGGAAGCACACCCCTTTCATTGGAATCTTCCATTCACTACCCTGAAGACCTCTCCTGTCCTCACTCACCCCTCACAGACCAGAATCCACCAAAGAAGAAAAAAGAATCAGTCCCAGAGTGCTGACTAACAGCATCAGCTTTGGAATTGGAATGATCCTATTTTTGTTTCCATTCTATCTTTATAGTTTGAACTTTCCTTTTGATATTCTGTAAATATTCATCATCTCAGAGCCTTTTGAATTGCAATGGCTTTTAGTCAAAACTGAGCAAAATGTGCCATTTGAATAATAAAAACCTCATTAAAGTGAGGCAAAAGAAATTCTTTTCCTTTTGTACAAGCCAATTAAGTGTCTTTACAATTAAGAAAAGTCTAGCACTTTATAGTTCCATATTCCATAAGCCGGTTTTTAATTAATGGAGGTGACAAGTTTTAGGTACAGGGTACATATTTCGCCTCTGGTGTTGTGCAATTAACATTAATGAAGAGCATTAAAATTTGGTAAAAGAGGAGAGGATTTCCCATGTCCTCTGTGTATTCACGCCTCCAGGCGGAGGTCTTTGGTAGCAGGTTTCTTGATGTGTTTTGCATTTCCTTGAGAAAATGTGCAGGCGAGGGTAAAGTTACCTAGAGGGGGCCTTGTAGTTATCAAGAGGTATGGTGTCAAAATTCCGAATGCCCAGGCCTATCTTAAAGACATGGAAACGCTGCAAAAATCACCTTTGAAGAATTATATTTTCTCCGGTGGATAGAAGGGAAGGGTATAGAGGCAAGGGGTGTAATAATGATTTAACCTGGCGTGTACCTTACACGATACTGGGATTTTGCTCATCAGAACCTTGGGAGGAATGTATGCTCCTGTTCTAAGTTTGCAGGGGGAGGAAACGGGTTTACAGAGGTTAATTAATTAACCGACCACAAGTCAGGAAAGTATAATAACATGGCTGGGCTAGAATTTCTGTCTGTCCATTTAAGGAAGCTTATCTAAGAAAGAAGGTATTGTGCATTAGCTCTGAAGTCAGACGATCTTTTGATTTTGTTTTGTTTTGTTCTTATTCATATATTTGTTTCTTTATTGTTTTAGCTGTTTCTGACTCTTATTTTGACCATAGGATAGTTGTTTCTAATCCCTGTTTTCCTGTTTGTGAAATGACGACAATCATTTTAATTACTATCAGTGATAATAATTCCTGTCATCTAAAGTTCTTATGTACACAAACTATCAATAAGTGCTCAACCCACACTCAGCACTCAAAGAGAAAAAAGAAAAATAAAGTATCAGCAACTTTGAAAAAGTGAACTAAATATTTGAGATGAAAATGGAAAGGCATTCACATATAAGTCATATGTTCACTTGGCCCATTTTCCCTTTTCTCTCTCATAAAGTTTTTTCCTACAGTCTTGCCTTATTACAACATATGGGTTCTTCTGGTTACAAATGAGTAGATTCTGTTTTGATTTGAAATAGGTTCTGATGAATGTTGTAGGTAGACCAGATGCGTCAAAGCATTTTCTGTCCACCTCTTAAGAGACTAATGGGACTGTTGGGGGAGTTGTACATTGATAACTGTGGTGGGTACCATATGTGGAAAACATGTGATCCCACCCAAATACAGCTGACCCCAGCTACATCACCACTTTTAGGTCTTAGGTAGGTGATGTGGGTTGGAAATATATCAGGTAACAGAACGTATATGACAGTTTCTCCACCAGACTTAGATTGCCTAGTGGCAGTGAGATTTACATAAATACTTTTTTTTTTAAGGTTTATTTATTTTGAGAAAGAGAGAGAGTGTGTTTGTGCATGTGAGTGGGGAAGGGGCAGGGAGAGAGGGACAGAGAGAGAATCCCAAGCAGGCTCTGCATTGTCAGTGTGGAACCCAGCGTGGGGCTCAAACTCATGAACTGAACCATGAGATCATGACCTGATCTGAAACCAAGAGCTGAATGCTCAACTGGCTGAGTTACCCGGGCACCAGTGTGTAAATACCTTTTAAGAAACAGTGAGTTACTTGTTTTTTTTCTTTAGTGATAAATTCATTCTTTCTTCCAAGCATTTATTATCAATTCTTAATGAAATTATTACCATTGACATCATTAACAATATCATTAATATTATGAATAAGTAATGAACTAATAGCAATTCTTTGCAAACTCTTCCAAAAAATAGGATAAGAAGAAAAACTTCTCAACTCACTGTATAAGGCCATTATTACTCTGATTTGAAAACCAGATAAAGGTATCACAAGAAGATTATAGGCCAGTAATCACGTAGGAATATGGTTGTAAAAATATTCAACAAAATATTAACAAACCAAATGCAGCAATATATAAGACGGATTATATACCATGGTGAGGTGTGATTTATCCAAGGAGTTCTAGGTTTGTTTAACATCTGAAAGTCAGTGTAGTACATCATGTCAGTGAAATAAAAGATATGCCAATAGACACAAAAGGAGCGTTTGGAAAATTCTAACACTGTTTCTGGATCAAAACACTCAACAGGCTTGGATTACAAGGGCATTACCTCAACCTGATACAGGCATCTACAAAAAATATCCACACCTAACCTTCTACTTAATGCTATAAGATTGGATACTTTATCTTTTTTTTTATCATCCATTTTAATTTTATTTGCATCGTTTAATTGTCTTTAATTTATTTTTTAATTTAATTTTTAATTTGTTTTAAATTTACATCCAAATTAGCATATAATGCAACAGTGATTTCAGGAGGAGATTCCTTAGTGCCCCTTATCCATTTAGCACATTCCCCTCCCAACACCCCTCCAGGAACCCTCAGTTTGTTCGCCATATTTATGAGTCTCTTCTGTTTTGTCCCCCTCTTGTTTTTATAATATTTTTGTTTCCCTTCCCTTATGTTCATCTGTTTTGTCTCTTAAAGTCCTCATATGAGTGAAGTCATACGATTTTTGTCTTTCTCTGACTAATTTCACTTAGCATAACACCCTCCAGTTCCATCCACGTAGTTGTAAATGGCAAGATTTCATTGTTTTTGATTGCTGAGTAATACTCCATTGGGTATATATACACCACATTTTCTTTATCCATTCATCCATTGATGGACATTTGGGCTCTTTCCATACTTTGGCTATTGTTGATAGTACTGCTATAAACATGGGGGTGCATGTGTCCCTTTGAAACAGCACACCTGCATCCCGTGGATAAATGCCTCGTAGTGCAGTTGTTGGGTCGGAGGGTAGTTCTGTTTTTAGTTTTTTGAGGAACCTCCATACTGTTTTCCAGAGTGGCTGCACCAGCTTGCATTGCCACCAACAATGCAAAAGGGATCCTCTTTCTCCCCATCCTTGCCAACATCTTTTGTTGCCTGAGTTGTAAATGTTAGCCATTCTGACAGGTGTCAGGTGGTATCTCATTGTGGTTTTTATATGTATTTCCCTGATGATGAGTAATGTTGAACATTTTGTCATGTGTCGGTTGGCCATCTGGATGTCTTCCTTGGAGAAGTGTCTATTCATGTCTTTTGCCCATTTCTTCGCTGGATTATTTGTTCTTTGGGTGTTGAGTTTGATAAGTTGTTTGTAGATTTTGAATACTAACCCTTTATCTGTTACGTCATTTGCAAGTATCTTCTCCCATTCTGTTGGTTGCCTTTTAGTTTTGCTGATTGTTTCCTTCGCTGTACAGAATCTTTTTATTTTGATGAGGTCCCAATAGTTCATTTTTGCTTTTGTTTCCCTTGCCTCCAGAGACGTCTTGAGTAAGAAGTTGCTGCGGGCAAGATCAAAGAGGTTTTTTGGCTGCTTTCTCCTCAAGGATTTTGATGGCTTCCTGTCTTACATTGAGGTCTTTCATCCATTTTGAGTTTATCTTTGTGTATGATGTAAGAAAGTGGTCCAGGTTCATTCTTCTGCATGTCGCTGTCCAGTTTTGCCAGCACCACTTGCTGAAGAGACTGTCTTTATTCCATCGGATATTCTTTCCTACTTTGTTAAAGATTAGTTGGCCATGTGTTTGTGGGTCCCTTTCTGGGTTCTCTATTGTGTTCTATTGATCTGAGTGTCTGTTCTTGTGCCAGTACCATTCTGTCTTGATAATTACTGCTTTGTAGTAGAGGCTCAAGTCTGGGATTGTGATGCTTCCTGCTTTGGTTTTCTTTTTCAAGATCACTTTGGCTATTTGGGGTCTTTTCTGGTTCCGTACAAGTTTTAGGATTATTTGTTCTAGCTCTGTAAAGAATGCTCCTGTTACTTTGATAGGGATTGCATTGAGTATTTAGATTGCTTTGGGTAGTATCGACATTTTAACAATATTTGTTCTTCCTATCCAGGAGCATGGATTCTTTTTCCATTTTTTTTTTTTTTTGTGTGTGTCTTCTTCAATTTTTTCCATAAGCTTTCTATGGTTTTCACTGTATAGATTTTTCACTTCTTTGGTTACATTTATTCCTAGGTATTTTATGGTTTTTTCGTGCAACTGTAAATGGGATCGATTCCTTGATTTCTCTTTCTGTTGCTTCATTGTTGGTGTATAGGAATGCAATCGATTGTTGTGTATTGATTTTATATCCTGCAACTTTGCTGAATTCATGAATCAATTCTAGAAGTTTTTGGTGGAATCTTTTGGGTTTTCCATGTAGAGTATCATGTCATCTGAGAAGAGTGAATGTTTGATCTTCTGTTGGCCGATTTGGATGCCTTTTATTTCTTTGTGTTGTCTGATTGCAGAGGCTAAGACTTCCAATACTATGTTGAGTAACAGTGGCAAGAGTGGACATGCCTGTCTTGTTCCTGACCTTAGGGGAAAGCTCTCAGGTTTTCTCCATTGAGGAGGATATTAGCTTTGGGTGTTTCATGTATGGCTTTTATGATCTCAAGGTATGCTCTTTCTATCCCTACTTTCTTGAGGGTTTTTATCAAGAAAGGATGCTGTATTTTGTCAAATGCTTTCTTTTCATCTATTGAGAGGATCATATGGTTCTTGTCCTTCCTTTCATTGATGTGATGAATCACAGTAATTATTTTGCGGATATTGAACCAGCCCTGCATCCCAGGTATAAATCCCACCTGCTTGTGGTGAATAATTTTTTCAACAAATTGTTGGATCCGGTTGGCTAATATCTTGTTGAGGATTTTTGCATCCATGTTCATCAGGGAAATTGGTCTCTAGTTCTCCTTTTTAGTGGGGTCTCTGTCTGGTTTTGGAATCAAGGTAATGCTGGCTTCATAGAAAGAGTTTGGAAGTTTTCCTTCCATTTCTATTTTTTGGAACAGTTTCAAGAGAATAGGTGTTAACTCTTCCTTAAATGTTTGGTAGAATTCCCCTGGAAACCCATCTGGCCCTGGACTCTTGTTTTTTGGCAGATTTTTTATTACTAATTTGATTTCCTGACTGGTTATGGGTCTGTTCAAATTTTCTATTTCTTCCTGTTTCAGTTTTGGTAGTATATATATTTCTAGGAATTTGTCCGTTTCTTCCAGGTTACCCATTTTATTGGCATATAATTGCTCATAATATTCTCTTATTATTTTTATTTCTGTTGTGTTGGTTGTGATCTCTCCTCTTTCATTCTTGATTTTATTTATTTGGGTCCTTTCCTTTTTCTTCTTGATCAAACTGTCTAGTGGTTTATCAATTTTGTTAATTCTTTCAAAGAACCAGCTTCTGGTTTCATTGATCTGTTCTACTGTTTGTTTTGTTGTTGTTGTTGTTGTTTGATAGCATTAATTTCTGCTTTAGTCTTTATTATTTCCTATCTTCTGCTGGTTTTGGGTTTTATTTGCTGTTCTTTTTCCAGCTCCTTAAGGCGTAAGGTTAGGTTGTGTATCTGAGATCCTTCTTCTTTCTTTAGGAAGGCCTGGATTGCTGTATACTTTCCTCTAATGACTGCCTTTGCTGTGTCCCAGAGGTTTTGGGTTGTGGTGTTATCATTTTCATTGACTTCCATATACGTTTTAATTTCCTCTTTAACTGCTTGGTTAGCCCATTCATTCTATAGTAGGATGTTCTTCAGTCTCCAAGTATTTATTACTTTTCCAAATTTTTTTACTTGTGGTTCATTTCCAGTTTCATAGTATTGTGGTCTGAAAATATGCAAGGTATGATCTCGATCTTTTTGTACTTACATAGGGCTGATTTGTGTCTCAGTATATGGTCTATTCTGGAGAACATTCCATGTGCACTGGAGAAGAATGTGTATTCTGCTACTTTATGGTGAAATGTTCTGAATATATCTGTTAGGTCCATCTGGTCCAGTGTGTCATTCAAAGCTATTGTTTCCTTGTTGATTTTTTGATTAGATGATCTGTCCATTGCTGTGAGTGGGGTGTTGAAGTCTCCTACTATTATGGTATTACTGTCGATGAGTTTCTTGATGTTTGTGATTAATTGATTCATACATTTGGGTGCCATCAAATTTGGTGCATAAATGTTTACAATTGTTAGGTCTTCTTGGTGGAGAGACCCATTGATTATGATATAATGCCCTTCTGCATCTCTTGATACAGACTTTATTTTAAAGTCTAGATTGTCTGATATAAGTATGGCTATTTCGGCTTTCTTTTGTTGAGCATTAGCATGATAGATGGTTCTCCATCCCCTTATTTTCAATATGAAGGTGTCTTTTGGTCTAAAGTGGGTCTCTTGTAAACAGCATATAGATGGATCTTGTTTTCTTATCCATTCTGTTACCCTGTGTCTTTTGATTGGAGCATTGAGTCCATTGATGTTTAGAGTGAGTACTGAAAGATCTGAATTTATTGCCATTATGATGCTTGTAGAATTGGACTTTCTGGTGGTGTTCTCTGGTCCTTTCTAATCTGTTGTTGCTTTTGGTATTTATTTATTTATATATATATTTTCATCTTTTCTCCCCTCAGAAAGTCACCCTTAAAATTTCTTGCAGGGCTGGTTTAGTGGTCACAAACTCCTTTAATTTTTGTTTGTCTAGGAAGCTTTTTATCTCTCCTATTTCGAATGACAGCCTTGCTGGATAAAGAATTCTTAGGTGCATATTTTTCTGATTCAGCACACTGAATATATCCAGCCACTCCTTTTTGGCCTGCCAAGTGTCTGTGGATAGGTCTGCTGCAAACCTGATCTGTCTTCCCCTTCCTAGGTTAAGGACTTTTTTCCCTTGCTGCTTTCATGATTCTGTCCTTGGCTGAGTATTTTGTGAATTTGACTATGATATGCCTTGTTGATGGTCGGTTTTTGTTGAATCTAATGGGAGTCCTCTGTGCTTCCTGGATTTTGATGTCTGTGTCTTTCCCCAGGTTAGGAAAGTTTCCCGCTATGATTTGCTCACATAACCCTTCTACCCCTATTTCCCTGTCTTCCTCTTCTGGGACCCCTATGATTCTCATGTTGTTCCTTTTTAATGAGTCACTGATTTCTCTATTTCTTAAATCGTTCTCTTTTGCCTTAATCTGCCTCTTTTTTTCTGCTTTTTTATTCTCTATAAGTTTGTCCTCTGTATCGCCGATTCTCTGTTCTGCCTCTTCCGTCTTTGCCGCCGCTGCATCCATCCATGATTGCAGCTCAGTTATGGCATTTGTAATTTCATTCTGGGTATTTTTTATTTCTTTTATCTCTGCAGAAAGGGATTCTAATATATTTTCGACTCCAGCTAGTATTCTTATTATCGTGATTCTAAATTCTGGTTCAGACATCTTGCTTGTATCTGTGTTGGTTAAATCCCCATCTGTCATTTCTTTGTGCTCTTTCTTTTGGGATAAATTCCTTCGTTTTGTCATTTTGAATGGAGAAAAGTTATTAATGAGGTAGAAAAATGCAATTAAAGTATTAAAATTAAAAAAGTATTAAAATCAAAAATTAAACACACACACACACACACACACACACACACACACACACACACACACCAAAAATCGAATAGATGATGCTACATGCTAGGTGTGTTTTGGTCTGGGTGTTGAAAGTCGTTTGACAGATTAGAGAAAAAAAAGGGTGGGAGAAAAAAAAAAGGAAATTGAGAATTTGAAAAAAATGAATACACTGAAGTAGACTAAAATGAGATGATGGGGGTAAAACAGAATTTGAAGAAATATACACAAAAGTAAAGAATATAGTAGGACAAAAATTAAAAATGTTTTTAATCAAAATTAAAAATAAATATGAATTTTTTCTTTTTCTGTATTTAAGAAAAAAGAAAAGAAATGAAAAAGAGAAAAAAGATAAAAGATATTTGAAAATTTGAAAAAGTTAATACACTGTAGTAGACTAAAATAAAATGATGGAAATAAGATAGAATTTGAAAAAATTACATAAAAGGAAAACACATAGTAACGAAAATTAAATAAGAATATTTTTAATAGAAATTGAAAGTAAAAATGAAGTTTTTCTATTTCTGCTTTCAAGAAAAAGAAAACAAACAAAAGAAAAAAATGAAAAAAGAATAAATGGAAATTGTTAGAAAATTTGAAAAGGTGAATACACTGAAGTAGAGTAAAATAAAATGATGGAAGTAAAGTAGAATTTGAAAAAATTTACACAAAAGTAAAAATATAGTAATAAAAATTAAAGGTATTTTTAATAAAAATGGAAAATAAAAATGAATTTTTTCTCTTTCTGTATTCAAGTAAAAGAAAAGACTTGTGGAAGAGAAAAAGAAAAAACAAAAAATAAAGAAAATTGAATAGATGAACCTGCTAACAGATTGAAGTAGGACTCAAATTGGTTTGTTTTCCCCTAGAAGTCATTCTGTGTAGTTCTGTATTGTCCATAAATTAAGCCAACGGTGAGACTTGTGTTCTTGAAGAGCTAAGTTGGCCCAGTTGGATGGGGCTCAGTGTAACAGCTCTGCTCTCCACTAGAGGGTGCTGCTAGCCTACTGGGGTGGATTGTTGCAGTGCTCGTTGGTGTGCATGGGCAGGAGAGGTGTAAATGGCGCCACCCAGCTACCCAGTCTCTTCTCCCGGATAAGCAATCGCGCCCCTGTCCTCTGTCTTCAGCTTTCGTCCACTTCCTGCTTCTTCACTCTCTGTGACCAGGCCCCAGGCAGTACCTCTCTCCCACGTTTTGTCTCAGATGTGGCTGTTTTCCCCAGTCCCTTACTTCGGAAGGACTGCGGCTTTGGCCCCTTTCACCCCTCTGCGGGAGGGTCTCACCGAGCAATGGCCAAATGAGCATTTGCCGAATATTGGCTGCACCCAGGAACGCCTGCTGGACCCTGTTGTTGTCAGTGCCCCGAGACCATGGCCAGGTACCAGCCCGCCCCAGAAAAAGTTCGCGAGACAGTGTAGCAGCAGCGTCTCAGGGATTGTGGAAAATCACAACACACATCTGACACCAGGCTTGACTCTTAACAATCTTGCCCCAGCACCAGTGAATGTGGCAGCCTTCCAGGGTCTGCTGGGACCAGGTGGCTTCAACAATCTCTACCAGATGTCCTTCCAGCAGTGGAACCGCTTTTCCCCATGTGGCCCGACAACCTCCCGGACCCCACTCTGTTCCTGGGGATTCGCCCTTGCCACCAGAGCACCGCCAGCTATCGAGCTGTGGCGTTGTAGCCTTTGCGCTCCCCTTGTTTACAGTCTTAATGGAATTTAAACCCTCTCCTTTCTCCTTTCTCCTTTCTCCTTTCTCCTTTCTCCTTTCTCCTTTCTCCTTTCTCCTTTCTCCTTTCTCCTTTCTCCTTTCTCCTTTCTCCTTTCTCCTTTCTCCTTTCTCCTTTCTCCTTTCTCCCTTTTTAGTTTAGTCCCTGCGGCTGTTTCCAATTTGCCACTTTCTCTCCAGCTGCTTTTGGGCTGGGGTGCTTTTCCCGTATTCTCCCCCCCACAAGTCTCCATTCTCTCTCTGCCCACAAAAACGGTTCCTTTCCTTTCACGGCTTCTAGCTCCCCAAGTTCAGTTCTCCGTGCCGGGAACCTGCTGAATTCTGTGGTTCAGGTTGTGCAGATTGTTGTGTTAATCCTCCAATCAGTTTTCTAGGTGTGTAGGATGGTTTAGTGTTGCATTGTTTAATTTTTAAAAGATATTACAATTGTGTTGTACAGACAAGTTACATGTGTACATCAATTTAATGTTTATATTGTTCTTTATTACCTTCTACATACCTATTACTATTTGAAATTAGTTTCTCTCTTTTACTCAGAAGTGTTGGCAGCAAATCGTCTTCTTATTGGTTAATCTGAAAATGTCTTTATTTATCCTTACTTTTTGGTGGAACGTTCTGTAGGTATACAATTCTAGGTTGGTAGTTACAGTCTTTGAGCAATTTAAAAATATCATTACATTTATTTTTGTCTTTCCTCATTTCCATTGAAATGTCATCTGCCAATCTTATTCTTTGCTTTATTGAAACCAATGTGTCTTGTTTTCTCTAGGGCCTTTTCAATTTCTTTCCCCTTGTTTTTGATTTTAGCTGTTTATTCTGTAATGTGCTTAAAAGATGTTGCCTTTGTATTTATCCTATTTGTGCTTTGCTGTGTTCATTGCATCTGTGGATTGTTATTTTCTATTTTCTTCTACAAACATCTACCACATGCTTCTTAAGCTCTGGTCTATAATTTTCTTTTTATTGCATTGTTATTTCTCTCTCTCTCTCTCCATGTATCTATGTTTCATTTTTGTATTTTCTATAAGTCTGTGTTTAATTTTAATTATTTAGTGTTCTGTGTCCAATATATTTAAACACATATATTAATATATTAATCTCAGATATTGCATTTTTTCCAATTCCAGACAGTTCTTTTTATTATTTTTCAAAATTACAATCTCTAGTGAAATTCAGAATCTTTACATTGACCTTTTTTTAATTTTATTTTTTATTTAAAAAAATGTTTTTATTTTTATTTTTTTATTTTTTTAAATTTTATTTTTTATTTTTTAAAATTTACATCCAAATTAGTTAGCATATAGTGCAACAATGATTTCAGGAGTAGATTCCTTAGTGTCCCTTATCCATTTAGCCCATCCCTGCTCCCATAATCCCTCCAGTAACCCTCAGTTTCTTCTCCATATTTATGAGTCTCTTCTGTTTTGTCCCCCTCCCTATTATTATACTATTTTTGTTTCCCTTCCCTTATGTTCATCTGTTTTGTCTCTTAAAGTCCTCATATGAGTGAAGTCCTGTGATTTTTGTCTTTCTCTGATTGACTAATTTCACTCAGCATAATACCCTCCAGTTCCATTCACGTAGTTGCAAACGGCAAGATTTCATTTTTTTTGATTGCCGAGTAATACTCCATTGTATATATATATACCACATTTTCTTTATCCATTCACCCATCGGTGGACATTTGGGCTCTTCCCATACTTTGGCTATTGTTGATAGTACTGCTATAAACATAGGGTGCATGTATCCCTTGGAAACAGCTCACCTGTATCCCATGGGTAAATGTCTAACAGTGCAATTGCTGGGTCGTAGTGTAGTTCTATTTTTAGTTTTTTGAACAACCTCCATACTGTTTTCCAGAGTGGCTGTACCAGCTTGCATTCCCAAGAATACTTTACCTTTAAGATCAAAAAAGAAAACACAGATATCAAATTTTACCAGTTACATTCCATATTGTGCTGGAAATTCCAGCCAAAGTAATTGGGGTAGGGGGAGACATTCTGATTGGAAAGGAAAGAGTAAAACTATCTTTATTTGTGGGTGAAGACGTTAGGTGTAGAAAATACTAAGAAACCCACATTAAAGTGTTAAAACTAATAGATAATTTAAAAAGGACTCAAAAAACTAATCGATAATTTCAGCAAGATTAGAGGATAAAAAATCAATATGCAAAAATCAATTATATTTGTATATACTAGTAACTAACAATTTCCAAATTAAATTAAGAAATCAATGCAAATTGCCATATAATTAGAAAGAATAAAATACTTATGAATACATTTAACAAAAGATGTGATAAATTTCTATTTTGAGAGCTATAAAATATTGTAGAAGGAAATTAAAGACTTAAGTGCATATAAAGACATCCCATGTTCATAGATCAAGACGTTTAATATTGTAAAGAGGACAGTATTCTCAAAATTGATCTGTAATTTTAATGTAAACATTACTAGAATTGCAGTTGGCTGTTTTGCCAGAAATTGAAAGCTGATTCTAAACTTTTTATGTGCACGCAAACGCCCCAGACTAGCCAACCCAAGCTTGAAAAATAACAAAGTTGAAGGACCCTCATTTCCCAGTTTTATTTTCTTTTTTTTTTTTAATTTTTTTAAACGTTTATTTATTTTTGAGACAGAGAGAGACAGAACATGAACGGGGGAGGGGCAGAGAGAGAGGGAGACACAGAATCGGAAGCAGGCTCCAGGCTCTGGGCCATCAGCCCAGAGCCCGACTCGGGGCTCGAACTCACGGACCGCGACATCGTGACCTGAGCTGAAGTCGGACGTTTAACCGACTGAGCCACCCAGGCGCCCCTCAGTTCCCAGTTTTCAAAATTTACTCCACAGGGGCACCTGGGTGGCTCAGTTGGTTAAGCATCTGACTCTTGATTTTGGCTCATGTCTAGACTTCAGGGTCTTGAGATCAAGACCTGAGGTGGCTCTGGCTCTGGGCAGACTGAGGAACTTGCTTAATATTCTCACTCTCCCTCCTTAGCCCCCTATGATTCCATAGCTGGTGCTTTATGGTGCACTATCCTTCTCTCTCAACAATAACTATATTTATATATATAAATGTATATAACTATATATACGTAAAATGTTTATAACATATATAAAATGTTACATATACATGTATGTTGTTACTACAAAGCATTAGTAATAAAGACTGTAGTACTAACATAATAAAAGAATATAACAGAGAGTCCCATAATAAACTCTTACAGGTGGTCAATTGATTTTCCTCAAGGGTGCTGAGACAATTCAATGCAGGCAGGAGTAGTCTTTTTAACATACGAAGCTACACTTGGAACGCCCACTTGCCAGAGAATGAAGTTATTGCTTGCATTCACTGTGTATCCATGTTAAGCTTCCAGTGGATCATAGATCTAAATGTAGGAGCCAAAGCTAGAACTCTCAGGAGTGAAGATAGAACTGTATCTTTGTGATGTTGGGTTAGGGAATGCTTTCTTAGATATGACCCCTCAAGCACAAGAGGCGAAAGAAAAATATATATAGCTCCTATTTCATCAAACTTAAAACTCAGAAAGAAGATAATTTAAGACATTTTGGGTTCCACCCACCCCTAGAGATAACTACTATTCACACTTTTGGCTGTGCTTCATAAATATTTTGTGTGTGTTTGTGTGATCATACAATATTATATCTTTTGTTTTGTAGCATGCATATTTTACAGGGTTGAAGGATCTATCATTTTAATGGCTGTGTAGTATTCTATCATATGCATCCCATGCAAATTCATTACATTATTTCCCAGTTTTATATGTCATTTATTTCTGTATTTTGCTTTTATATTGTAATTGCAGACGCTGTGGGTAGCCTTGAATAAATGACATTTTAACAATTTTTATTAATATATTAGGATGATTTCCCACCAGCACCACTTCTCTGTGAGGATTTAGGATTTTGATTCATATGATGAAAGGCTTACTTTTATTTTTTTTTTAATTTTATTATGAAACAAATTAAATATAAACACAATGGGAGAAAACAGTATAATAGACCTCCACTTACCCATCCCCACGGCTCAGTCATTTCTATTGTCTAGATGTAATTTGACCTCTGAAAGGAATATATTCAAACATTGTATGCCTCTCTCTTTTTTTCTGCTTATTTTTGAGAGAGAGAGAGAGAGAGAGAGAGGGAGAGACAGAGAGTGAAAGAGAATATGAATGGGAGAGGGTCAGAGAGAGGAAGACAGAGGATCCTAAACAGGCTCTGTAATGTGGGGCTTGAACTCAGGAACTGAACCGTGAGATCTTGACCTGAGCCAAAGTCAGATGCTTATATGATTGAGCCACCCAGGAACCCCTGTGTGCCTGTTTTTCACAGAGTACTTCCCCCTTGCTGTGCTTACTTAGAACCTATTAAATGCTGGTTCCTTTATTGTTGTTTATATAGCAGATTTTCTCTTTAATTTCTTACATCTACTTAAGGGCTATTTTGATGTTACAGGTGAAGAAGTGAGGAAGTGGTTAAACTAAGATGCACAGATAAAATTAGATTTTAGACTCTGAGATCCATCCTGGGTGACCAGTTTGCCCAGTATGGTCCCGGTTTCAGCTCTGAAAGTCCTATATCCCAGGAAGCCCCCTGGGTCCCCGCAGCCCACTCCCAGTCCAAGCCCTTCCCCTGCAGAGTGGCTTAGGATGTGACATTGCAGGAGATCCCTTTTCCAGCTGCTGGATCTTGGAGACAGTGAAAGATTGGTTGTTCCCGCCAGGGAATGGGATATCCTTGGTTTTAGAGTGTTTATGTCCGCTTAACGGTGATATTTTATTTTGCAGATCCCTTCATGTGCTTGTGTGCAATGCGGGGGCTTTTGCTCTCCCCTGGAGCCTCACCAAAGACGGCCTGGAGACCACCTTCCAGGTGAATCACCTGGGACACTTCTACCTTGTCCAACTCCTTCAGGATGTCTTGTGCCGCTCAGCTCCTGCCCGAGTAGTTGTGGTCTCCTCAGAATCCCATAGGTGGGTTAGAATCTGATATGTTTGGGTTTTTTTTAAAGGTTTGTTTGTTTGTTTGTTTATGAATGAGAGAGAGCACAACAGCAGGGGAGGAGCATAGAGAGAGGGATACAGAGGACGTGAAGCAGGCTCCTCACTGACAGCAGCAAGCCCGACACGGGGCTCGAACTCAGGAACCGAGAGATGGTGACCTGAGCCAAAGTCCGATGCTCACCTGACTGAGCTGCCCAGGTGCCCCAGAATCTGCTGTTTTGTTCCCATGGCCCCTTCCTTGTGCCAGCCAGTGTCCCCCCAAGGCTCTCTTCCTGAAAGTAATTTCCAGTAACTCCACTCAGGTGTATTCAACCTGGCTTCCTTAATTTTTTGATGTCTTTCTGTTTTGGAGATTGTGGAGGGGGGTGACATGGGGGTTTTGTCTCCAGCAATGTAGATGGTTTTCACAACTCTACTTCAAACCCCTCATTGATTTTGCTTCGAGATGGGATAATAATTGATTAAATCTGAATGCCTGACCTTTATTGATTTGTCATTCAACAACTTCAACACCTCACCAGGAAGAATGTGCAGTTATTCCAGCAGGAGAAACAATGCAATTAAAGACCACGAGATGAAATCCAATTGTTTTATAATGAGAAATTAGGGAATTCAATGCCGACATTAGCTGTGTAATTGTAGAAAGAGAAGTACTGTAGTTAGAACATATTAGAAATCTGGCCATGCCTCTTTTGGTTAAAATTTCAATTAAAACATCAGATGGCACTTCTCTTCCGTTACCATTAGGAGAATATCCAATTGACTAGAAAGGCGTTTGAAAATTTCATCCTATTTTCAGCGTATTTGTTTCTAGAGTTGGATGAACAACTATTTGTCTAAAGAGAGGTGATCGAAGAAGACAAAGGACTCGCCGGGCGAGGCTAGATCTAATGTGTGGGGTGGGGGAGATTTTCCTGCTGTGGTCAGAAGCATTCACTCTTAGCAAAGTAGCTGGAAAAAAAAAATAGTGTGCAGGGGCCTATTTTTTCCCCCTTCTTCTCCGTCTTAAGTCCTGAAATGTTTTAGTGACCCAGAATGAAGCTTATTTTTTTAATCACGCTTCCATAAAATGTAACCCCTGGGAAGAGAGAGACCAGCCAAGGGTTAGCCTGAACCCTTTATCACTCCCAAACACAGGGGCTTATAGTAGAAGTGACATACTGCAGATAGATTTACTTTTACCATTTTACATTTATGAGGGCTGAAATGAAAGGAAAATGCCCGTAATAATCCTCCCCCGTGTTAAAAGACACGAAACATCTAGTAATTAGGTGGTAACAAAATCTGGACATCCTTATCTTTGCAAATCACACCAGGTTCATGGAAAAAAAAAAAAAAAAAAAGTGGAGTGGCCCTGCTCAGGAGTGGGGGCCGGCGCGGGAGCGCGAGCTCCGGAAATAAATCTGCCAGTCCCAATCATTTGCCAGATGTGGAGGGCACCACGGGATATGTTTAAATGAGCTGGTATTTAATGGGAGATTATGTTGAATTGTAGCTTCTTGCTTCGCTTTGTAAATCTGTATCTCAAATGGTATTTCATGTGCTGCCTTTGTTCTCTCCTTGACTTCAGCGTAATTCGAGCCTACCTTGGAGATCTGAATCTTAATTTCATTTAACAGAGGAATTGGAAGGAAGGGCCTTGGTCTCCTGAATTAGACCCAGTTTAGTTTAGAGACGAGGACTTCCGGAAATGTGTTATCAGGCCTTCTCCTGTCTGGTGATTGGCCCTAGTTTTCTGCTTTCTGGTCATTCTTTGCACATGTTAAGGGCTATTTTTGTGTGTGTTGTGTGTTGTGCGCGCACACGTGCGTGTGTGTGTGTGTGTTTTACAAAATGCTAATTCCCCCAAGCTGGTTTGTTTATTACACTTGCATGGCCTCCTGTGGTGCCCTAGAGGTAGTGTGAATACTGGGTGCATAGTCCTGGGAAAGCACTCACTCACTGCTCAAGGACCCAGAGCCTTAAACCATGTTGTAAAATGGAAGTGTTGATATCTAATTACCTCCATAAACCTTGGCGGAATCTCTTCGTTGGAGTCAAGACCCCCTGTTAGGGGAAAAATAAAGTCCTATGTTTGCAGAAAATATTATACCAGACTGCCCCCAGGCAAAATATTTATTAGCCTCCCCGTGTCTTCACTGTATTTTAGTTACTTATCTGGAGTCTGAGCGAGTGAATGCAGTTTCTGCATACCTAAAATACATCATATGAAAAGGAGAACTCGACTTCCTTGCTGTGAAAAATTTTCAGATAACAATTAAAATAGAATGAAAAGAGCGGAGGGCTGGCTGAACAACTGTGAATGGCTGCAGCTGTGTTGAGGGCCAAGTTGCTGCGTGCGCACTCACACACACACACACACACACACACACACGTACACAGCTTCGGAGGCAAATTCTGTCCTATTCTTTGAACATACTAGCTTTTGTCTACATAGAATCCAGCCTAATTATTTTTGGTAATTTAAAAATCCTGTGTTAAAAAAAAACATAAGGGAGCAGTATATATAGAAATACAAGACAGAGGTCCCCTCAAACAACAAATGTTGATGTCCAGAGAGCAAAATGGTCACATTTTGCTGTATTGGAAGGAGGATAATTCTATTAAGACATTATTGTGTGGCTTTGTCAATTCTTCAAGTTGAAAATAGAGTCGGCAGCATTTGAAGGGTTGTTTTACTGCCTCTTGAGCAGAGAGGTGAACACAGTCATTTTTCAGGAAGCCCGCCATGGCTCAGAGGGGTCCCAAGGCTTTCCCCCCTTCCTGCTTTCCAGAGGACTGTCAATACAAGCTAATCAGACCTGAAAAATGGGTTTGCTGCCCAGGAGATCAGCAGGGCAGGAAATCGGGGATCTGCTCATGGATGGGGGCTGCTTGCAAAGCGTGGGCCTCCTATTTCCTAGCTGTGCTTCTCCAACTTGAGAAGCTCCTTCAACTTGGTTCCACCTAATTTCCCATCATGGTGGGTTTTTTTGGTGTGTTTGTTTGTTTGTTTGTTTTTGTTTGTTTGTGGGTTTTTTTTTTTTTTTGCCTTGTTTCTAGATTAAGGACTAGGAATGAATGCCTTTCCCACCTCTTAGGAGTTTAACTGACCTGGTGCTCCCCACATGAAAGACTTCCGTGTTGTCCTTAAAAACCAAAGCAGGGAATTCATTCTAAACTGTAGAAGTGCCACATGCAAACATTGATGAGGGATATAGAGAACCCAAAGGTAATGCTAAATTTTGCCTTTGGAGCAAGGCTCAAAGGAAGCTTGGCACTTAGTTTGGAATTCTGAACCCAGGATCGAACTTTAATTCTCTAATCCTGTATTTAGTCCCTGCTATACGTTGGGCACTGCAGTAGGCGTAAATATGCTTACTGTCTGCCTTCCAAGAATTCACAGTTCATTGGGGGAGCCAGGTGAGCAAATGGCCTGCACTCTGGCATGGTAAGGACAGAGGCACACAGGACACAGCGCACAGTCCCCAGCATACAGATAAAATGCGAAGATGGCATGACTTGCTTTGTTACCGATGTTGGCAGGGAGGTGCGTGGGGCCATTGAATACTAGGAATATCACCGCTTGGGTCCTGGTGAGTGGGCACCTCATTTCCGTGGAAACAAGTGTTTCAATCTGCTCTGCATGGCTTCTTTCAGTCTGTCCCCCATTGCCACCCAAGAAATCATTGTGACAACAAGCAGTGAAAGAGCTAGTTAGGTAGAGCCTCCTGGAAGAAATGGCACTCAGGCTGGGTTAGGCTAAACACAGATGCCAAGACTGGTTTCCTGCAAAGGTGATGGGAAAAGAGTGGAGAGTAAGAGAAGGATGGTGTTTTCGTCCCATACCATGCAGATGTGGTCTGGATCTTTGATACTATTTCTGCACAGAGTAGGTAGAATCTCTAAGACATGGCCCATACATTGGGTCACTGAGCTGTCAACAGTCTTCTTCTGTAATACCTTATTACTACGTTGGATGAAAGTTCAGAAATAATAGAACTTCCCTGCATAAATGCATTTTAATTCAATATGCTCGCTTAACTGTAATGGAAAGAAAAAAAAATAAATGTGAAACAAAATAGCATGTTTCTTAACTTGAGAAGGACTACAAGGAGGATAAGTAATCAGATGTGCGTGTCCATGCTTCGGTCACCTCCATTGGGATACTCACAAATGCGGACCATTAACAGGTGTGGCACTGCAGACTGAAATACTCCTGGCATGGAATCAAGCGTCACCTCCCCCCAAAACCCATGAAATCTGAAAGTGCATTCATTCTTCGTATACGTGGCTGTAGGACTACTGTCTTGGAAACGCAGTGGATGTCAAAACTGTGCATATATATAAAAAACACAGCCAGGCTGTAGGCTCAGATAATCATACACGGGCTTTTCATCTGCATGAATGTCCAGCGGGACGATCTTCATGGAGCAAGACTCCGTCTGCATTGCAGGACGTCTACCATCCCCGGCCCCTGCCGGCAGCCATTATCACAATCAGAAAAAGGCCCCCATAAATTTTCAAATTCCCCGCTAAGTTCCAGTGCTTTTGATGATTAAGCTCGCAAGTCTGGGCACTTCCTGTGGTTTGGGGACTTGGAAACAGGCAGCCAACAATTAGTTTCAGGGTCTTGTTGTTGCATCCGTGATAACATTTCTGGCCGTCAGCCTTGTTGATGACTTTAGAGCGGCGATGTCATTTAACACTAGAAATTGGATGTCACTGACTGAGTCCTGGAGAAGGGCTATTTCATTTCCATGAAAATATGAATTTCACCTGTCCCTGGGTTGCTTTTACCTTCCTTGTAGCTCACCCTGAACTGCTCATATCCAGGAACAACCAGATTATTCCATGATTTTCATTTTACCTTTTGCTTTTGTTTCCATAGCCAGCACCCAGAGTACTCTCCTTATATTTCCTTATTACTTGGTGCAAATGCTCAGAGTTAATTTAATGAAGGAAACTATGAGGAGTCTTTAACAAGGATGAGATCAACCTCCAGAAAATTCCTTTTGTTATGATCCTTTTTTTCTTTTAGGGCAGTCACTACTTTGCTGTTACTCAAAAGAAAGAAAGAAAGAAAGAAAGAAAAAGAAAGAAAGAAAGAGAGAAAGAAAAGAAACAAACAGCTGGTGTTTAATGACTCCGTCAGACCCAATTATAAAACATCAACTACTTACTTTGATTTGTGTATTTCTATGCCATGGGTATACTTAAAAACAGTAGAGTCTGCCAGAACTCATTCTGGCTTTGTTTACATTTATCTTTTAAACGTATAAGGCTATTGATGGCACCTCACCAAGGTTATAACCCCTTTATAATCATTAATTTTTAATCTGGAAAAGAGTCTTGGGGGCAGCAAGACTCATCTATATTTACTTGGAGGATCAAATGAAAATATACAGGACTCAAGCGTTGGCTAAAATAACCCAGGAAAGCCCCGTCAAAGGTTAGGAATGTGATATCTTTCTGCTTCCAAAAGCTGTAGCCCTTTATTTAAGATGCTTTTCCATTTAATTTAATTATCCTTGAACTTCCTGTTGAAGGTTTTGAAAAATACACGTTGGAAGCAGGGGGAGTTGAGTGTGTTAAGATTGCCCTATTTCTGAGTTTGGGCCCTTAATGTAGTCTGTCTTCGGATGCTGCCGTTTTATCGTGTCCAGTCACTATTGTCCATTTCTAAGGGAGACTTTGTTTCTACATTTGCCCAGTTGGGTTTTCAGTTGCCTCTGTGGTGGTGTCCTCAGACTTCTAATAAAAATAAAATGTTATTATTATCAGGAGTCAGAGATGGACTGCTTCATGTCATACTTCCTATCTTTTTTTGTTTTGTGTCGCTTAGATTCACAGATATTAACGATTCCTCGGGCAAACTGGACTTCAGCCGCCTTTCTCCATCTAAAAATGACTACTGGGCCATGCTGGCTTACAACCGGTCTAAGCTGTGCAACATTCTCTTCTCCAACGAGCTCCACCGCCGCCTGTCCCCGCGTGGGGTGACGTCGAACGCCGTGCACCCTGGAAACATGTTGTATTCGTCCATTCATCGTAACTGGTGGGTGTACACGCTGCTGTTTGCATTGGCCAGGCCTTTCACCAAGTCCATGGTAAGTGAATGGCTTCTGTCGCCGCCACAGACACCTTCATTTCGCTCTTAATGGACACACGCGTGTTCTTCAGCTTCTCTCCTCCGGTAGTGCCGAGTCTGGTCTTGACAGCCACGTCCTCGGCCCGTTAAAGCCATCAGTGAGGGCTCTCGAACACATTTCAGTTGACTTAGATTATAGCTGTTTCTCTAAAGGCGTCTTGGAGGGCTGGATAGAAAACGTGGTTTTTCCAGTATTGCGTCTTGGTGGAGATGTTTTGCTTTCTTTTGATGTGTTTGTTTGTTTTTTTTTTTTTAATTGCTGTTATTCAGAAGGCATACTACTTGAAAACCGTGTTTTGTGTCAGTAGGTGAAAAACATGGGTTGGTGATTGTTGAATTATCAGCCGAAGTGATTCCTTTGTTTCAGCTGGGAATCTATAATTGATGTTCTAAATTCTTCTTTTAATGGATGTGAACCTCACCTGGACAACTTTTTGTCGGTCCCAAGTGCCTTTTATTCTTTACTTCCCCAAAGGTGAGTCCTTTTGGATGAATCACACTTCTGTGGTTAGATTCGGAAGCGTTCACAAAGGTAAATAGGAAGTTTTTACATTTTCGATGGTGGTATAACTGCCGTATCTAGAAACTTCTTCCATGAAAACGTTTCAACAGGAAGTCTTTTAAATGAGCAATGCACATTTTGCACAGTATATTTGGTATGGTATTTTTTTTTCTAAACCATGGGCCTTTAAAAACGCTTGAAATTAGTGCATGCAGATACTATTCCAGTTAACCGACTTAACCTCTAATCCTCAGAAAGGTCCAAACACGTTTTGGCTTCTGAGAGTATCACAAGGTGAATTCATTATCCTGGGAAAATGAGCATGTGGCCTCTGAATAGTCTGCCTTCTTCTCCAGCAGCCATTCCCACTTAACCGTGGGTCAGATACCCAACCACTCTGAGCCTGATTCCTCACGCTTAAAACGGCAATACGGGTTGTTGTGGGGATTGACCCTGATGGGTATGACATTTATAACATTGGGTATGGAATTTCTGTGGTGACTTTCATCTGACTGTGCACTGTGGTAGCCACCTGCCGTATGTGGCTCTGGAGCCCTTGGAAAGTGGCTAAATACAACCGAGAGGCTGAATTTTTCATTGGACTTTACCTTAATTGATTTAGATTTACGTCGCTGCAAGATTGGAAAGCACGGTTAAATAATGTGCCTCGCATGGTGTCTGTGTATAGTAGGTATGTAGTATGATGGTTGTTGTTATTGTTTACATTACCTCCGGAGAGGATTATTTTCCGAAGCGTCATTGTTTGTGTTGCATATAAAGATTACAGAACTAAAGGAGTCTGTAGACCGGAGTCTGCTGGTGGTAGTTGGGTGGACCTCTGTCTCTGTCCCTAGAGGCCCAAGGAGAAGGCAATTGGCAAAGTGGGAAGGGTGTCCAGATGAAGAGAGTCTGGCCTCTGACACGTACATCTGGTCTCCCAGGAGCCACAGTAGAATGAACTTTCCATGTTCTGGGCCCCCAGTAACTGAAAAACAGCATCTTTTCTATGCCATGATGCACTTTTTTGGATAAGCATATAGATGATAAAGACTATGAAATATGTATGTAGGTTTAGATTTTTAGGACATTCTTTTTTCTAATCGTGTTTTGATATATTTAGGTGTCCGGTGGTATTCTTGGCCATCAGAGTTCCCTGGCTAGGTTTATAAAGACGTGGAATGGGAATGAATTTGTCAAAGTCACAGACAGTTGCTTCTTCACAACATAGATATTTAGGACTGTGTGTATGTGGACTGTGTGTGTGTGTGGACTGTGTGTATGCGGGAGAGATATCAGCATGATGGGGCTATGTCACTGGCAGGACAGACCAGGCTCACTGGAAAGGTCACCTTGTGTTTTATCCTCCCGTACGTGGCTTGACGCTACTTCCGTCATGAGAAGACATTTGTTTTGTGGATGCGGAGTGTCCTTCTCCCTTTTTCAACACACATTTATTTTTGGACATAAGCCACATAGTCGCATCCCCATCGTCACCCCCTGTGAAAGCTGGATTCCTCAATGCCCACGAAGAAGCTTAGCATAAATGCAACGTCCTCATCGCCAGGGGGCCGTTTGTGCTGCACTGATGTGTCTGCGTGTCACTCCAACAGTGTCTCCTTTTGACATGAGTGTTGCTGGGGTACCCATCGCATTGCCCAAGGTCACGGAATGGAGGAGCACAGCCCACCCTTGTGCTCGGAAGCCCTGCCTTTGCTTCTCCACCGTAGCTGGCTCCCTTAAGTATTAAACAGCAGTATTCTAATATCAACGTCCCTTTTTTATTTGCTGTGACTTGCTGTGACTACGGTGATTTTAGTTACAGTAATTAGGTCACCCTTCATGGAGTCAGGCTATTTTAAGTGCCTCTTTAAGGAATATTGTTGCAGATCAGTAATTTTACAATTGGATGTTCTTGTGCAACTTTATTAAATGTAATCTGTCTTTTAAATGTTGCCCTTTTACAGTTATACATTTCTAATTGTTGCTGTAAATGCATTATCACTTTGAAATTAATTAATTTTTCCATTTTGGCTGCCTGCAGTATAATAATCACTAATGAGAAACTCATAGGGATTAATCTCAGCACAGCGACCCCTACTGGTAAGGCTGTGTCTTTGGCACCGCGTCCCCTTGAGGTCTGGAGGGTAGGACAAGTGTTTGAGGAGTCTGTGGGGGAAGCGTTTGTTTCCTTTCCCTCCAACTTGTGTAAAAATAAAAATAATTCATACCAGTGGGAATCGGATTTTTTTTAAGTAATCTTTACGCCCATTGTGGGGCTTGAACTCACAACCCCCAAATCAAGAGTCACATGCTCTTCCTATTGAACAAGCCAGGCGTCCGGGGAATAGGATTGTTTTAAAATATTGTTTAAAAAATATGCAGGACTCTAGTTCCTCTTGAAACATCTTAAAGTTTGGTGGGAGCTTTTTGATAATGAAGTCACATCCACCATGGCTATGTTATACATTATTTTCTTGTCTCCCTAGCTTTCTTTTATGCAATTAACATACTCTAAAATTGTATTTTGCATATGTGTGCATGAATATATACTGTAAGGATATATAAAGTGCTCAGACCTTGGTATTTCTCCAAGGAACTTAATTCACAAAACCAGGCCTATTGGATTATTGGGTGATAGAAGAGATTTCCAATTTTGGCTATTGGCAGTCGTTGCCACTTGGTGACTTTAGACTCCTGCTGTGCCCCGAGGTAGGATGTGACTTTGCACCTTAGTCCAGACCCTGTGATGCTTTAATTCCTCACAACGGTTCCACACCATGCTAGAATGATTATCCTCCCTGGTAGTCAAGGAACACAGAGAACTCACCCACATTGCCTTGAGACCCTTCACCGGCTCCTCCCAAGTACATTTGCCTTGTCTGATGCACCACAGCGTCCCCACTGTGTAGATCTCCTCGTGCCGTTATTGTTTCCTTTTTAAAATGCTTGAGAGTAAGTACCTTCATGAACTTAACCCTCGGCCTTTTTTTTTTTTTTTTTTTTTTTGTTGCTTTTTCTTTTTTTGCCCCACGTAAACTTTCAGTTCTGGTAAACAACGCATTAGCTCGAGTTCCTAGGTCCAAGCCAGCCCTTTGCGGATCGGTATGTAAATTTGAAGCTGAGCTCTGTCACGTGCCTCTGAGGGTGTTTTGTGTGACCAAATATTTATGTTGGCAGGTAACGGTAGAAAGAATATCATGTGTTAGGGTAGTAGGAGCTTAGCAGATGTTTTAGGGAGCTGCGTTTTCAAATCATTTTACATTAAAAAATGGCTCGAGTTTGTCGAACTTCTGGAATGATTGAGTTACGTTTCCTGTGGCCGTGTAGAGGCAGTCATTGGGCTGAGTTTTAACAGATGTGCGGCCACCCCGCTAATGGATGGATCTGCACCACCGGTCCTGTTGCAAAGTTATAAATTATAACTAGAAAAAGCACAAGATGCCATTCTTCTAACCTTCGCGAAAGCCAAGCTGGGTAATTCTGCCCTTGAACGACCCGCCGCAGGGTGATTTATAGTTGTATAATTTAAAACATAATGAAGGAGATAATAGATGTTGATTTGTTCTTTAAATTAGTGTTTTAGAAAAATACTTCTCCTCCCCCCTCCCCCCACTTTTAAATACCTGCAGCTGACTACACTCCAGATATTATCAAGGACAAAGCCCCGCTGGAATCTTTACCCGTGCATTGGAGGAGAAGGCAAGGGCCTTTTCCTGGGCTGGGAGGAGGAGATAGAGTTTTCAAAGTAGAAATTTCAGAATATTCCTCACTAATGTAAATGCTGGGGGACTCCCGAGTGAGGGTTGAGTTCTCTGGCTGCTTTGTCTTTGCCAGTCCAGATATGTTAGAAAACTAGACTCCTACGACCCCGCCGTGGCTGGGCCGCACTTGACCTTTCCTGCAGAACCCCACAGGAGGACCTGTTGGCAGTGCTCTTCCTGCTGAGGTCACATAGCCGCTATCTCACACGTTGTGCTTGCTTTCCAGGATTATCATTGGCATTGGTTTCATTAGTCACCTCTGATTCCGTCCAGAGCTCGAAAGTTAACAGTGTTTGCTCAAGGTACAGCCCAAGGGATATGGTAGAGCGAAAAAGAGCAAAGCATTTAGAACCATCAGGACTGTATTCAAAACTCAACGTTTCCCCCTCTTGTGATTATATAACTTTGAAATGATGCATCCTTTGTGAGGTTCACATTCTACATCAATGTTCATGTTTTGGGCTGTGAGTTAATACTGCCCAATTAAAAATCTTTGGAATAATATTGGTTTGTTTTTCTCATGTATCCCGAAATCCAGGGGCTGTTAGGGGTGTGTTTGGCTACTTTCAGGCAGCTTCTTTGTGCTTGTGTTAGCTTTTCCCTCATGCTTATAAGATGGCTCCAGTAGCAGCAACCATTGCATCCTACGTGATGAGGTCTGAAGGCACAATGGGAGGGATGGGACTCCTCCTTGCATACCTCCCTTCTTTATCAAGGAAGAGAGCATTCCATCCCCGAGCATTCCATCTCAGAACCGTCTTCGGGAGCGCTTTGCTTCAGCTCCCACCGGCCAGGACTCAGAGTCGCTTGTCCATAGCCGTGGTGCAAGGGAGGCTGGGAAAGTGCATTTCTGGCATTTTGTGTCTCTAGGGTTGGAGGTGAGATTGGTGGCAGAGAAAATGGATGGCACGATGGCTTTTGAGCAGGCTCTGGTGAATAAGTGTGCCTATAGTTTTTCTCCTCTGTCAGGTGGGAATCCTGTCTTTCTTAGGGGGTCACCGTGAAAGCACGTGAGAATTGAATGAAAGGAGCATGGCCTTGTCCGGTCCCCTTCTATGCGGCGAGCTTTACCTCAATCTCATTGGAGCTCATTCTCCTTCCTTCTCGAGGATGCTGAGGCATACTTCCTTTGGTCTAAAACCCTCCCTTTCCTCCAGGTCTCGTTACTTTCTACTCGTCCTTCAAAGCTCAATCCAAACATCACAGCCCAAGGAAGCATTAGATCAGAATGTGGTCAAGACTCCCTTTCTGTGCCCTCCTAAGGGCTGGTTCTCAGAATACTGTCTGACACGCAGTAGTCCTCCGTAAACATGTGCCGAATGAACGAATGAAGGACGCCCAGAAATTCTCCTAGAGATCACTGGAAACAAACACAATTTAGAAAAATAATCTGTGCTGTTCTGTGTTTAATGCCTTTCTCTCCCTCTCTTGAAAGTGCTGTTTTTGCATTCACACCACTGTATCCCTGGTCCATAAAGTAAATGCTCAGTAAATATTTGTAAATGAATAAATGAAAAACGATTAGGTGCTCAATGAATGACAGTCATTAAGGCATTCCTTATCATTACTCTATCTGTGGAGGGCAGAACACCGCAGTTCATCATGTGCAGATAGAGAAGCGGATGAGGCTAGGGGGGCCGGCCTGCATCCCACAGCTAGTACGCAGGAGAGCTGGGACCAGAACCCAGGCCCCCCACTCTCCCGGCCAAGTGCCGGATAAGGGGTCTGCCAGAGGGGTGTGTGTGGAGGGAAACCCTAAGGAGAGAACCGGAAGGCGTGGGGAAGACAGGCTGTAAAGCTGGGTGAGACCCTGGCTCTCCCTCCCACCTTACCTCTTGGGCACATTTTCTAAGCTGATTGAGATTCATGAACTGGAACGTTCGACCTACCTCAGGGGTTCTTGTTGAGAATTGAAGGAGCTTAGGAGTATGCTGCATCTAGAATGTGCTCGATGCTCAACAAACACTAAGTGGTATCACTGTTACAACTGACACGCATTGAGAGTTGATGAGCAGGACGACACAGCACACAGAACACACTAGATGCTCAATAAATATTTATCATTGTTGTCATCATCATGTCTTCGGGCGAGTGACGGGTCACTTCCCTTCCCCTCGAGTCGATGCCTGTCCTCCCAGTGACGGCTCTGGGTCTGTTCCTGAAGGTCTCATACCCCCACGAGCCCTGAGCACAGAAACACCACCCACCAGCCCGAGGAACACGCAGAATGGCCGCCGGGACTCGACGGGTTTCCGTGGTGCGTATCTCAAGCCCTCCCGGCTGCCTGTTTGAAGCCACCAACCGCACACTTAGCTTTGAGGGAAGATCAGCCCTTTCTTGGTGAAGACAAAGACAAGGGAAGTACGCGTGGCTCTGTGAGGCCACAGCCTCTCTTCCTGGCATCTTCTCCGCCTGGCTTTTCAGCGTTTCAAGTCTGGTTAGGCCTTTGTTCCCGAATGAGGACTCCAGAGGGGGGGGAGAAGTGACGATCTGGCCTTAATATGTGTGACAAATTATTTAATGAACATTTAGCCAAGATTTGAAATTCCCCTAGCTTTATCTTCCTCGCCTCCCTTTCTTCTGCACCCCTGCCGGCATTTTGGTAACGCGTGGCCTCATCCCCGCTCCCTCGCTAGCCCTTTTATTGCTTTTAAGTCCGTGGTGCCACCTTTGATCCTCCCCTCTCGGTTTCCTTTTCTCCAATTTCATGCTTTTTTCCAGCGGGTTTTGGCTGCAGTGCAGCGTAGACGTCGGAGGCCAGCACGATGAGACAGACGCCAGGAGCTTGCATGGCCCCGTGACAGCACTTCTGCCACGTGTCCTCTGTGGACGTTGATTTTTGTGTCACTCACCGGACGCGCTGATCGTTACTTGGGAGGGGGGCGGTTCATGTGCGTTTTTGGCAGCAGTAAAAAGAACTCAGATCCCGTGTTCTGAGTTGTAGAGAAACTGAAACCCACACCCGCCCCCGCCCCTTCTTGAGACACTAAGAAAATCAGTTCCGGTGGTCGTGTCACATGCAGAGGTACTCGGGGCCAGGCTCCAGGCTCCGGGTCTTACGTCTTTATGTGCCTTGTCTCACTTAATGGCATCTTAGAGTTTACTGTCATCAAACAATCGTGTGTCTCTGAGCACATCATTTGCCCTCTCTGCGCCTCAGTTGTGTCATCTGTAAAATGAGTCAGTTGACCAGATTAGTCAAATTAGTCCCGTGGCTTATGTGGCTTACGGATTTTAGAGAATGGGTATAATCTGAAAGGAAGTAAGAAAGGGATACTAATGTACGTTCGTACCTTTTTATCCCGAAAACATGAAAAACAAACCCACCACCATTGACTTTCAGCACCGTTTTTTAAGGAATGGGTATTTTAACGCCAAAAAGTATAAACAGGACCCGACTTGTGGACCCAAAAGCAGACCTCGCAGTGGACGACGTTTGACTTCAGGAAAACTCCTGATGGTGTCACTGCTGTGTTGTTCTTGAAAGTCCTGGGCCTGCACTTGGGAATGACCGGCCCAGAAGACCCCACAGGTCCAGACTTGCGGGAAAGCTAAGTGCGTCTCACTTCATTGTCATGAACCCGAGGTGAGACCGTCAGAAACGCGGACCTACCTAGACTCCCCAGAGCTGAGTAAAGCACAGTGCAGGGACGCGAGGTTTGAATCTGGGTATAAGCTGACCTAGTGTAGGTGATTTTTTCCCCCCACAAGCACCTGTTTCAGCCTGTGCACTTTTATACATATGACACCCCATCTACTTCCGTCCCGGTTTCTGTGGGTTTGGAACCCCGGGCATGGCTTCACGGGGCTGCCTGCTTCCGGGTCGGCTCCCAGACCACACTTACTGGGTGAGCCAGATTGAAACCGTCTCAAGGCTCAGCTGGAGAGGGGTCCACTTCCAGGGTCCCGTGCTGGTTCGCAGGATTCAGCTCCCCGTGGCCCAGTAGACTGGGCCTCTCTGGTTCCTCCCTGGCCATGCGCTGGATGCCTCTTTCTCCCTTTCTTGCTGCCCAGGCCTCCCCACCGTGGCGGCTTGTTTCATCAGAGTGCGGAAGCCGAGGAGGAAACAGTCTGTCAGCGTGATGAAGTCCCAGTCCTTCACAACCTTACCGCAGAAGTGACACTTCACTACTTTGGCCCTTCTGTTTGTTAGAAGCAAGTCCCTGGGTGGGACCCGCATGCACAGAGAGAGGATTTCACCGCGGCGTGGAGACCGGGAGGCAGGGTGCACTGTGAGGCTGTCACACTTTACAAGTCCAGTTTCGTTGTTTTTTTCCAGTGCCTTTTGGTGACAGATTTGCTTCCAGGCTTCGATATGTCCTGGCCTCGCGCCATGGCAGTCCTGACTGACACGCTTCTGTCTGCCTTGCTGTTCTGCTCGGGTCCTTTCTACGTTCTTGTGTTCTTCCCTCTTTCTGGGCTGCAAGAGGTACCAGATGCCCCCACTTTATTTTTTATATATTTATGCATTTCTGCCTCACGGTGGGAGATAAGATTTAGTCTTTTAATAAGAGAGCTTATGGAAAAAATAAAGAAACGTGTGGATTATGTTTCCGAAAGTCAAGTATTTATTTTCTTGCTTCTTTAGTAGAGGGGGCCATGTTAATCGATGGCCCAAATTTTCTTCCTAAAGAAACGTGTGTTGCCGAGTTTTGATTCAAGTTTCAAAAATTGGCCAGAGAACTTGGACTTTTTTTTTTTTAAAGCCATAAAGCTAGATAAAATTCAGCAAGCATTTCAAAGTCCACATAGAATATTATTCTTGTTGCAGTCTATGTATAGTCTCTAGGATTTGTTGTTTCGGTTTTGGGGTTTATTATTATTTTTTTTTCAGCAGCAATATAAGGGGAAGAAACACTTTCATTTTGCTGTTTTCAGAAAATATTGTAGAGATTGATTTTGAATGTGTTCATGTTATAAAACCTCTCCTTTAGAAAGTATAATAAGTAAAATATCTTACTTAGTAATATTCTAATATTCCCCTGTGAAATATCATGCTTTTTTTTCTTTTTTTTTTTTTACTGAGATGGGGCTTTTGTTTCGCCACATACTGCCTTCTACACTGCTTGAGACATTTCATCTCCAAGTTTCATAGGATGGGGTCTCTTTAATCATTTACATTTTGAAAAAAAAAAAGAAAGTGAAATATTCTTTAAGAAGCCAAAGTAATCCACGGGAATGTATGGTGTTTGTTCAGCTGGATATGTTATTTATTTGAAGTACTGAGAGAAATCTCTTCTGACTGCTCAAAAAAGGGAAGAATAAACAGTAAGAGTGTCCAAGTAATCTGAGCTAGAAGGTCCCTCCTTTCACAGAAAAGTTATAAAAAGTATATTTGCCAGATCCAAAAAAAATACTGTATATCAACTACTGAGACCTGCACAATGTTTTCTTAGTATTCTCACTCTTCAGAAGAAAGAAAAAAAAAACAACTGTAAAATCTGGGAACTTAGTTTTTTTTTTTGATATTTTAATATTCCTCGGCAGGTGAATACAGTAAGTCTGTTTTTCCTTCTTAGAGCGTAGCATCTCCTGTTGGCTTTTGGGTGTGTTATGTGTCACTTGTGTCTTTGTTGACTCTCTATAACCATAAATGACCATGTAATGAAATTTGTGGGCCTAACATCTCAGCATTAACTCTGAGTACATTTCCTATAAAGAAGGCATTAAGAAGATGTTTAAAAGAAAAAAAAATTACAACGTATTTCAAAAGAATTAGATTCTGGAATGTATCCAGTCATGAAAATAATATAGATTTCTTCTGTCTTCGTGCACTCTGTTAAAACCATTAGGAATGAGCCGGCATGTTCCTTGTGGATGAAATGTAGGGGAACATACCAAATTCCTATATCCCAGACCCAGAAGGGGCCTGTTCTCTGTAGCGGTTTGCTTTCCTCTTAAGCTTGCGTGCCACATCTTCCAGTGTCATTTTGTCTCACTGCCAGACTCAAGGGTCTGTTGGAGTCATATTTGAACCCGAAGTGGAGGTCTTTCTCATCCAGAGCAAAAAAAAGCTTACCTTTGCAATGTGCACCACTGACACGCTGCCTTGTTAAGTCTCTAACGTTAAGATTTGAAATGTATTCTTTGTATTTGAGAGATTCGCTGTGAGTTTTCCCTGGATAAGTGTATGCTCTGTGAATCTAGAGGAAAAAAACTTAATAACTACAAAACCACTGCTCTGATTTATCAGGACTCACCTGTTCTAAGCACCTCCCATGTGTCCACACATTTATTTCCTGCCATTCGCTACGAGCCGTATAAGGTCTGTAGGACCTGAGAAGAGCGTGTTCATCTATTTTGTGGAAGAGAAACGCATCACAATGTAAGCACAAAGGCCACGCCTTTGACGTTGAAGACGCAGGGCTCTGAGCTTCAGCCCTTCCTTGTAGTGGGCAAATCACATGACCTCTCTGGACCTCAGGTTTTCTTTTTCTCTTTGGAATGGAGAAAATAGTTCCCACGTCTTTGGGTTGTTTGTGGATTAAGTCATCACTCAACCCTGGGGCATAGAGTAGACCCTCAAGAAATACTGGTTTTCTTGTCTCCTACCTGTTAATGTGAACTTTCTTGGGGTTTACTGATTTCTGAGGACACACAAGAAGCTACTGTCAGGGATGTTGTCTCTTATTTGACCCCAAAACACGTGAAGCTGGACCACACTGCATGTTAGGAATGCCCTTGAACTCTGAGTCCCAAGGAGAGCCCCTGAGCACCTACTGTTCTCTCTTCTGCTTGGTAATGAGATTGTAGCGTATTGCTGGAGCTGCTCATCCAATTCTATGCTTTTTCAAGCCACATTAATGCTAATGGTGAGCGTATCAACTTCCTCTGGTTTTCAGTGGCTCTACATTGTGTTCCTCTTGTTCTGTGCCTTTTCTTTCTTTGGGTCACCTTAAATCCGTCTTTGGAAGCAGATCAACTATGAATTACTAAAGTGATGTAGGTTGCAGTACGGGCATATCACATTAAATCTGTTAATAATACAAGGCCAAAAGCAATTCATCTTGGTCTGCCCTTTGGGGAATATTTCTGAATTGTCCACATTCAACAGAAGAGATGATGCAACACCCTTTGACCAAACAGAACTTAAAAAAAATTTTTTTTTAATGTTTATTTATTTTTGAGAGAGAGAGAGAGAGAGAGAGAGAGAGACAGAGACAGAGACAGAACGTGAGCAGGGGAGTGGCAGAGGGAGAGGGAGACACAGAATCGGAAGCAGGCTCCAGGCTCTTAGCTGTCAGCACAGAGCCTGAAGTGGGGCTCGAGCTCATCAACCGTGAGACCATGACCCGAGCCGAAGTCGGATACTTAACCCACTGTGCCACCCAGGAGCCCCAACAAAATGTATCTTTGAATAGAACCATCCTGCGTTTGGAATTTGGGGGAGCTTTCGCTTTTATGTCCACTTTTTTTTTCCTCATATGATTTATATGATGCTAGATACTGTTTTCTGTCAAGGAGTATACCAGCTGCCCAGACGGCAAGACTTCTAGTCACATATGTGTGCGTCTAGTCACATGTGTGTATACACACATGTATATGCATGCAATCACAGTTCTTCAAGGACCTGATATACATTTACTTCTTCTTTCGTCTTTTTCTTTCTATTTCTTGATTACTCTCTTTCTCCTATGCCCATTAGTATTTTTCAGTCAGCTGTTCTTATCTTAAATATCTTTGTGAAAAATGTACTTATCTCATATTCAGTTCATTCAGGATGGTTTCTAAAAACAACAAAAGCTAGCTATCAAGCACAGTGTATGTGGACACTTGTAGACACTAAGTACTCAACAAATGGGTTCATTATATCATGCAGATAGCCACGTACACTTAGAAAATCTGCTTGGGGGCAGGGGGAGATAAAACCAACTCTTTCAGCCTGCTCTTTTGATCCCTAGACTTTTTCTTTAACTCCGTATTTATGAATAAAACATTTTAATCAGAATTATATTAACGATGACCAATTTTTTTCCCCATGAGCGTCTAATACAGGATAAATTCCATTAAGTCAATTAAATACCTTGATCAGCTTTTTAAACTTGATACAGATACTTAAGGTGTTGCTTTAAAAAATTTTTTTATTTTACTAAACTCTTTTTCACCAGGACCTTTCCCCACACCCCTAGATACATTGTACAGCGAAGATGTCATCATCTGCTTTTTGCACACGCCGAGTTTTACAGCTTTTGTCTCATGAGATTTTTGCGTCGGGTATTCCCACCAAACCACACTTTTAGATCAGGCACATCTCAGTCTCACCACGTGCAGTTTTTTCAGTGAGTCTTTGTGATGGTTAGTTCATCCAGAAGTCTATGTTATTCATTTGATAAACGACTGGTATTCATTTCGCAGCTAATACCTAAGAAATTCCTCTGCAAGTCTGTTCCGACATTCTAGGGTTTCTCAGTTATCCGGGATTGGTCTCTGAGGCTGTTGCTTTCTGTTTCTTTTACGGACTTCCAAACATCTGGATCATTTTTAAACGCTTGCCCTTACTGTGTGGTGGCCAGGCAGGTTGTAAAGGATGGGTCAACATGTCCTGTTGGTGCTCCAGAACATTGTCTTTCAAACCTGTTTTTTGTTTTGTTTTGTTTTAATGTTTATTTTTGAGAGAGAGAGAGACAGAGACAGAGAGACATAGAGACAGAGAGAGGGTGAGTGGCAGAGAGGCAGCGAGAGAGGGAGACAGAGAATCTGAAGCAGGCTTCAGGTTCTGAGCTGTCAGCACAGAGCCCGATGCGGGTCTCAAACTCACAGACTGTGAGATCGTGAGCTGAGCCGAAATCGGATGCTTAACCAACTGCGCCACCCCAGAGCCCCTCAGACCTTTTTTGATTACCACGACAGATTTTTATGTCACAACCCAGTGCATGTATCCCCACGTTTATACGTGTGTGTGTATCTTTGTGTATTACATGCGTGTGTGTGCACGTGCGTGTGTGTGTCTGAACCAAACATTTTATGGAACAGCTCTCTAACTGTGGGTGGTGGTGTCGGCTGTTTTCTTCTTGATTGTATTTCATTTTTAAAAGTGCTGATTGTGACCCAGTTTTACCACCCACTATATCGCAATCTGTCCTTTGAAAATTGCCGCTCTAAAACTATTTGATCTTCTCCCATCTGACAAATGTTCATTGAGTGCCCTCCTGTGCTGCCGCAGGGGGGAGAAAATGCAAAAGTGAGCAAGTCAGAATCCTTGGCCTGTGGGTGCTTCCGTTAAACAGGGCAGCGATATATGAAGAATGTTGGTGTGAGGAGACACGGGGACCACTGGACACACAGTGCTCTTCTCCTTTGGGGGCAGATGTAAGAGTAGCCAGTAATGCAGAATGAAGACGACCCCTTTCTTTACCGAGACTTGAAGGATGTGTAGGAGGGGAAGCAGGTGGATAGAGAAAAGGGGAACGTTTCAGGTAGACTTTGCAGCAGTGGTAGGGCCAGCGCCACCTCTGGAGACAAAATTAAGGATGTGCTAAAAAAAAAAACCTCCGTGATCAAGATAAACAGTGTTTTAATGCAATATTAAGAAAAGTCAAAATCAGTGCGAGAAGCTCACGGTGAATAAAATTTCTAAGTTGAAAGCAAAACAGGGTCAGTGTTATAGTGAAGGATTTGTGCTGAGTCATGCAGGAGGTGAAGGCCAAAAAGCAAAACAAAACAAATCAAAGGCCCCCCGAGGACCTGGTTGAAGATGTGGGATCTTACAATCTTGCGTTAATATTGACGATGACGGCGATAAGACTGTGATGATGAGGGGGATGATACGAAAATACCCTAACACTTATGGAGTGGTTGCTGTCTTCCAGGGCTAGTATATATACCTGATCTATTTCTCACTGTGGGTCTTTGAGAATGGTGTTTCCTGTCGTTGTTGCGGAGGAAGCCGGGAAGGGTGAATACCCTGATCAGGGCCACATAACAAAAAGCAGGAGAGTGGAGATTCGAGCTCTTTCCCGTGGACTCAATTGCTCAAGCTCCAAATCCCTACCCCCGATGGCCTCTGCTGGCTCCAGGTTGTGTCTGGGCGTTCGAGAGGCCATTTTTATGGCAGTGAGAAAGTGAGTCGGGAAGAAGAGACTTTTGAGCCTAGAGACCAATAGATAGGTTGAAAGAATTGGCCTTTTGAAGGTTTTCTGAGCCTGTACAAAGGCAGTATCAGGGGCCAGGAGATAAAATTTTGCAGAAGCAAGAGAAACAACTTTCAATGTGTTAACCGAACGTGGGAGATACGTGGCCAGGAAATACATGGGTGAATATATACCTATGTGGGTGAATTTGTTGACACGCTCACAGGTACATGCATGCATTAGTAAACAAGTAAAGGAAGATATCTGACATTTAAGTTTTGTTTAGTGCTTAACAAAATATTATCCTGTCTCTTCTTTTTTAAAACAGTGGCGTTACATTTTTGCCTCCGGGATATTGGGTACCGGTGATAGGATGGTATCGTGAACATAATTTAAGTATTTTTCCTTCAGGTAGGTGTGTTGTTTATCTCTATAAATAACTATGAGCACCGTGAGTCTGTGGTGTCTCGGAAACATCTTGATCTATGTTTTTGGTGATGACACTTCACGAATGATGTAAGACAGGTTCCAAGAAAGGAATATTAAGAGTAGCCACACATGTCACTTCCATAACATGTATAAAAATTATCATGCCTCTTCATTATTTAAGTAGCTGTGGCCTTTCAGTGAACACCAGCATTAATAAACCATGTTAACGTGATTTAAAATATGTAATGAAATTTGCAATGCCATCTGATGACGGAGCTCTCAAATTAGCCCACTCAGCATTGACCGACCATCTTTATAAAGGGCCGCCTGCACTGTGAACAGAGACGATGTGCATCCTCTTGTGGGCTGGCAGCATTTCTACCAGCATTTTCTTAAGCGATGCCACCAGCAGGATGGTTTATTCAGTGTCAAAATGCCATGCCACACGTGCCCATCCTCCGGTTTTATTCTGCCGCGCACGTAGGGGAGTTGGCGTATGTTCAGACTGACTGGTAACGGTCTCTGGTAGTGTGTGTGTGTGTGCGCGCGCGCACGCACGCCTTCTTTTTATTCATTTTGTTACCACTGTCCTCGTTAAGGGCCTTTCCTTGGCCTTTTTTGGTTGTCTGATGACAGCTCTTCCACTGCAGAATTATCTGGGGTACACCTCCTGCAGGCTCTCCTGCAAATATGCCGTTTTGCCGCTTGGAATAAAATGGCAGAAAGTTTTCTCTTTGAGTCCAGATGTGGTTCTTTCAAAGTAGTGACTAATTACAGGTCTTAGCGTCCAGAGCTGTACCGTGCAGATGTCACCTCATGTCCTGCACACTTGTCCTGAGCAGGCGAAGGTGAATTCGATCGAAGTTAGTGGATGGAAATAGAAAAACTCTTTCTTCTTTTCTTTTCTCTTTCTGTCTTTCTTGCTTGCTTGCTTCCTTCTGCTTCTGCTTCTTTTTAATTCACAATTGCTTTTCCCCCCAATGCTAAGCTTTCTTTTGGGAATTCTTAATAGCCCTTCCTATAAGACTCTCTGGTTTGACAGCATTCATGAAGCTCACGGAAGGTACGTATAAGAGGAACGTGAACTTAGCACCTTCCACTTTCTTGACTCTCCAGGCTGGAGGTCGCAGGAAAGGGCCCCTTTTCTAGAAGAGGAAACTAAGGAGGCACCCCCACCCCCGCCCCTGTGAGAGGAAGGTAGCACAGCTCGCTCTGGTTGAAATTGGTCTGCAGACTATTTCAGTATTTATTTTCTACCCTTCCCCCTTCCCTGTCAGCTGATTGTTTTGTTTCATTTATATAGCATTGTTTGAGCTAAACGTTTATTTAGTTTATCTCACATATACAACATGTGTCTACTTAAATTATGTGCAGCATTTGAAAAATAAACAGAATATAAGTCACATAGTTTTTTGGCATTAAGACAAGAAAGAATCTGACCTTGAAAAGTGTACGTGTGTTTACATTTATATATGTGCACGTGCAAGAATACATGTCTAAACTCATCTGAGTACTGGAGGCTGCTGATAGGTGGCGCTATAATTCACTTGTATGTGGCTTGGGGGACAAGCGAGGGAACAATTAGTACATCCTTCTTGGGCCTGGGAGGGAAGAAAACAAACCCTTTATTTCCCACAGTTTTCATTCCCTGTGTCACCTCAGTATTTAATTGATTTCACTTACACGACTACTTGAAGTTTTCCCAGGCTAGTTGCTACTATTAATTATAACCTAGAGGGATAATATTAGTTAACTAATGGAGGCCGGCAGATGACTTTGGAAGAACTGATCCGCGAGCACCTGGCTTGGTAGGATGAAGTAAGTCGTTCTTTGGTAGTCTCAGGTGGCCACAGTCCTGCCACAACCTTGGCGATATGTAGGCCACGCCCGTTAGTTTAGAGATCAAGAAACTAGACCCTGAAATGTCAAGAGACTGTTTCGAGTTCGGGCCGAGAGAGCGTTTTCACTGTGCTATGAGATGCTCACCTATTTCCCGTTTTAACGGACGTGGCATTTCCAGTATTTTCAATGATTGCATATTTCTTGCGTAACTGGGT
The DNA here is from genome assembly GCF_018350195.1 of Panthera tigris. Taxonomy (NCBI): domain Eukaryota; kingdom Metazoa; phylum Chordata; class Mammalia; order Carnivora; family Felidae; genus Panthera; species Panthera tigris. Next base: position 52,051,590 of record NC_056674.1, read on the forward strand.
ATTTCAAAGTGGCCTAGGAGTTACGTGTTGTGTTATAAATACAGTTTGTTGGTCATCTGAGTGAAAAGGGTATGATGACCCCAGATTTCATCTTTCGTCACGAGAAGCAACTTCTTTTTTTTCTTCCTCTTCTTCGTTTTCTCTTCTCTTTCACCATGAGGTCACGTGGTATATCTACCCTTCCACTTACGTGTGCTTTTCTTCCTATTTTCTTTAAAATCTGTGCTTGTGAGTGTCTCTGGTGCATGGTTTAACTGTAAAATACCCAGTATCTGTTTGCTTTTTACGGGATAAAATTTACTTTTGCATTTCTGTATGCCATTATTATTTGCTGCTGCTGTTTGCCCGTGGATGTTCTTGGAAATCATCTTCTAGTTTAAATGCAGTTAAGTATTTACAAATAATGTCAGTGACTTGTTTGCATTCTCAATCAACCTAAAGGTCTCCTTTTTTTTAAGTTTATTATTATTTTATTTTAATAGTCTCCATATCCAACATGGGGCTCAAACTCATAACCCTGAGATCAACAGTCCCATGGTCTTCCATTTGAGCCAGCCAGAATCCCCCCGAAAAGGCCTTCTTGATGTAACAAATGAAAAATTGCAAGATTAAACTTAAGAGTCCCAAGATACGGTACGTGACAGAGTAGTGAATGCCTCTTTCCCAGACCGAATGGTCCATGGTAGGGCTTATCTAAACCCATCTCAGAACATCGCAGAATCATCTTTGATTAGCTTACCCTTATTTTGCCTTTCTTGTTAATTATTTGACCCATAATTTAGCTGCATGGAAACTTGGGTGTGGCTTGATGCCTATAGATCCTCACTGTTCAGTTCTAGAAACGTTTTCATTTTGAAAGTCTTTACCTCTCAGTTTCAGTAACGTCTGACTATTTAGGACAAAAATCCACCTCTCCTATACCTCTAATTATGGTTGGTACTGAAGCTGCATGGGGGTCTGTGCTGGGGGTGCAGGTGGTGAGGCCTGGAGTTTCATAGGTAGACTTGCATCATACAAGACACTGGCCTGCACGCTATACATATATTTGTATGGACATTTACAGTCGGGGATATTCAGGAAAGCGAAATTTTTAAAAAGTTATTTTGAGAGATAGAGAAATACCTAATTGCTGCACTTTATGTAAATCTGAAGTAATTTCCTCCTAGAAAAGTACTAAGTACACACTTTCGTTCTCTCTCCTCTGTCTCTGAATTAGTCAAGTGTGGTTGCTGCCATAACTTGCTCAGCTGGAAACCGCTGGCTCCGAGGACTCTGGGCTCACGCGATGAGTTAAACACAGGGACCCCCGAGTATGGAACCGACGCAGAATATTCATAAAGCCAGGCCGCACGGTTTCCTAGGAAGGTAACCCTGCTGTGTTTCTCTAGTGTCCATGAAACCCAGTCCACACAGCAGCTCTGTCGGTGGGTGACGGGGGTTTTGCTGATGGTTTTACAATCAGGGATAGTTTATTATTATTATTTTTAGGATATTTTAGTGCATGCTTTTATGCGTGGTATTAAACTATGGCATCTTCAGTGGGAACTGAACCGAGTGCCATCATTTCCCCGGATGTCACTCTGACCCCGTAACTTTGGCCTTTCGGCAGTCCCTTTGCGCATTCATTGTGGCATTTTGTATGAATTCATTCTTTTTACCTGGTGGACGGGGATGGGGTGAGGGGATGGGGTACGCTTGTAGCGAATGGAACCGAGATTACAGATCATACAGGTGCCGTGTCAGTTATTAACCTGGGAAAGTGAAAGCCGCCTATAAATTCTCAAGGTAGCCTTCGAAGTCTTCGGTCTTTTAGAAGCTGGCTTGGGATGGAGGCAGTGAGTCACGATTATCATTTTCATGCTTTTCCGTAGGTTCTGGGTAAGCAGTTTGTAAACGTGCATCTAAATGCACCCTGTGAGCTTCTAAGAAGTCTCATTCTTCACATTCTTGAAGTGTGGGTGATGGTATTACATAGAGTCCATCTTGGAATACGGTGATTCCCAGAAAGTCCACATGGTTTTTCATTGCAGTCGTATTGAAATCTGCACCCATATTTTAGGACAGTCCCGTCTGTAGTGTTCTCATTGAGCATCCTTTGGATTATTTTCAGGGTTACACAGGAGGGTAGAGAGAAGAAGCGTTTTGCTGAGTGCTAGGCAAGGGGTCAGGTATGTTTTATATGTCATTCCAATTACCTTACTTCCCACAGGAACCTAGCGAATTGTACATTATTATGCCCATTTTAGAGATGAGGAAATCGAGGCCTTGCCTGCATCACGCAGCTCGCAAGGGACAGAGCTGAGCATGACAGAGCTGACGTGCGTGCCCTCCCCCACTGCATCTCGCTGCTTCCCTGGGATGCACTCCAGGGCCCCCCAGGGCTGAGTGTTGTTCCTGGGATGGGCGCCATGGATGGAGCGTGGTACTGTTGCCCAAGGAGCCGATCTGCCCCTCCATTGTTGGGGAATGTGTGGTCAGGAACAGGACAGCGGCATGCGGCGAGGGTGGTTCCGGTCCTGCCCTCTGAGATGGGTGACCTGAGGCCTGGAGAGAATGAAGCGATGGAGAGTTTGAGTAAGCTGCCATTTCTGACATTCCTGGGGGCCCAGGGGGCTGCTTGCACTTTCTTGGTTTCTTAGTTGTTTTCTACTTAAGAACCCCCTTTGCCCCGTACTCCTTCTATGCCCTTTCCTCCCCTTCTCAGATACTAGTGCTTCACGTGCACAGATTTCTCCAGCGCTCACGGGAACAGACCAGAGATCGAGCACAGTAGCTGTTCTGTAGCTGCCTGCTCCTTCTCTACAACAGGGGCCTGAATAACTCAGATCTGCGCTTTGCAAGAGAAGCAACTGACACAGCTTATGGTGGACACGTCCAGTGACCCGCTACGTGTTTGCTTTTGAGGAACTAGAGAGTAGATTTGAGCCCCTTTAGAGTATGGAATGCAGGCCATTCTGGACCCATTCAGGTGGCCTAGCAAGAGTTGGTGGGACCTGTGAGGTGGAACGGTCCTTGAGCGATGCGATATTCAGTATTAAATGCGTGCTTGATTTGAGTTTTTAGTCTATTCTATTAGGAAGTACCCCTTGCATCTCCCTATAAGCTTGGAAAGTGTTTTCCTTGGAGAGGACTGCCAATCCCACTTATCAGTAAGGATATGGATATTGCTAACCGCATTTGTCAAATTCTAGGCACAGATAGAACCCATGCCATGGCTCAAATTTCACACCTGAGTAGCGGGCATGCAGCACAGTGCTGGTGGTGATCAAACCATCCGGTCATTACTATGCTGCCCTCCTGGGAGTTGGGTGCTGCAGCCTGTGTGTGCAGTTCCACATGTGGTATGTGTTTCTTAAGACCTGATTCAAACGGCACATGGGAATTTCACTCTCCATGCAAACTGTACCCTTCACACACAGGTCTTGTGAATCAGAGAGCCCACCTAGCAAATTCTAGTTTCTCCTGGGTGTCCTGTATTTAACACGGGTCCTCCTAGCATCTGAGTCACCGTCCACGGCTCTTGTATTGTAACTTACCCAGATGAGGAACTGATGAGGAAGGCCACAAGTTGGGGACGGAGGGGTGGGAAATGGGAGTGTATTTGGGGAAGGTGGGGAGTTCTGGATTGAGAAGACCATCCACACGAGCTAAATGTGTGTGTAGCTGGGACTTGAGATCTTATTTAATGAAAGAAGAAATAATGACAAGCCAAACAGGGCCCTTTGCAAGCATCCCCACTTGGGTACATCCAAACCATCGACCGGCGAGGCAGCCCGGGGCAGTGCAAAGCTGTTTTCAAAATCAGGGCCATTCACCGTCCCCCAAACCCTTGCAGGTCAGGCCTGAACACCTTCTCTGTGCCCCGTGTAAAAATACACTTTGAGGAGATTGGATACGCCCTATGAATTATACCTTATTTATTATCATTGAGTCCCCCCTTCTTCCGTCATGCTTTAGAATTATGGGCTGGAGCAGTTCTTAATACTCTATTTATTTTAGGGGAGGAAAATGTTTTTCTTCAACCACAACATTCATGCAATACCAACTGCTGGCAGTTTCCCCAGCATTTAAGGAAATATTGTTGTAAGGCTTTTATGTTCTGTACTTCAATCAGCCAGACCCAGCAGTATCCCAATAGAAGGACCCTCAACAGACCATTTTCAGCATTTTGCTACAATTAAACTCCTCTGGTTTTAGCCCTCAGGCAATTTAGTACCTTTTTACATATGCACATTATGAACTTTTGACCAGGGTCTAGCAGTCATATATTAGAGTGTTGCTCTCGAAAGCAGGCTTAACAAGTTCCTCTGAGTATTACAGTTGGAGTCAGTCGTGGAAAAGGTAATTTAAGCAACTTGCAGCGAGGCCATTCAGAATCTCAGCGATGACCCTAAATATCTCTCGCTTGTGCTCTCTCTCTCTCTCTTTCTCTCGCTCTCCTTTTTTTTTTTTTCCTTGTTTCCTCTAGAAGCTGGTAGCAAGAGCTTTCAAAGTCTGTGATTGATCTTTTATTCAGTAGCTAACGAGGGCTGTGATTCTATTAGCGTGCTACAAGGCAAGAGAACAGTGATTTAATGAAGTGTCTAGTGAGCCGGCCATAGATTTATCCTGTTGTCGCTAATTTGCAGTGCCGTTGTGAACATAAAGGAAGACTGCACTCACACTGCTATTAAGCAGGTATTTCCTTAGTAAATTGTTGTAAGGTCAGGTACAGTTATCTCAGCAAAAGCAATGCCTTACCTCTTCAGTGTCTGCAGATGACAGCCGCCGTGCTGAGCGCCCACTGAGGTGGAACCAGGAGATCAGAGGTCCGTCTCCAAGTCGCCCTTAGCGGAGGCAGGAGCAGATGAACTGCCAAGTAGGAGTAATAGAGTCATAATTGGTGATTAGAACTGGAAAGGTACAATAACATCTTAATACAAACTGGCGTATGTTATAGTTACTGTCAGTTGTTGTAAACTCGCCCTGCCGCCCGGACTAGTTACGCTTCCCTTGATTAGCTCGGAGAAGCGCGGCGGCGGTGGCGGTGGCGGCGGCGGCAGCGGCAGGTGCACGCGCACGCGCCTAGAGCGTCCACACCGCGCCGCCCCCCGGGGCCCTGCCCTGTCTCTGCTGGTTCACGTGGGCGCCGGCCCTCACCCCGCTCGGAACGCGCCATGGTAACCTTTTCCTACCACCCCGGGAGAACCGTGATGGCGTGGGTGTCCTCTGATTCCCCCCGCCCCCCCTCTTTCCAGGCACAGTGACATTTATGCCCACTGGCTTGGAGGCTCGTTGAACTTTTGTTTTATTTGCCTTTGCAAAGGGGCGGTGTTTGCCTCGTGTCAGATCCATATCCCACCACACTTCTGTGTTCACAGAAACAGATTGGGTCTCGCCACCCCAGAAGGAAAACGGGAAAGAGAGGAATTGCGGGGCGCCGAGGAATTTTGCATTTGAGACTGGCCTCCTCGTCAGAACGCAGGGGCGGATTACAGGTGCAGGGTGCGACCTGTGAGGTGCCCTTGCAGGTATGGGGGGGGGGGTCCATCTGTGGGGAAGGATAATTGAAGAGATTCCTTTAGGATGCTTCATGAGGTGCCAGGCTGGCTTAAAGGGCAAGCCTTGGTAAACAAGGCATTCCACGGCAAATGTGTACGTGGCGGGAGGGTCCTCTATGCTCTGCGGCATAATTGCTCTTTAAATTCATAAAAAGAAGAAGGTAACCAACATTGTGCAGACACGCTGAGCAGCTGTCCTTATTCATAAATCTAGGTGACTGGTCGTTTGTTTTGTTTCGAGCGGGGTAAGGCTGGGCAGGTTGCCTCGGAGCGAACCATGAGGAGAGCTAAGGAGGTGAAGGGCCCAGACGCCTTTTACTCATCCGGTACGTAGTAGGTTGTCAGCAAATCTTGTTTGATTCTGCACTTGTGGAATCTGGAGAACCTTGTCATCCGGTGCGCACCCTGACCCGGGAAAGTAGGCCGGTTCTCACGCGTACTCAGAGCCCCAGGGATACCGTGGTAGGTTAGTTAAGGCTTCTGCTCCAGTAAAGAGTTTAGAGGAGTGTTTGGTAACCGGGCCCTGTTTGTAGACAACCATTAGGATGATACAAAAGAGCGAGTCTAACTTCCTGATTTCCCACCGCGGACCTTTGGGCCTCAGCCCGGTCACGTTCGGTCTGTAACGGTGGTGGGACTGCCCTGCCATCACGGGGGTCCCCCTCCCACGGACTGAAATCTCAGCTTTTCGGTCTGGAGATCAGGACCCGGGACCCACACAGGCAGCTGCCTGTCGTGGAGTGTAGACGAAGCTGACTGATCCAGAGCGCACCAGCCTCAGTGAGAATCTGGTCAGGGCCTGGGAACGGCTGTCACTGACCCGTCTCGGAGGGAGGTGGCCTAGGGAGTCCTCATACACTCCCTGATTTAGCTTCACTGGCATATCCAACACTAAATAGAATTGAAAGGAAGGGAGGAGAGAGGGAAAGGAGGGCAGGGAGGGAAGGAAGGGGGCACGCTGGAAAGGGAGGGAGGAGAGCATAGCCCATGTCCACGTGCCCCGTCTTAGAGTCCACACAAAGCACCACGACCAAGGGACTGCAGAGGGACAATAGTGCCAGGCGACTAGAATCTATTGAGTACCTCCTCTGTGCCGATACCTCTTTAATCTTCATGGCAGTCCCTGTGACCTAGACGATAAAGGTTTAGACGCCACGTCAGAAGCAAAGGCATGATTTGAACCCAGATCTGTCTGCACTTCTGTCCATAAGTAGGGAAGGGCTGCCCATTTCAGTGTGCCCATACCCCATTCTTCCTAGGGAGGCCTCCTTCCTCTACAGGGCTGGCAATGACTGTTCCCTCCCTTTCATTTCTATACGGGTCCCCATTTAGTCCCCCTTGTTGGACAAATGGACATTGCACCTTCCGTTCTGGTTTGGGGACGTGTTGTTGGGCTTTCCATAAGGAAAACGAGGGAAAATAGAAAGAGAGTTATGAGAATTCCTGTTTCTAAAGTGGGTGAATAATCTGGGCCGGAAACATACTGATTTAGACCTACAAACCACTCAGCCCACCCCGCCATTTCCCTAAGTGGCCCTGAGGGAAGATTTGTTGAAGAATTGTCTGTTTTATCCCATGACCCAAGCTCAGAGGTTGAGGCAATATCCCTGAATAATGTGCCTTTTCACTAATAACCGGTGGACCCATAATCTCTTAATTTAGCATGCTTTCCAAGAATGTGTTAATATTTTCCACTTTACACAGCCTGTTTTGGTAAAAGCTCCCCTTATTTAAAAAAAATTATTTTAACGTTTTATTTTATTTTTTGAGAAGGAGAGGCAGAGTGTGAGCAAGGGAGGGCAGAGAGAGAAGGAGACACAGAATCCAAAACAGGCTCCAGACTCTGAGCAGAGCCCAACGCGGGGCTCAAGCCCGTGAACATGAGATCATGACCTGAGCTGAAGGCGGACACTCAACCGACTGAGCCGCCCAGGCGCCCCTAAGTTCCCCTTATAAATGCTCCTTGGTAAATAATACCCATCATCATAGGGCACTAGTAGTAGAATTATTTTATGTTTTTTTTCAAGTATTCTGTGTTTCATGGATTTTTTTTTTCTTTTTGAAGAACTGATCTTTAAGATCAGAGTTGCATTCAGATGGGCTTTGTTTATTCTTTAAATGAAAGAGGCTGACACGTTAGACACAAAAGGTCACTTATTCAATGATTCCATTTATATAAAATATCCCAAATAGGAAAATCCATAGAGACGCAAGGCAGGTTGGTAGTGGTCAGGGAGTGACTGCTCACGGGTCAGAGTTTCCTTTCGGGGTGATGAAAGTGTTCTGGAACTAGACAGAGGTGGGGGTTGCACAACACAGTGAACGTACTAAATGCCGATGAATTGTGTGTTTTAAAATGGTTCCTTTTATATATAAATTTCACCTGAATAAAGGACAGATAGGGTACTACATACAAAAGGCATCTGGGCACATGAGGCATATTAAACTGTTCCCCCCTCCCCATCTTTTCCACCTGTAGTAAACAATTCCATCACTATAGCGCAGGCCGGAAAGGCTTGGGCTGTGTGCAGTGTCCAGGCAAACAGATCTCAGAGAGGGAGCCCAGTCCCCTCTCTAGAGGTGCGTGTGGAGTTGCGCGCGGAGCCTCAGAACCACGAGCTTACCTTACCGTTTCTTGAGCATGCTATTGATTAGTTATGTGTTTGCCTGTGTTATTAATAATGTATTCCTTAAAAAAATCTATGTGCATTATAGTCTTTGATCTTGTCATGAAATTTCAAAGCCGAAGATTCCATTTTCTTTTTTTCTTTCTTTTTTTTTTTAATTTTCAAAGGGTAGAACGGAAATAAGTTTAAAACTTTTCAAACTTGCCTTTCTAGTGGAGAACTTCCTGCTGACCTCCATCCATGTTAATGAGGTTCGTATGTACGTGCACGTGTGTGGTGTATATACGTGCGTATATACATGTACACAGACACATGCAAACACGTGTAGGTACATACACACATACTTTGAGGAGAAAACGGTACACCATTTGCTTCAAGCTTACTGTATTCTAGAGGTGAGGAATATTTGAATACAAAACTGACGCATCTTGTAGATTAAAACAGAAATTAAAGACTTCAGACTAAGGCCCCATCAAAAGCTCTCTTTTCATTGTTCTTTTATTGTTTATTGACTTCAAAAAGACTTTTTAGTTTAAACTGACTTTAATGTCTCTCGAATGCTCTTTTGTAAAGTGACTTTGAAAACTCGGGGATAATGTCTTCATTAAGTGGAGAAAAATCTTGGGGAAAAATATAACTGTAACTTGCCTTTCATTAGAGTAGAAAGAGATAAAGCTTTGCTTAATTAATGTCTGTTTTCCCTCTGTTCAGAATTCTAAGGGAAAAGGGGGCTAGAATTAGTGCTGATAAAAGCTTGAAACAGACATAGCACTGCAACTTTTTTCTTCCCTTCTTAGAGTTCAGAAGAGCACACTTCATATAACCCCGTGAACATTATTGGAATATTCCAGGTGCCCCGTCTTGTGGATGTACAATGGCTCTAGACCCAGTGACGCCAGTCACCATGGCTCTTTCCACTTTTGCCTTCATTTTCTTTTCTGTTTGTTTCCAACACTTGTTTAGGACTTGATTTGAGAGGAGATAGCTATTCGCATGTTTTCCTTTCTATTAAAGAAGAAAAATCCAGGGGCGCCTGGGTGGCTCAGTCGGTTAAGCGGCTGACTTCGGCTCAGGTCACGATCTCGTGGTTCGTGAGTTCGAGCCCCGCGTCGGGCTCTGTGCTGACAGCTCAGAGCCTGGAGCCTGTTTCAGATTCTGTGTCTCCCTCTCTCTCTGACCCTCCCCTGTTCATGCTCTCTCTCTGCCTCAAAAATAAATAAAACGTTAAAAAAAAAAAAAAGGAGAAAAAAAAAAAGAAGAAGAAAAATCCATTCTCTCCCTCCTGCCTTCTAAGCCACCGTTCGGATTCGATCTCTTCACAAAGTCTTTCCTGATTGCCTCAGCCTCTGCGTACCGAACGATTCCTTTTTGCATCGGATCTTTACTTTTCTGTGGCTTTCTACCTGTTCCCTGTCTCACTTCTTCTCTCTGCGGAGCAGATTTGCCCCTTAAGGTTAGAAATGCTCTTCTGAGCTGCCTTTTTTTTTTTTTTTTTTTTTTTTTTTTTAAATCTGTGGGGAGCAGAATGCTGGACTCTTGTGACGTCCAAGGCTCCACCTATGCTGGCTGATCCCACTGGTTGCCTTATTCTTTTTTCCTATATTAGTAGCGAAAGGGAGAATTGCTCATAGGAGCACCACCCATCAGAGTTCAAAGTCAGTTTCAGGATCTTTTTGTGTCCACACATCCCAAGGAATGCAGTTCACAGAGGAGTCCTCTCCAGGTGCCTTCTCGGCTCCTGTTAGAAGGGATGCCACCCTTTCTGTGTAGACATCAGCGATCCTAGGGCCTGACAGTCAGAGGAAACAGTATCTTAAAGTGGAAAAAGCACTGGGCTTGGGATGAAACAAGACCTAGGTACAAATCCTTTGTCTTCTACGTACTAGCTCACTGACCCAAGGCAGGTTGCTGAGGCGTCTGAGCCTCAGTGTTCACATCTACAAAGTGGGGATAGTAGTGCTTACCTTGAAGGGTTGTGGATGGATCAAATGAGGTAGTGTGAGGTGTACTTCTAATCCACACTGATCTTAGCAAAACCCCCCAGCCACCTAATTCTGCCTCACAGCAGACCCGCTCTGGCTTCTTCTAAGTCACTAACACTTGAAAAGACTTCCCTTTTTACCTGTCTCCCCCCCAAAGTATATTTAAGAGGGCAGCTTTCAATATCATGATGTCTTATGCCTAATAATCCTGATGGCTTAGCTGTCTTGATTGTGTCTCTCAGTAGATGGACGGGTGGGTAGATTGATTTTGTTTTAACACCTGTGCCATCCCGCTGGCCTGACTCTTTTTCAGATGCTCAAATGCCACCGAGTCCTGGGTTTTTGGAGGCGGACGTAAATACTAAGAGTTTTAAGTGGCATGGAGTCGCTGCGGGTTTGTTATGTAAACCCTCAGGGATATTTATACCCTCTACTGAGAAGGGTAATTGAGCTTCCAAACCACCCACCAAGATTTCTGCCTGTAAAATATTTAAGGACTGGTACTATAAAGCCATTTCCCTTATGCAATTTGTTTTCCATCTAGAAGCAGGAGAATAAGGGGAAATGGCTCCGAGTAACTTATAAAAGCCAAACTCTTAAGCCACTAAATGCATCTCCTCCACAATAGCACCTGGAGAAGGGCTGAAGGCAGACAAAAAGTAAGCAGAAGAGGGACCAGGGTTCAGAAATTGAGATGACAGAGCTCCACAATGCGGTGCGATGATGACGTCATAAATCATCCCTTCGGTATCAAGCTAGACGTTCCCTGCAAGCAGATCACGGAGTGTGTAGAAGGGATTTTTGATAAAAGGGGCCAAGTTAAAGGATGTGAGAGCCTGAACTTTAAAAAGCAGAGCAGGCTTCCAGGATACCTCTGAGTAGCTCACACACAGTGGGGAAGAGTCCGTGGCTGAGCTTACACGAGGACCGTCGGCCCAGACCTGCGGGGATGAGCTTTCTCACCTGCCTTGCAGAAGGGTCTTGAGGCGTGCTTTCCCGGGGAGCCCATCCCCCTAGAGGAGGGTGCTGCAGGAGCCTGGTGAGGTGGTGCCGGGTGACAGACGCTCTAAAACAAGGCTGTGTTTAGAGATGCTCTAAAACAAGGTTATATGCACAACCTGGGATTAGAACTGAAGAGATGGGAAGGGAACGCTCAGGGACCGTAACAGGTACGTACATTTCAGATCGGTGTGTTATGAAAGGTAACACTAGCTGCCCACCTGTAGACAGTGGCTCACACATGAGAAACTTTGCGGGGCGCTGTCTCTTCTGTCTCTCTGCCCCTCCCTGCTTGCGCTCTGTCTCTGTCTCTCTCAAAAATAAATACACATTTAAAAAAATAAACACACACACACACAGGGAACTTTATTGGTTTTACATAAGGTCCAAAGTGGCTGTTCTGTAATAATAGGTGGCTCCCCCCCCCGGTGGTGGCTCGGGGACCCAGGCTCTTTCCATCTTGTGGTTCTGTTATCCTCCACTTCTGGCTTCCAAGGCTGCACCGGTCGTGTGCATCACACTGGTGGAAGAGGCCGCGTGTGGGCCGTCACGTAGGAGGCATCTGAAGGACCAGGCCTAGGGGTGGCACCCGTCTGTGGAACGTAAGAGGCTAAGAAATATGGTCAAGCTGTGTGCTCAGGAAGAAGAGGAAACAGGTTGGGCGAACAGACAGCAAGTCTTTGCCCTGGTTGTTGTTTGAAGTCACTTTGGATCCTCAGTACTTGTTTTTTATGCCCAAACTCTTCATGTGGTTGACTCTGGGGATAGCCAGACGTGAATGGAGCATGCTCCCTGCTGTCCACTGTCTTAGCCTCTTGGGGAGGCAAGACCCTATTCTTAGCGTCCACCGTGCCAAGTGCCAAGGTCTGTCTTCCACTAGAAAGGACGATACGTGCTCACCGCCACGGCCTCCCTAGCTACTGACGGTGGCCGCGGGACACTTCTGGCCAACGAGTCCAAGCAGAAACTCACCCAAGCCTTCTTGGAGACCTTCCGTTCTCGGATGGAAAGGCAGGGTGCTGCTGGTGTTTTCCATCTCCCTTTCTTCCTTCGCACAGTGCAGCTTTGATGCTGACAGGCACGGCCTTTTCATTCTGTCGTAAAGCATCCGACAGAAGGGGAAAGTCACGAGAATGGTAGAGAGAATGGCCGTCACCGTATAGGACCATGGCCTGGAGTCAGCAACTGCATAACCATCAGGCAAGTGTCTTCGTCCAAGGTCTCCTTTTCCCCTTCCTGTCATTGAACCACTATGAAACATGGCGAGCGATATGAGTATGGGATACGGGTGTGAGAGAGATTCTGGATAATCCTCAGGGTGAAAATTGTTTGAGAAATTTAAGTCATCCCTCACCCCGTTTGTCTGCTTGAACTTATGCCAAATAATCATTGTGTTTTGCTTCATTTGGGAAATACTCCAGTGCAATGCTTCTAGGAAGTGACCAGTTTTTACACAGGAAGACTTTCTTTGCTGTCCAGATTTTTCTCAGCCGCTCATTTCTGGTGTGGTGATGTGGGATATGATCTCAGAACTTTGCATCTTGCGTGAAGTCCCCGAAGTGATATTTGAACTTCTTGGCTTTCTTACTGTTATTGTCCCCTTTCCTCTGTGACTTTGTAGTGAGACACATTTATGTTATGGAAATTGCCTCAGGGTATTTAAAAATCTGTATTTGGGCCACCTTGGTTAGAAGATGAAAATCCATAGGTGCTGTTACCTGAACGTCATTTGACCTGAATTAGACTATGTTTTCTGTCACTCACTTTTTAAAAAATGTTTATTTTGAGAGAGAGAGAGAGAGAGAGAGAGAGAGAGAGAGACAGAGAGAGAGAGAATACAGGGGAGGAGCAGAAAGAGAGAGACTCTCAAGCAGGCTCCAAGCTGTCCGTGCGCAACCTGATGCGGGGCTCGAACCCATGAACCGTGATATCATGACCTGAGCCGAAATCAAAAGTCTGACCCTTCACTGACTGAACCACCTAGGCCCCAGTTTCTGTCACTCTTAACAAAAATAGTATTATTAGTAAGAAGACTACCACCACACTACTACTCATGATTTTCCATGCCAAGGAAGAGTGCAAACATCATCACTCAGTAGATGTCCGATGTATGAAAATGAACTTGAAGAGCTCTGTACTACGTCCATTTGCAATGTTGGGTTTTTTTTTTTCCCCGTTTCACCAAAACTCTTCCAGATAACGGTTGTCATCAGTTTGGGATTCTACACATACTTGAAGTACTACGGGTATGCTTCTTTAGAAATGTAATGTAATGTAGATGTTCCGCATGATTTAGCAAAGCCATCCCTCTCGTTATTCCAGTTGTTATGATGCCAGTCTCTGCACCTGTTTTTCTTAGGTGCCTCCGCTTGCAGGGGTCAAGGGCTGATGAAAATTCGAAGTTAAAAGAGGGAAGAGTAGCACGGTAAAATCAGCCTCTGTATGTACTTCAGATTAAAACCCCAACCATGTAGGAGCCCCACTGCAAAGGATTGGCTGCCTATGACATTCGTATAACCAGCTGCGTGAACGATGGAATTAGTCCGCAGGGCCAGAGGGCATGTGGTCGGCCTGATAGCTCATAAACCAAGGCCGTCGTGTCTGCAGTACTGAGCAGTCCTAGGCTATCCTTTTCAGGAGGCTTTGTCCGTTTTTAAATAATGGAAAACTTTGGGGCCCTGATAATTGTTTCTTAAGGAAGAGGCTCGGAGTTTGGAATGCGAATGTTGGTTAGTTGAAACTACGTTATCCTTGTGTTCTGGAAAGTGCACACATGCGGCTCGGAACGTATGCCGTCGGGTTTTGGTAGACTGAAGACAGTCACACCATTTTGTTATCAGATGGAGGGTCGGCTGAACACAGCGCACGTGAAGACGGATTACTGGTCTACCTCCTTCCTGGCTAGTCTGTGGTTTAGCGCAGGAAACAGCGGACTAGGGCCTTGGGCCAAACCTGCCCTACTGCCCGCCTGCGTAAGGCAGTGTAACCTGTAAGCCAAGAGTTCCTTTTACATTTTTAAATGGATGGAAAAATATTAAAAGAAAAATGATACTTCGTGATAGATGAAAACGGTATGGAGTTTGAATCTGATTGTCCGTAAATAAACTTTTATTGGGAGACAGGCTTGTTTATTCATTTAGGTCCTGTCCGTGGTTGCTACAGAGTTGGATCGGCAACGTTGAGTGGTTGCAGCAGATCACGTGTGCTCCACGAAGCTGAAAATACTTACTTTCCAGACAAATTTGCCAGCACTTAGTTTAGCTGGTGTACTTACCTGTGAGCAGAAGCAATTAAGGAGAGATTTTTGCCCCTTCTCTCCCAGGGTCGTGAGGAAGGGTCAGACTGCGTTCTTGCCCGCAGTGCTGGTCTGGATATTAGGGTAGGTTTTGGAATTCTTCCTCTTCAGCAGGCCCCAAGCCCGACTTTGCCTCCACCCCACTCTTTACTCCCAGATCTGTGCAAGTTAAACAGCAAGGTGTTAGCTCAGGGCCGTTGCAACAAATAGCAGTTCTCTGCAGGCCAGAAAGAGTCACCTCTAAGATCATCGAGCCATCGTGTGGCACAGCCGACCAAGCCCTTGTAGCAGGCTGCCATTCCACTGTTCTGTAGTTGCAGAATAATTTAGGGATGATGAGGGGAAAGTGGTCTCTCTTTATCTGTTAATTCCTTGGAGGAAGTTCTGTTCAGAATGAATAGTCTTGAAATGTGTAATAAAGTTACCTATCAAGACCACTTTTACAGAGAGATTTAAATGTGATAATAAGAATAAAAGAAAATGAAGTGACATTGAGGGCGTCTTCTTTTATAACGGCTCTTGGTCTTGACTGTTAAGCACACTGTAAAATGACTTTTATACATTTATGGATGGAAATGGTTCTGCTGAAATTTTAAGTGTTAACATTGTTCAAACTTCCATTACTAACACCTCTCGCATTGCTACAAACGGTTTCCTATTTGACATTTTGATCATACTAACCTGGGACATTTTACACCGATGCTTTCATTTCATGGGATAGGAAGGATCTGTCTATTTTGATTTCCGCTCCTTTCTACAGGAAGCCAATACATTACGTCTGCACATCTTACCCCAGTGCGACCTAGAAACTGATCGTCACAGAGGATATTCTGGAGAGATGGAGAAAACTCAAATGTTTTATTTGTCAGACTGGCCTGGGTAGAAAAAAAAAAAATATATATATATACATATATATACGTGTATATATATGTACATATATATATGTGTGTGTATGTATATACAAATATATGTGTATACATATATGTGTGTATATATATGTGTGTATACATGTATATGTGTATACAATATGTGTGTATACATATATATGTGTATACAATATGTGTATACAACAATGTGTATACACATATGTATATACATATATATGTGTGTGTATATATATGTGTGTATACATATATATGTGTGTGTATATATACACACACATATATATATATACACACACATATATATGTATACACACATATATATATATATATATTTTCAACCTGGTTCCATCCTTTCCTGATTTTCTTGTTTGTTTTCCTTAAAGCTACTACTGTTCAGACTGCAATTCATAACTGCACCTTATTTTTTTTTATAACAGTCCTTACTGAGATATAACTCACATACCAGGCAATTACTCATTTAAAGTGTACAACCTAATGGCTTGTAGTATATGCACCGAGGTGCACAGCCATGAACACGATCAATTTTAGGACATTTTTATTACCCCCCAAAAAGAAAGCCTGCACGTCCGAGCTGTCACCTCCCAATATCCCACTCCATCTGCCAGCCTTCGGCCACCACTCATCTACTTTCTGTCTCTATAGACTTGCCTGTCCTGGACGTTTCATATAAACGGGGTCGTGCGACTCGCGGTTCTGGCTGACTGGCTTCTTTCGCTTAGTGTAATGTTTCCAAGGTACTGCACCTTATTTTTCAGTCCTCTGCTTGTGATTTCTTTCTTATAAACACAACATTAAAAAAGAGAATCCTTGCGTGCCCAGATGTATTGAACCCGCTGAAGCGCGCAGGATCTGTTGGGCTCCTTGTTGTAGCCACCACACCAAGCGGCAGTACCTCATCCCTGCTAGGCATTCTGCAAGTGCTTACCAAGTACGTAAGTGCAGGGTTGATAAAGCTGATGCTTCCAACCTCCCTCGGCACCCCGGCGGGCATACCACAGGGAAAGGTGGGCTTGTAACAGGATATGTGCGGACCTGCGCTCAGGAAACGCCCAGAAGCTCAGACGTGCGAAGCTGATGCCCTGTCTACTAGGGAATCATGTCTTCATTCTTCTCCACTCCCGTACTGAGCGCAGGGACTCCCTCATACTGTTTCGGGCTCTCCTTGGTCACCCCGCTTGGCTGTGTCAGCTTGTTGCCGGCACCTTTCCTGGGACGGGAGCTTTCGGTAGATGGAGAAAGGTGGTGTTGTGAAAATTTTGCTTCTTTCCTCCCAGAGTTTCGCAGAGGAGAGTAAGGTGCCGTTTGGTTACAAACTCGTCCTTTCTAAAGTTTCGGCCTGTTTTTACAAGGCTGACTTTGGATGGGGATAACTCGAGTCCTGCTTTACATCTTGATGAAATGAAAATCCATTTCTCCATGAGGATCGTTTCGCAGTTTGCCAAGAACAGCCCAGGGAAACCTGTCTAGTGTTACAGTTGTTACCAAATCCGGGCAAATCGTGACTGGTGGGGTGGTGGTGGGGTTGGGGGGGGGGTGGATCGTGAACTCACTGGACAGAATTGGACCATCAGCTTTCATTTTCATTTCAAGACCTGTCCCCCATTATCACAGAGGATGGAAAGTCTTCGTAAGTGAGAGCTAGCTAATTGCTTCCTTATTTGAAGACCTAAATGAGTTTTAAAGTGAAATGCATATCTCCAAGTGCTAAGTAGCCAACACACAATAGGCAATTGAGATAGCAAAGACTAATTTAGGAAAGGTTGTTCTGTTCTTTTCTCTTTCTTCTCTCTCTTTTTCTCTCCACCTCCCACCCTCCCCTGTCTTTCTCCCTCCTCCTTTCTTCCCTTCTTTCCCTCCCTTCCTCCTTCAGATCCTTCTTTCTTCTTTTTCTCTCCTTTCATTTAACCGTTATAAATACTACGGGGTTGCGTCCGTAGGCTTTTGCTGGTAATTAAATAAATTATTTATACATTTAACACAATCTTGAATTACTAGCTGATCATCTTAGGCACTCAAAAGTATAAGAGCCCTTGAAAGCAATATCCAAGCATAGATATTCCATAGCACGCCTTACAATCTAAATATTGCTTTTAGTGTAATCGAAGCAGCGAGAGTAGTCACAGCAGTTGATGGACTATTTTTCAAATTGATTTCAAAAATGTATTTAAGGGGATGATCTTCTAGTCTAGATTACCTATTGATTTTTAATATGAAAAGCTCATTATGTAAGCAGTAACTGCATATAAAAACCTAGCAAACCTTTGCATAAATCCTTTAATTGAATTTCCAGAGCCCGTGGTTCTACTTTTTTTTTTTAATTAAATCTATTTCTTTTTTTAAGTGTTACTGTGTAATTTGCATGCTGTGTAGAGGCCCTGTCCCAGATAAAGTGCCATTGATCCTTATTAAACCTCACCTCTGGGCTTGCTTAAAACTAACTGGAAAAATTAAAGTGTTCATGCCGTGGTGCACTTATAGCTTGTGTGATAGGATTATGGAAAAAATAATAAAACTAATTTCCAGGAGAGAATTTATAATGTGAGATTTTATTTTTTTTTCAATTTGATAATTAATAGTGAAATCGTATCATATATATAAATCATATTTCAGCCTATAAACGGAAATGGCAATTAGTAAAGATAATATACCCTTGATGTAAAACCATCATGTTACGTGCGGGTAATCTTTTGGCACTTTAATTTTTTAATTGTAGAAGGAAAGGATTATGAGTTCAAGTCCGACATATTAAATGGTGGGTTTCCTTTGAAAAATCTGATTTTTTACTATGCGCTATATTAGGAGGATTTTTAATTTTAGTGTGGGGAAATATAAAAGACACCGAGAAAGATACTCTGGTTATGTTTGTGCTAAAATGTATGTATTAGAATTACCAGGGGAAAGAAAAATATAAAGGCTGCAATAGGTTTTTCTATTTTTTAATACCTAGCATTTGTTATTTTAAAAGCAATAAAATCCCCTAAAGAAATATTCATAATCAATAAGAACACAAAATATGGAATATATTAACTGAGTTATAAAAATGTTTGTAGTATAGCACAAAATGAAAAACACAGCAAGTTATGTACGGTTTAAAGTGTAATCAATTTTGAGGTTGTATACAAGGATATAAATGATAAACACAAGTAGTAGCATTTTTAGTAAAGGCTGTTACAAAATACTGTATTTATGGCCTATTCCATTCTTTTTATAGCTCATTAATGTAGAAAACAAACACAGTGTATCCATCTTCTCCGACAGCTTAAAATTCCCTTAAATGATATTTTTAAATGGAAATACTGAGCTCATTTGATCTGTTTCTTCTTTGCACGTGTTAGTTTGAACAGGCGTATTTACCAGGGTTCCTTTGCAGACTCTGGAAGAAAAATGTGCTGACAGTGACGCGCTGCCCTCCCTGCACAAAACAGGGCTGAGTTGAGCACCTTTATGAACAGGTTCGCTATTATTCCTGTCCCCTCAGAGGGCTCCATGCCCACTCCCCAGGTCCCACCCCACCCCAAGAAGAACCTTCACACCTTTGGAAGCTGCATTAATTCTTCCGGGCCACAAGGGGGCTGTTGAGTTGCTGGTTCACTGCACTCGCTGGCAGGAGAGAGTTTTAATGCTGGTTCCAAAGGTGCTTAATTTCCTGTGGTACCTATGAATATGCATGTGGTGTGTGCTCAGCAATCTACCGGTTCAAACTAGGCAGCTGGTTCTGATGGTGAGGTGTATGTCTGTCTCTGTCTCTCCATCTCTCTCTGTCTCTCCATCTCTCTCTGTCTCTCCATCTCTCTCTGTCTCTCCCTTTCCCTTGGACAAGTCCTTTCTGAGTAAGCTGAATCTGTAACGTGATTTCAGTAGTTTATTTTCAGTATTTAATTCGATTTTGATGTTTCTGTCATGGCCTCTTTCTTCTCCTTTCCTTTTTGTCATTCTGTAAAAGTTATCAGCCTGTTATGGTCGTTGGAGCATAGTTCCATGGCTTATAGGAGCCACATACTGGGATATCCAGCCTTCCTAAAGCATAAGTAAGATTTAACAATGCTTTATTTGTTTCCAGTAAGGTAGGAGTATTTGGAAAAGAAAAAGGAAAGAAAAATCTTGGTAAGAAGGGCAACATACTTGAATTGTTTTCTTTCTTGCTGTTTGAATTAACGTACAGTTCATTGCTAGATAGTTCCATCCATCTATCCATCTATCACCATCCATCCATCTACCATCCATCCGCCATCTATCCATTCAACTATCCATCTGCCATCTATCCATTCATCCATCCATCCATCCACCATCCATCTATCCATCCACCATCCATCTATCCATCCGTCCAGCCACCGTCCATCCATCCATCCATCCACCCACCCACCCATCCACCCACCCACCCATCCACCCACCCACCCACCATCCACCCAATATGTATTGAGTGCCTGCTATGTGTCAGGCACTACTTTAGACATTAGGGATATGAATTTAAATTTGGAATCTTGTTATCTAGTGGGGAAGACAAAGACCTATGCAAAAAAATTTAACAAAGAGAACCAGAGACCCAACTCAACCTTGGGCAATAACATTCATTTTAATGTTGAGAGCTTTTTTTTTTTTTTTTTTTTTTAACTCATAGCTCTTGTTTATTTGGACTTTATAATTTTTTTTGTTTTTGTTTATTGCTTATTGTTTTGTTAATATTTTTGTTTATTTTTGAGAGAGAGAGGCAGAGTGTGAGTGGGGGAGAGGCAGAGAGCAAGCAGGAGACAGAGAATCTGAAGCAGGTTCCGGACTCCGAGCTATCAGCATAGAGCCTCACGTGGGGCTCAAACTCACGAACTGCAAGATCATGACCTGAGCCGAAGTCGGATGCTTAGCTGACTGAGCCATTCAGGCACCCCTGGACTTTATAATTTATAAAGCTAACATTACTATAAATAAATATGTTTTTGTGGCAGGACTATATAAAAGAAGGTACTTGACCTAGTAAAAATGAAGATGATGTATTCTTTTCCCTAGAATAGATTGGTATTGGTCTGGTTGCCTCTGGAGAATCGCATGGCCATTGTTATAGGGGGGTCAACACAGAGGATCATCTGTGGAATGTGGGCAGTCATCTGCAAGTTGAGGACAGGGGCCAGGGCACCAAATGAAGTGGTGTAAGTATTTGGCCTGTGAACCTGGCCAGTGGCCACAGTCAGGAGTCAGAGTTCCACATGAGGAGCGAAAGCCAAGCTGAGCTAGGAAAAGCCCAACCAGCACAAATTAGAGGCCTCCAATAATGTTGACCCAGTAAGGCGCCCATCACTGCCACTTCCCAAAGACAGTACAGTCAATGGCAAAGAAAATGGGGACACCAAGAGAGCTGAGAGGACTTCGGAGTCAAGAAGCAGGCTTGCAACAGCCATATCTTCTCTGAGGCAATGGATGGATTTCGTGATTGGGCCACATCTTATAGAGTATCAGAATAGTAACCTTCTACACTTGATCTTAGCCAAAAGGCCGAGAAGCGATACTAGTAACCTTCTAAAGCTTCTTTGTCCAATATGATAGCCCCTAGCCACATCTGGCTATTTAAGTTCAAATTAATTAATTAAAATAAAAAAATTCAGTTGCTCAGTTGCACTAGCCACATTTCAAATGCTCAGTAGCCACATGTGGTCCGTGGCCACCATATTGAGTAGTGCTGATAGGGAATATTTCTATCATGGCAGAGTGCTCTGTTGGACAGCGCTGCTCTCCAGCAGAAGTCTCCAAAGTGTGAAGAATGACTCACTAGGATTCCAAAAGAAAACATGACAATTCTGTTTTATTTTATTCTTCTATGTATTATTGAATATCTCCATGCATTTATCCGGTGGCCGGTACTCCTGTTTTAAGAGCTTTATATGGATTTACGCATATCATCCTTTTCAGTATCCTATGAAGTAGTACTGCCATTCATATTTTACAGATAAGGACACAGGTGCACTGAGAAAGGAGGTGGCAGAATTCGGATTCCATCTCAGGTGATCTAGCTCCTGATCCCTCCTTTTTTTTTTTTTTTTTTTTTTTTTTTTAAATGTTTGCTTATTTTTGAGAGACAGAGAGCGAGCATGCAGGGGAGGGGCAGAGAGAGAGGGAGACATAGAATCCAAAGCAGGCACCAGGATCTGAGCTGTCAGCATAGAGCCCAATGTGCGGCTCGAACCCAGGAGCCATGAGATCATGACGTGAGTCGAAGTTGCACGCTTAACGACTGAGCCACCCAGGTACCCCTCCTGATCCCTCCTCTTAACTGCTGCATGACATTGGCTCTCAAGAAGCATTGATGTTTACACATATTACATAGATATGTTGACGTGCGTGCCCTCCTCAGTCCTTGGATAGTCGGGAGCCGGATGTAAGGTGTTTTGAAGTGAGGCTGGATATTTCCCTTGGTCATGGCGCGCAGCCTCTACTCCTTGTGGGCTTTCAGCATTGGAAACTGAATTGTGGTTTCCCCACGTGTGCTCAGTTACACGGATTCAGACACTAGATTATCTGGTTTGAACTAAAGCATCCATCACAAAATGTGTAAAAGCCTTAAAAAGATTTCTGCAGAGAGACCCGTGTTTGAAGATAATACTTAGAATGTGAGTGCAAGCAGTAAAAACTGACATCATTGTCAGTTCACCTCCTCCTCCTGTGAAGCCTTCATCTGTTACAAGATAAACACAGTGACAATTGGATCAGATCTTAGAAGAAATCACTGAAAAGCCCCAAAATCTAAATTAGCACCAAGAGATGTGCAATTGCACGCACTATTTTTAATGATGAACGTAATTCTTCCCCTCTATCCTGCCTTGTGATGATAGCTAACAGAATGATACACGTTTATAATTTCTAAATAAACCACGCAGACATATATTGAGGAATCTGTCTTGAATTTTTCTAACTGGTCAAGGTGCGCAATCTAAGCAGTCGGGAGCCTTTGAGGTTTGAAACAGAATCTCTTGCCTCTGCCTGTCTTGGTTTTCACCGTTCATGTGGGTCCTGCTCTGTTTGTCCTCTGCCTGTTAGAAGAACATTCTTTCAGTAAAGTTGAAAATCATGAAACGAATGGTATTTTGTAAGTGGGGGGAAAAGGTCATTGACTGAAATGAACAGTCATGGCTGAGAGACTGAACTTTGGATGGGAACTTTGCATTAACTGTAGGAGAGCTTTCCCCATCATCCACCTCTTAATTTGAAGGTATTCAAGCCTTTTTCAAATATATTCTCGTGCCAGTGCATAACTGCACTGAGCCCAGTTGACAGAAGCCTGGAAAATTGCAAAGATAGAGGTTTTCCCCTGCATTCTGGAAATATTCTCCAGAACTTTTTCAAGCACGCTGAACCTTTTGCTCAGGGCAGGGGAAGAGTGTGTGTGCGTGTGTGTGTGTGTGTGTGTGTGTGTGTGTGTGTATGTATGTGTGTGCGTGCTTGCGTATGTGTGTTGTGAAGGTGACAGGAGAGCCGTATTTGTGAAAAACTGTACAGAAATAATGTATCTACGAGCTGTTCCTGTTCATCTTTCTGGTGCTGGCGCTTTAAACTGTATAATTTCGTGCCAAAAGGGAGCCCTTGCTCGCTCCGAGATTGCTTAACTCTTTCCGTATCCCTGGTTAATGCTGACCTACCCAACATGTACGTTTCTGACATGCTTTGTCTTCATATGCTTTTTGAGAGCTTTCAAAACAAATCTATGTCTAAAGAGTAACTTAGAACCGGCTTGTTCCTGCAGCGCCTGCTCTGAGCAGCGGGTAGATAGGACACAGCTATTTGGATGGAATGCTGGAGCAGAGTGCGCCATGTTTTTTAACACCATAATTCCGTAATCCCTGTTAGTGAGACGGAGGTGAAAGAGGGCACTTGGTTTCTCCAATGTCGAATAGCTCCACATTTTTTTGTTTAAATAACCCACGTTTATTGAATGCTTACTGGGCCCTGTGCTACGTGCTGATACATGTGATTTCTCATCTCCTGACCATCCTGTGAAGTGGCTACTATTATTAGGCTCGCTTCTAACTGTGAAGAAACTGAGGCTCAGCGAGGTTAAGGAATTGGTTCGTGTTGCACCGCCGGTCAGGGACAGAGCACGTATGAGCACCACCAGCGCTTATCAGCACCAAGACTGTTCCCGGGACCACGTGGTATGAGTCCCCGCTATGACGAAGAACATGGGTGTCATTTTTCTGGCGAGGGAGCCTGTCTTATTCATCTGTTTGCCTGTACCCACCTCGAGTGCCAGGCCCACAGGAGACATATGGCACACTCCGTTGGGAGAAAGGCCTGATGAAGAAAGGGCCACTCATACATGTTCCCAGGAGTGGGTTGGAGGTGAGCATCCCGGGCTGTAGACCTGCATTTCTACATGTTGGGGCTCCGCTTAGGAGAGGGTGAACCGTTCTGTGCAGAACCTTGGAAGGAGCCCGCAAATACGAGGGGCGCTGACGCTTACTGTTGGTCAGCGTCAAGGTCGTGCCAAGGACGAAATTAACACACAGCCAAGATGGGGGTGCCTCTGCCAACGTCAGTGAATGTTTCGTTCCTTTCCTCTTAGTCTACCATTTGCAGGCGCCCACATGCAAAAGCCACTTGTACGTTTCTGATTTGGCGTCAGAGTCGTATGAAAAACGCTCCGTGTTTATGCACGTCCCCTTCCGTGGGAGAGACCAGCCAGCCCCCAGGAAGTGAGTCTCAGCTTTCAGGGTGAGTCCTGTATCTGCAAAGCAGACCCTGACACAGGAGACTTTTAAAACGCTTTCCTTTTTACCCCCATCTGGGTAGATTTTTTTTTTCCAGTAGTTTCTTAATGGTCTTTAGTGAAGGAAGTAAGTGGCACTGATCAGTGAAGGTGGACAGTAAGATTTATAATGTATTTGTGCTAGCTGATTGCCAACAGAACCGGCCTTTCCCAGCGGTGCTGTACGAAGACTCAGAAAATCAATAGGGATTAACCTCTGACCTCCTTCACATACTTATACTGTGGGCTGCATTGCTTACCAATATTTCATCTGTTTCACTTAGATGCTGTTACTTACTCAATAATGTGTGGCCGGTCTCACAAGATAACTAATTAATTTTTTAAAATGCAGCATCACTTGTAACTGTGATAAAATATCACACCTTTGGAAACCAAGGCCCTTTTGGTTTATTTATTAAACCCACATTAATTAGTCTTAATTAAACAACAACAACAACAACAACAACAACAACAACAACAACAAAAGAATGGGGAAGGGAGAGAGGTGAAACTGGAGGGTTTTGCTTGGCTCACAAAAACCCCCTGTGGTTGACAGTGGGGGGGAACCCCTGTGGCTCTAACATAGCAGGTGTCCCTGGAACATGGGCCCCCTTCAGGAAAATTGCTACTCTTACCTTTTAGACTATACGTGATATATATATATGTCTAATATATATGCTACTCTTCTCTTTTGGCCATATATATAATGTACGTATGTACACTATATATATACTTTTTTTCTATGAAAGGTACATTTGCAGATAGATAACTAAGCAAGCTATCTTGCAGTGAAAGGAACCCAAGGTATACTTTTTATCAGGAATCAAAATTACCTTTAATTCTATTTGCAAATGTATGCAGAAGTTGGTGTGAACATATGTTTTTATGAGCGGCTCTTAATTACGACTACACAGGATGAAAAAGGAACAAATGTGTAGTAATACACTTTTTTTTTTTTTACCTTTCCCTTTAAGCTTTGACATATAATAAAGTGCTTTGCATTTGTCTTAAAAATTGAAATTGTTGTAGCTTTCCTTCAGCCAAGACCCTTTTGTTTGCAGATTTTTTTTTTTTTTGCAACTATACGTATTCCCCAGAGTTTACTTACAGTTTGCTATTGATCTGGCAGCTGGTATTTGAATTGGTCGATGTACTCTGTAACTTGTTTAAGATACCCTACCTGAGCTATTAGTTTAAATAATGTATTCATAAATTGATTAATCATTACAGTAAGACTTATTAGCTGCATTTGTATCTGTGTGTTATCCACAATTGACTTGTACTCTAATAATCACGCATACTTAAGCAGCAGTTGGGTTTCACACCACAGTTTAATAATTATCAAGGTGGAAAACAATAGTATTTGTGTGTCGAAGTGGGGGCAGGGCTTCAAAGGTTGGGCTCACTCCGCAGATTGCCACTTTTACCTTCCTTAGGGTAAACACACAGTTCTTCCCCCCAAAACGACATATAGGAAGCGGGCCAAATCCCGTCCGCCTTGAAGAAATGATCGAGTTTACCGAAGCCGGCCCGGTGTCACGGTTCTGGAAGACGGAGGAGGGCCGAGGGTGGCGCGTTTGAAGGGGTAACGCCTTTGTCTCCGCTCCTCCAACAGCCACCTGCTGGGGGCGGTCTTGCCGCTGGCTCTTCGGGGGCCCACAGAGCCGGCCACGCCACAGGGCTCCTGTGCCAGCGAGACACCCACGCCCTGCGCTGCCCTCCAGGGAGGCTGACAGACCCCAGCCCAGGCGCGCCACGTAGCGGCGGAGCTGGGCGGCCTCGGACCCGCGTGTGGCCCGCGGCGCACGCTGGGCCGGTTGTGTGCAGACTTCATGCGGGCTCCCAAGCCGACGGGAAACAAGCCAGCCGAATACAGGGCTTAGGGCTACGTGCGCTTTTTAAAAACATACGTTTTCTTCTTTCAGAGCAGTGTCGGGCTCACCGCACACTTGAGTGGAGGGTGCAGAGTTCCCGCACGCCCCTTGTCCCCACGCGGGCACAGCCCCCAGCTGCACTCCGCAGTCAGGCTGCGTTTCTGTTCAACGCCATCTCTTGGGCGGCGGATGGCACATTACGGCTTTGCGCCGGGGCCTGCCCAACCGGGCCACTGCCGACTCCTTGGGCAGCGGGGCTGAGGGTCTCTCTCCCGGCATGGGGTTCCGGTAGGCTCTTGCCGCTTGGTCCTCCCCGGAAGCCGAGCCCCCCTGCTTCCTCCTGTTTGGCCGGAAAGCCGTTTTGCTCACCGCGTGGTTTTTTGACTTCATAAACCCCCCTTCCGAGCATCGTTCAACAACCCGCTCAATTCATATATGCGGCGTCCCTTCGCTCGTGGTGAGGGGGGCCTGTCTGGTGGCGGGCGTTTGTTCGGCCGTGTGGCGAGAGCGCCACTCCCCCGCGTGCAGGACGCGTGCCCACCAGCGAGCGCTTGCGCTGGCCGTGCCGGGCAGCGCCTCCCCCGGCGCGGGCTCCAGATGAAGGAGCGGAGGCCGCCACGGAGCCGCTCTTCCGAGGGCCCCTCTGCCCAGCACGGGGGCTCGGACACCACCGGGAGCCAAGCCACTTTGCGCCGCAGCCCCTCGCCACTCTGATTTTGCCAGCCTGATTCAGGATGTCAGCGTGGATCACTTTTCTACAAAGGCAGGAGGGGCCGGCCGGGAAGCTTCGGCAGATAAATTATTTACGGCATTTAATTGTCATCGTACAGATTTATTAAACTTCTTGGTTACCTAGGAGCCCACGGAGCTGCCGTAAAGAGCTGGCTAAACTTTGAACAATAGACGCGTTATTGGAAAACGGAATCCCTCTGTGACGCGCCGCTGCCGTGTACCTCACGCCTGCGTGGGGGTGGGGGGTACGCGAGGGCGGGCGGCCGGGGGGGTTCACACCCGGCTCTCGGGGAGGGGAGCGGGCTGCGATTTTCAGCGTTTGCTGATTACCGCAGTGTAAATACGCCACGGCCAACGGGAAGTTACGAAACATGCAAGTGCCCACTCCCGCGTCCTTGTAGATACTCTCCATGTGCTTATTTCCGCTCTGCGGGCACAACAGACACAGCCTCAAGACCATGGTTAGCAACTAAGCACGCTAGAATCACTCAGAAGTGTTGAGCTTTGAGTATTTTTTACCTTTGATTTTGTTTGTTTTTGTTTTTTTACAGAGTTTATTTAATCGTGAGTTTATGTAATTTAATGTTTAACAGTGGGCGGGTCCGACAACCAGTTCATAAAATGCCTGGAGATTTAGCCCTTGGCTCTCCGGAGTCGATCAGACCCGGCTGCCGCACACCACTGTGTGCTTGACTGGCTGCCAGTTTTAAATTGCAGTCCCGGGTTCGGATGAAGTTCATGATCTATTCGTAATTCAGGCTCATTCCTAGCAGGGTATCCCTGCACCATTTCTGCTGGGGTGCGACGAGCCGGTTGGTATGCTGCTAAGCGTCCTCGACAGCAAGCAGACACATGTACCCTGACTGGTACATCCCAGACGATTCTGTTGTACTGATATTAAGGACAACAGTATTTTGCCAGAAGCTATAACGAGATGATTCCGTAACAACAGCATGGTGACACCAGACTATGTTTTGCAATTTTCTTTAATATTTATGCTGGATAAATAATTTATCTCTTTTTTTAGGTTTTTTTTAAATTTTTTTTATCTCGAACATGTTGATATAGACAGGTGCTAGGTTTTCCCTGAATGACTACAGCAAGGATGTGGTTATTTTCTCCCCCCTGAAAAACAGATGTGTCAGCAGAGTTGAGCCTCTGGGAATTGTTTCCACAACTCCGCATCCTGTCTACTAATATGAACTAATGAGATCTATTAAGGACCGGCCCACACGTTTGAAGGGAGTCACTTATTAATGTGACATCTTTGCATGGCATTATAACATCAGGACCGCCACTCACCGAGGTATTGGGACGCTCAAAGTCATGGCTCACCTGCTAGCTCTTTGAGATTTAAATGGAGAAGCTCGAGATAGCTTAGGCATTTTCTCAACCTCGGCACCGTTCAGTGCTGGATCGTTCATTGTGTAGGGTTCTCTTCTGTGCATTGGAGGATGTTTAGCAGTAGCCCGGGCCTCTGTCCACTAGATCTTAGTAGCAACCCCTCTTTCCAAGTCGGAAGAATCACAAATGTCCTCAGATGTTGCCAAATGCCCTCTGGGGGCGGGATAAAACGTGTGTTCTAGAGCCCCGGTTCCTAAGCATTTGGAGTGTACAGGAAAGGAAAAATAAAGATTGTCTCATTGTATTTAATCCTCTCTCCCTCTCTGGCTTCCAGGAACCTCCAGCCCCCCAAACACTAGAACTAGGAATATCGTAACCTTATGTGCCCAAATCAACTTCTGCCCTGGGGATCTAGGCAGAGGGATCTAGGATCCCTCCCTGGGGAGGGAGAAGAGCGGTGTGTCTACCCAGGGGGGACTAGCCCACACTCCCCGGGCTCCAGCACAAATACAGACACTCTCAGAAGCTGCCCCTGCAGAGTGGGTGGAACGGGGTGGGGGGGGGGCCTTTCTTTTCCAGACTGCTGCTCCCCGAGGCCACAGAGTGCTGTCCGGGCTCTGGACTAGGCAGCTGTCTCCCTGGGGCCTGGGGAGTGTGGAGCCTCCCACTGCCCTCCGCTGGGGAGGGAGGGGTATGGGAAGTGAGTCTATTCGGAGGGTGCTCTTCATCCCGATGAACTGAGTTTGACACAGGCTTAGCAGTTAGTGCAGAATGAATTTCGGGATGGCTCCGTGGATTCTCCAAGCTCTCTCTCAGGAGCAGATCAAGTTGTGACAGCTCACCTCTGTGGCACCCTTTGTATCCTAGTCCAGGATATGAAGGCGCCCCTGGAATTGCACCATGTTTAACCTTCACAGTGGTACACCCCAGCCATTTTTTCCACCCCAAGAGGGCTGAGACTGACCTGTTCCCGGTTTTTCCTCTGTAGACATAGGACTTTCTGGTTTTCCAGTGGAGTCTCCCAGCATGACATCTGAACACGATGGGATCCATTCCTTGCTGGCCCTGCCTTGAACCTGGGTCCTCGGGTAGCTGATCCAAGAGCGTTTAGAGCTGCTGTTGGGGGTGAGGTAGGAATTCTGTGCTCATCTGGCCTCATCTGAGACAGTGGGTGCAGTGGAAGGAGGCAAGCTGTGAGTCAGGCAAACCTGGAATGTTCTTTGTGGGTTACTTAGGCACTGTGTGACCCTCGGGAAATTGATTTCACCTTTTTTTTTAAGTTTATTTATTTATTTTGAAGTGGGGGGAGGGCAGAGAGAGAATCCCAAGCAGGCTCTGCACTGACAGCACAGAACCCGATGGGGGGCTCAAACTCACCAACCTTGAGATCATGACTTTAGCAGAAATCAAGAGTCAGTCACTTAACTGAGTACCCAGATATCCCAATTTTTTCACGTTTTAGAGTCTTAGTTTCATCATCTGTTAAATGGACATAATGATGTCTCTGTTCCAGAGTAGCTGGTGATTAGATTAAATAATGACCATTCACACCTGTCTCAGGTGTGGTCCAGAGAAGGCCTTGAGTCAGCTACCCCCACTGTCGGTGTTTAGTCTTACTGCCATTTGGGCATTCACTCAAATAATGGCACTAGGCTGCCATGGCCCCGCCTGCCAACAGGACATGAAACCTGGTCTCTTCAGAGTGCCTAAGTCCTACCATGAGCAGGCCCTTTCAGAAACAGTCGAGCAGATCGATAGTTATCTGCTTACCTTTCTGGCTGAGACGAGATTTCATGCTTGTTACCGGCCGATCAATAGTGAAAAGCACATTCTGTTAAGTTTTCCTAGGAGTCATTAATCTGCCCCAGCCTCAGTTTTCCTATCTGCGAATTGAGTCTAACCAGGGTGATTTTGAAGCGAAGCCAGGTGAGGCTGGCAGTCAGACACCGTGGCTGGCTGCTGGACGAGAGAGCACGTGTTTTCCCCAGACCCCCGGGTCTTGGAGTAATGCACTGACATGCCGAGGGGGTTTTCTCTCTTCAATTGGCCAGGTATCCAAGCTGAAGCTCTCACTCTGTGAACCTCATAACACACATTTCAGGGTCTACAAAATGCCACCTGAGAGAAGACAGCAGGGAGGTTTCTAAGCTCTTCTTTTCTTCTCACTGCTTCTCCAGTGACAAAGTTTCATTCCTCCCTTGGAAGAAATCTTCAAGTATGCGTATGCATGCGTCTGTGTAACATGGGTGTTACATGTTTGGATATCTAAACTGAATTTTGGCAGGACTAATATTTCTAGAAAGTTCTAACTCTGGTTCTTCATGAGCTCGTAGCCCTGCTCTCCAGGGTAAAAGAGTCAGATGGAAATGACCATGGGCTGAGCACCCAAACTGGGGCTGGTAATGATGGGAAGGTACCACTCTGGGGTCTTTGCGATGACTGAAAAGGAGTTTGGAAATCCTCCGAACAGGTTGTCTGCCATCTGAGACCATGGTTCTGGCTGGAGCACTTGTTTGTCACTAAAGCTGCTGATAACCGAGGGTGTATCGTTGGTGTGGGTAGCAGTTGTTGGAGGAGGAGGGGGCTGACAGATAGTCTGATGATTTTAATGTTTATATTCCGCTGGGGTAAGCTCTAACAAAGACCCATCATTTCCCAGATAACCAATTCTTTTAAAAGAACATCTGTTGAAACTGGCAATTTACATTCTTCTTAAAATACGGAGCGACATAATTAACCCTCTGGGGAGACTAATATTAGTTTATTAGAGACAATTTCTAGTTCTGTTTATTTTTACACTAAACGATTTGTTCAGATTGGAAAAAAATTTTTTTTCTTGGTTGTGGTGTGAGTTTGCTTTTATTTTGGGTTGACTTTTCCTTATCAAGGACGCAGAAAGTAAATAGCTAGGTGATAATATATGGTCGCGATGATCATTGTCCGTGACCGAATAGAAGCATGCTGAAAGTACTTGATAGTGTGTGACACGTTAATAACTTGGCATTACACTAACGCTCAGGTCTAATTAGTCTATTTTAAAGTGACCTGGCCTGTTATTAACATGCCCGTATTTGTGTGGTATCCTTTGTCATCGCATTGGGCTCCCTTGGCACTCGGAATTGGTGGAATTGTCATCTGCTTGTGGCTGTCATGCCTGTGAATCGATTTGCACTCTCCACAAGAAGATCCCAAACACTCGGTTGTTTCCAACATTGGACTAATTCCAGGCTACTTCTTGTTGCGGGCAGAAGAGAGACAAGACACGGCCTTTTGACATTGTGTAGAGGTCAGATGCAACGCCGGTCCCTCTTATCGTTCAGATGCCCTTGAATTGGAAAGCACCCACCGGAACGTCCAACCATTTTGCTCTCAGTTTCGTATCCTGCGGCAAACTAAGTTGGTTCCCGTTTTCCACATGACGAGTCCTCAAATACGGGGATTCCCTTACCAAGTAACCTTCTACTTACAAGTGCTCAGTTACGCCATGAATTCATTGGCCCAGAACCTTCCCCCATTACAGTTTGCCCTACTGCGAAGCGGCACTCATTATAGAAGCTCATAAAGGAAAAGTACGGTGAGCTCATGCAAAAGAGTCATTGGCTCACAAACCCTTTACCTGGCCCCGGGCACCTGCCGCAGCCTCCTTTCCTTCCCCTGCCGTGCACTGGCCAACTCGGTGCGTTGGCCGAACTGAGCTGAACTCACCAGGCTGAATGATTGGTGCTAGCTGTGCCCTCACCACCGCCTCACCCTCCCCGTCTGTTGGCAGTCTCCTGTTCGTCCTTCAGAACCCAGTTATTGGCATCATATCTCCCATGAGGCCTTCCCAGATCTTTACTCACCTAGACGGCTGGTCATCCCCTTCCTGGTGCTGCCCTGACACTGTGCGTACATCCCTGCCATGATTGTCCAGTCGCAAAGTCATCTTCCCGTTGCATGACTTCCTCCTTGCAGAATGGATTGTGCTTTATTCCATTTCTAGCCCTGGCAAGGCTGGCACCTACCAGGTGATCAGCAAATAGTAGCTGAATTAATTAATTAATTAATTTATTTATTATTTTTTAGCAGTAGTTGAATTTAATTCTGTCCCTTCCCTCGTGTCAGTGATTGGTGTTTAAGATGTAATTGTGCTCGGTGCCTTGTTTTCAATGAAGTATAAAAGGGTGCATTGCTTGTGTGTGGGAGTGATTACAAAATCCAATCAAACTTGGAATCGCTGACTCACGCCTGGAGTTTCTTTATTTGCAAGCTGGAAGATGAGGGCTGAATTTGAAACCCCAGGAGAAAATGTCAGCCTATGAGGCTCTTTTGAATAACTCCAGAATAGTTATTTAAGGGGGGAGGGCGGGGCACCAGATGCCTCTGGACACGTAAGAGCTACCCTCCAGCCACTGGGCTTCCTTTCCATCTTTCACTGAGATGCTGCGGCCCATAGTGCTGCTGCTTAACACCCTCATCTGGCTTTCTCTCTGTGACTGGGCCGCCCTGAGCCTGGCAGGTGGTACTTCCCTAAAGCACATAGTGGGAAGGCTTGAGCCCAAGGCCAGAAGAAATGGGGAGAGACACCCATGATCAGGCAGTCAGGAAGGAAACATATCTTCTGAAGGTGTGTGTGCATGTGTGTGTCTTCACGTTGAGTCACTTATTTCTTGTTTCTTTTTTATTCACTAGCTATTGGGCAAATTGACCCATGACATGGTCCGCTGGAGGGACCACCCCAGTGACTCTTTGGCGATTATGTCCATTCCTATAACTCCCTAGCCTCATGTTAATCATTATATATAAAACCCACCTCCAGTGTGTTGGAATCAAATATATTCAACACCCAGTCCATGTTGGGTTGATTTAGTATAATGTAAGAGTGCTTTGCTGACATCTGGAACCATGACAGTGAGCAAGAGATGCGCTGTGACCTTTGACCTCAGGGTCACAGCCCAAGATCTCTTATTAGGAGGTGTTTACAGAATTCACGTTTCCCTTATTACTTCCCAAGTGAGACTGGATTTATATTGAAATTTTGTGTATATATTGGCTTAGGGAAATTTTATTGTGGTGTTTATGTGCCCTGAATAATTTGCAATAACTTACAGAGTTATAATTCAGGAAGTAATTGGTTCTGAGAGAATATGCATCATCATATCTAAATGTGTTTTTCCTTCGGTCTGTAGCCTTTTGACAAATAGCCAGGAACTTTATCCCTCATATACTGAATATTTGGGCACTGTGAACATGGGAATGGTGAGAACCTGGCATGCACACATTGACGTCCCAAGTCCTGTGCCCGTGACAGACATCACTAATCAATCCAGCTCAGCATGCTGCTCTGAGTAACCGTTCCTAATCACGTGGAGTCAGTGGGAGATACTCTTTATCCACCATCCTAGTGAAGTGATACTTTGATAAAAGCCTGGTGGTTCTTCCTGCAGGGCACAGAACGGCCCCCTGTGCAGCTGGGATTCGTGTTCCCAGTGACGGTTTCCTGTCAGAGCTTGGCCTTCCTCCTGGAAGAAGTCTGAAAATCTTGGAGCCAATTACCTAATGGAATAATATGTGTTTCCCATTTCCATTGTCTGCCCTGGCCTGATACTCATTTTCCATTCATAAGAAAGTGTCCTGTGTTAAGAATTTGCATATGGAGACAGGTGGCTAGCATTGCTCTGGTCCACAAGCTTCCCTGAGACAGTAAGGACTCATTGCAAGATCCATGGGGACCGCAAGCTTACCCCATTCATTGGAAGTATAATTTGGTTTACACACACGAAGTTTCAGGAATGTATCTCTTGCATCAAGCTATGTCCACTTCTGTGGGTAACCGATGTGTATGTGTCCTGTATTTCCTTTGAGAGCACAGAAGAGCAATTGGGTTAGGTCGTTCTTGCCACAGAGTCAGTTGGCCTATTTGTGAAATATGTTTGGGGTGTTTAAAGAGCGTCATTTGTTGTACAAGTTCTGGTTAATGATCTGACAATGGAAACCACATAGTAAGTACAGCCAACACCTACGTAGCACCTAGCTCAGTACTTGTATGTATGTAAGTGTATAATACATGGTGCGTGCACTGCATGCTTTATATAAATTAACCCCTTGACACGATCCCATCCCCATTTTTGATACGAGAACACCGAGGCACGTGGAAGGGAAGTAATGAGGCCAAGAACATACACCTGAGGTAGTTGTCTAACCCTGCAAAGTCTGTGTTCTTAGCCACCACACGTTAAGTGGCCATCCCTAATTTCCTCTCCATTTGTGTACATTAATGGCAATACTTCCTTACCGAGCAGGGCCGGGATTCCAGGCTTTTATGGTGATGGAAAGGCAACAAAGTTGGGACCCAGGGGCCCAGGGGAGGTCTGATTCTTTCGTTTTGCATTCTGGGTGGGTTGATAAATAAACGTGGAACAAACACGAAGTGATAAACGAACAGAAGGAAGCAAAGCAGCAACGGCTCACATTTGAGCCTCTTGAGAATTCTTTTGTTGGACAGCAACGCTGCGAAGGCCCTCCTGATGTAAAGACCAGGAGTCTTCTGCTTGGGCCTCACACATGTGCTTTGCTTGGAACTACCTTATCTCCTGGGTTTGCCTGGTGGCAGCTTCATGGGCTGTTCATCAGTGGCTTTTTGAGGAAAAGAAACTTAAGGCTTGCCCATAGGTCCTTGAGTCAGCTCATTGAACTTTTTGTCAATTAGCTCCCCCCCCCCCCCCACTCATCTTTATGGTATGGCCTTTCCTGTAATTACAGTCAGGATCCTATAGCCGCAGGAAGGCCTGTCAATTGAGTGAGAGGCTGATGTCCATTGCACGGTGACAGCCGATTCCGAGGGTTTTAGGCCTGTCCTTAGAGAGGCTTGTTATTTCCTCCTTAGGTACTTTGCCTCGGCTCAGCTCACCACCATCACGTGGACGGAGGTGTCTTATTCCGTGGCCGAGCCCGGGAGGTCAGGCCCCTCGGCCGTGACGTACTGCAAAGTGGGAATGCTGCATTGATTTGTATTGTTTTTAATTAAAAATCATTTTTTAAATATGCATCTGTGTGCACACAGGAAAAGGTCTGGAAAGATGTGCCGCACACTGCTGAGCAGGCCCTACCCCCAGGGAGTGGGCTCGGGTGGGAAGCCATAGAAAAACGATCATAGTTTACCGTAGACAAGTCTGTGCTTGATTTTGTGTGTGTGTGTTTTTTTTAATGAACATGGATTAGTTTATGATTTCAAGTTACTATGTCGTTAAAGAATCAACCTCGACAAATATTTCTGGTGATCAGAATTTCCCTAGGAGAGGAAGGGTTAAATGGGATGCCACAGCATCTTCTAAACCCCCACCGGGGTGCCTGAGGCTGACTTATCCGTGTGCATTTTGTCTCTCCTAAGTTTTTGGTTGGTTAGAGCTCACAATGGTTTTGGTCTTTTCTTCGTGGTGCTATTCAGCTTCCCTGGCCCCCCGCACCCCCACCCCACTCCCCATCCTGTTCTTTAGATTCCCAGAGTCCCCACGCTCGTTCTGTCCACCCTTCACCCTCCTGACTGCTGGAAACCTGATCTCTCTCCTCAGAAGGTGCGGATACTCTCTCCCATTCATTTGTCATTTCCCTGTTACTTAAGAGTAAAACAGAAAACACTGAGCTTGTGTAGAGTCATTGTTGGTGTTCTGCCTTTTTTAAATGTTTATTTATATTCGAGAGAGAGAGACAGAGCATGAGTGAGGGAGAGGCAGAGAGACAGGGTGACACGGAATCCGAAGCAGGCTCCAGGCTCTGAGCTGTCAGCACGGAGCCCGACACAGGCCTCGAACTCCCGAGACGTGAGATCATGACCCGAGCCGACGTCGGACGCTTAACCGACGGAGCCACCCAGGCGCCCCGTGCCTTTTGAAAGCCACGTACAAATAAGTGCCGTGTTGGCAAAGCATATGCGGAGGTCACTGAAGATGTCCTGTGGTTTGCAGGGCCTGTCGGAGAGTTCGTATCTGTGATGATCTGAAGGTGGCATCGGAGGGAGGAAACATGTCTGCTCGTAGGTGGTTGGCATTCTTTGCGTTGGATCCACTAACCCGGCCACTCTCCTCACGTGAGAGACGTCTGTGCCCGTCTGGGGCCATCGCCTCTCCACGGGCGTGTTGTGGCAAGTGGGTTTGTCCGTCCCGCTCCCTCTCGGGCACGTGGATGTTAAAGGCGGGGACGTGCTGTATACACCCAAGTTTCCGGTTTTCTCCCAACAGAGGCCTCTCCGGGCCATCTTGCTGACAACACTCTGTGTCACGCCGGAGCAGTAGCTTTCGTTTCACACTGTGAGTTTGGGGACGGGGTGCTCTCTGAGGGCCAGGGCCCGAGACTCGGACAGCCACCCCACCCCACACCTTTCTCGGGGCCATCTTCACGGAAGGAGACAAGTTGCTGCTGACGAATCCAAGTAATTTTAGGCTATGAGTCTGTTTGGGGTTTATACCAGTGGCATTGATTACTGAAATAACAAATGGGCATTAGGCTGATTGATTTGTGAGCAGAAATAGTAAATTTATACAGCCCCTCCCACACCTTATTGTATGTTTAATAACTACTTGTATGATTGGATTGAAGCACTTTCCGTGAGAGAGTCCCATCGTGGGGATCGCTCAGTACCACATCACAGGGACAGTGGCTGAGTCCAGAGATGTCACTCTTAGCTGGTTTTTACCAGAGGCTATGCAGTTTTATGTACCTTTCACCACCCTCCCCCCAAAAAAGAAGAAAATTAAAAAAAAAAATTTTAACGTTTATTTATTTTCCGGGGGGGGGGGAGGGAGGGAGGGCACATGCATGCAAGTGGGGAAAGGGCAGAGAGAGAGAGAGAGAGAGAGAGAGAGAGAGGCCGAGGATCCAAAACAGGCTCCAGGCCGTCAGCACAGAGCCCGAAGTCAGGCTCCAACTCATGAACCCATGAGATCCTGACCTGAGCTCAAATCAAGAGTTGGCCACCGAAGGGGGCGCCTGGGTGGCTCAATCGGTTAAGCGTCCGACTCAGGCTTAGGTCGTGATCTCTTGGTTTGTGGGTTTGAGCCCCGTGTCAGGCTCTGTGCTGACGGCTCAGAGCCTGGAGCCTGCTTTGGATTCTGTCTTCTTCCCTCTCTGCCCTTCTCCCACTCTCACTCTTTCTCTGTCTCTGTCTCTCAAAAATAAATGAACATTTTTAAAAAATTAAAAAAAAAAAGAGAGTTGGCCGCTTAAAGGACTAAGCCACCCAGGCGCGCCAACCGAGAAAGACAATTTTAAAGGCAAACTATATACGAAAAGTACTGAGATTTAGAAAAAACATATTTTTGGAGGGAATTTGATATTTGTAGGGAGTCATCAAGTTTGTCAACATAGAGGGGAAAGAATGGACCTCCTTAGACCTCCTATCCTGTGCTCAGTGTTTTTTTCTTACTACTCTGTAAAACTGTCCCACCGTCACGAATGGGGCCGGCCCTCCTGCTTTGGGGGCTTATGGGGTGCGGGCTGGAGGAGGCTCAACTTTGCTGAACTTCTCCAAACTTCTCCCGTGCTGCTCCCAAGGGGTACACGACACAATCAAGAGGCCCTTTGTGCTGAGCGGCTTTCGCTGGAGCAGTGGATGAGGCAGAGGCCCAGGGACGGCTGAACGTGTGTGGCCTAAAGGGAAATTCGTGACCTGAAAACACTGGGAACTCTTCCTGATAAGAAAAATTCACAAGGATGCCACGTAGCTCTATTGATTCAGTAAAAAAGCGCGGTGGTCTCCGTTGATGGCAATTCCCGCGTCCCCTTTCCCTTGAACGGACTTGAAGGGACACGCGGCTTCCCCTGCCGGCTTTCCCTTGGTTGGCGTCCGGAGATAAGCACAATAATGATTGAGTCAAGACAGAATATTGCAAAGGCTAAGGGAAGATTCCGAGGACTTTTAGTCTATTAACTCTATGAGACTTCTTAATAGTTTGGCTTAAGGCAAAAATGATTTTATTCTTGTTTCATCCTTGTTGAGTCAATAATTAACTTAACCGAGTTTGATTAAAACTGAATTTTACTAAGTATGAAAACCATCTGGGCTTTCCTCCTTCCATATGAGAAAAATGGTGAGGGCCCTTGTCCTGTAGCAGTTGAAGGTGTCCAGCCTGGGGGTGAGGCTTACGGGGATCATCGCTTCGCACGGGGGGAACGCCACGAGCCAGACAGTGCTCTCCATGTCATCTCGGTCCCAAAGGGAGGGCAGCACGGAAGGCAGTCTTCCTGGCTGGGCTTGGTCCACAGAGAAGCCCTCGCTGCCTGCCAGTCCCTTCGTAACGGTCTCCATTTTTATTTCTTCTGGCCCCTTCGCCTCTCTCAGTGACCGGGGAGGGGCTCCTGGGGATCTCCTGGGTTGGGGAACCAGGAGACACTTCAGGTCACGCAGAGCCGCCTCTGGGTCCGCGATGCCGTCTTCCAGAAGGGCCCCCTGCATGCTGGCCGAGAGCTCCTTCGCCAGCAACCCATCAGTGCCCTCGGCTCCTACCAAAGAGTAATGATGCGTTTGACTTGTTCCCCCACCAGCCTCAGTCTCTTCAAGAGTAAGGACTGGTTTTCCTTTTCCATCTGTGGCCCCAGCATCCAGCACGGGGCTTGACACCCGCCGACCTAATGTACTTCTACGGAATGAACTAGTGAACAGCAATAACAAACAGTCAGGTCCAGACAATGTGGGTCCCTTTGTCGCTGGATGTTGAGAACTTGAATTTCATGCCATGGGGCCCCTCCCTTACATTCCATCTTTATGTGCTATAAATAGACATTCCTGCTTTTGGCTAACTAGAATTAAGTAGTACCAAATGCTCCTTTACCATTTGGAGGCCTCGCTGCTTTGAGTCATTTAGAGAGGAGGGAGAGAGGCAGATGGGGAGGAAGTGGGTCGAAACCTGGCTTCTGCACCCGGGGAAAGAAAAACAAAACAAAACAACGAGCCAGAAAAGCAGGCGGGAGCGGTGGTGAGCACACGTTGAGGGCTTTGGTGTCTGATGCCAGGGTGGGAGCCCACGTGGAACCAAGTGGGACTTTTCAGTGCAGAGTTTTGTCAGCCCAGGGATGCTCCTGGGAGGCAGGGCAATGCTAATTGTTTGCAGGATTGCATGTGCAGTGGGGGAAAGATGGGTCTTGAAAAAAACTGTATGGCTTGCTTGGCATTTACTGTGGGTGTTAAGTCTGCGTCCTAGTTGCCAAGATTAAATTAAATCGTCTCCATCGCTGTTCAGCCTTACTCTGCACAAAACGTACCCAGTTCCTTTCTGCAGTCCTTTCTCCCTTCATCTTTTTTTTTTTTTTTTTAACATGCCGTATGCTGCCTCACTGAGTCGACCGTGGTAACACTTCACCACATCGAGTAAGTTGTGCCAGGCACATGCTGTTGGAACACCTGGCTGAGACACCTGAGCATTTTCGTAGGACCGGGGGTGGGTAGAGGACTCATTGCAATTTACAAGATGGGGGGTGGGGAGCGGGGAGGAGCTCAGCTTGGGTGTCATCTTGATGATTTCTGAACAGCCTTCCAGCTGGACTAGCTTTTCGGGAACACATGTATGTTTGTGCTGGAAGCCCCCGTATTATCATTTAATCCAAAAGCTTTTTTCTACGATGAATTATTCAGGCAATGTTTTCCAAAATTGCCATTGATCAGTACAGACCCAGAGAGAGCATGTACAGCATTGCGTGTGATGGGCCCGTTAGGGGTCGATATTTTCTGGCTCAAAGTAGTTCCAAAAGAGAGAATTCAAAGCCAGTGTGTTTCTTTCTCTGGGCAGGAAGTGATGCAGGTACCAAACTCAGGTTTACTGATGTTGAGCTTGGATTAAAACCTAGCCTGCGAAATAGGCGTAGCCTTGCTGGGGTGGAGACCTGGGTGGGGGGGGGAGGTGGGGGGCTGCAGGCTTTTATCCTGAGGCATTCACCAGTGAAGAATGTTGGGTGGGACACAGGGTCAGCTGAGTCCTCGGACAGAGGTTCTCTGTTCATGCCCACACAATTCTGAACTTGGAACGTAAATGCTCTCCCCTGGACACAAACTTCAGGTTTTTGTTTTTTGTGGGTTTTTTGTTTGGTATAATGACACGTTTCTTGGAAAAGTGCCTGCCTGTTTAAAAAAAAAAAAAAAAAAACAGACAAGTTGGTTAGGATGTCTTTGTGTAAACATTTTGGCATTATTAGCGAAAATCGTTCGGTGGCGAGCCAAGATGACCATGCCCCCACCTGCTGGGGCTGCACACAGACACTTGTGGGGTTTTAGATGCGTCCATGGGACAATGGGAAGAGACAGGAAGCAGATTTCCCAGCTCTCCTTGTCTCAGCGTACTCTGTCTTCTCTCCTGGCTGTCTCCCAAACGGCGGTCCTCGGCTTCGGGTGTGCATGAGAATCACCTGGGAAATTCTTCAGACCTCATGATGTGATGGCCCAGGGTAGTTATATCCAGGTCTCTGGGGAGTGAGCATGTTGGGCTTTCTTCGGGGGAGAGGGAGGCAGCGAGGGCTGAAAGCTCCTGCTGTCCAAAGTGCCCCATCGCCAGATTTTGGCGTCT
This sequence comes from Panthera tigris, assembly GCF_018350195.1. Classification (NCBI taxonomy): domain Eukaryota; kingdom Metazoa; phylum Chordata; class Mammalia; order Carnivora; family Felidae; genus Panthera; species Panthera tigris. Next base: position 52,092,146 of record NC_056674.1, read on the forward strand.
GGGAAGAGATCCTTCCTTCTGGAGTTCATGTGTAAAGTGTCTGGGATTGTGGTGTTGGCTCGAATCTTGGCCCTTTGCCCAAGTGAGACTGGGATTCGAGCTTGACCCAGGGTTCTAGTGTGCTTCTCTGGAATCTGACACCATTTTCTCTCCCTTCTGTCCTTTTCTTCCTTCACATAGGGACACTTCTGTGTCTATTTGAGCCTTGTGGGGTCTTTCTGCCCTTAGCCCTGCAATATCCTTTTTTCTTGAAAGCAGCTTTATTGACCTATGATGCAGCAACCCTACAACCCATCCTTTAAAAGTGTACAGTTCACCGTTTTTTACTATATTCACAGAGTTGTGCACCCATCAACTTCAGAACGTCATATTAGCCTCAGAAGATACTCTCAACCCGTTGCCATCCTCCCATCTGCCACCTCCTTCCGCCCGAGGCAACCACGACTCTACTTTCTGTCTCTGTGAATTTGCCTCTTCTGGGCATTTTGTCTAAATGGAATCCTGTACTATTTGCTCCTTGCTCTTAGCGCGGTGTTTTCGAGGTTCATCCTCACGGTAGCCTGTATCACGACTTTGTTTCTTTTCAAGACTGAATAATATTCCACCATAGGGATATACCACATTTTATGTATCTGTTCATGAGCTGATGAACATTTGAGTTGTTTGCGTTTTCTGGCTATCATGATTAAGGCTGCCCTGGGCATGTTATCCATAAGCCTGAGGATACCACAGTATCCTTTCATGGTATGTCTGGATGACATCAGGGAAGTGGCTTGAAATGTTTCGCATTCAAAACAAATCCTTACTAGCAAAGCAGGCAGCCCTGGAAGGTGGGGGGACCAGGGTTCTTGGGTGACTCAGCACCTGCCACATGACGTTGAACTGTTGATGGCTCGTCTTCTCAGGTGACAAGGGAATGCAGCGACAGTTCCTGTCCTGGGCCTCCCTGCTTCTAGAGATAGCAAGAGGTCAAAGGAGCCGCTTGCTGAGAAAGGAAGGTGCCGCTTGCCTCGATTACTGCGAGGCGTCAGTATTGTTTGTATGATTAATGAGTCCGCATTTCAGACTTTCCCATTTAATGTGTTGGAGCCTCCTGACAACATCGCCTTTCATGTGTTGCTGACCGTTTTTGAGATTTATGAGGCCCAACTCACAAGCGATGTGTGTCTGGATTAAGGGGACCCGAGAATCACTATTTATGTCTGACCCGAAGAAATTCCCTTTAAGCCGCTTATCAGAGGTGCATGCTGAGAGCATGATGGGAAGATGGAGTCTTGAGTCCCCCAGCAAAATCTGGAATCTGCTCTCATTCCATTTTAACTCAAGCGACAAGAAGCTAAGAGACCCGTAGGTCCACCTGTAAGTGTCTGCTGACGGTTCCACTCTTGTAAACTTAGCTTGAAAAGTACATATGCCTCACTTCTGTTTGTTTTCCTCCAATACTCCAATTCTTCAGTGTGAAATTGAAATCCAATCCCTTATTGTGAAAAGAAAACAAAACAAAGCACAAAAAAACCAACTTTGACCAAGGTGGTTTAGACAGACTAAATAGTCCTTTAATTTGGCAAAGTGACTATTTTTTATTTAAAACAACATCATCGTCCCATATTCTTTGCGTTTGCATTTGCCAAACTAAAAGAAAACGTCCACATCATTAAAAATGAGGTCTCTCTGAAAAATACTCAGGAGGCACAACCGCTTACAAATGTTTGTGCATTATTTCACCACCAGGGGGCATTGTGGCTTGACTGTCCATTTAAACGGCTTGCATTCTATCAGTTTACCCATGAAAATAGAAGGCCCGGACGTCTTTCTGATTCCTTCCAGGAAGAAATCATATCTGGAAGAGAACAGATGTCGATTCTTTTTCCTCACTAGCAAACAGTAGTGTTGTCAAATTTGCTAAACTTAGCCAGTTGAAGATTAACATGCAATATATAATATGCATGTGCCTAACTGTACAATAAATAGTAAATCACATTTTTATGCTTTCTCTGAACTTGGAGGCTGCAAGTTATTTTTTTTTTTTTAATTCCCTGGGTGTGATGAAATAAATAACATTCAAATACATTTTAAAGATGTCAGTCAGGAAAAAAAAGTGCTTGGCAACTGTGTTTGATAGATTTCTTTTATGATTAATTCCCCTATTAAGTTTTAATGACTTTAAAGATATAAAGCGAGAAACCACAAAACTAGGCATGGTTAATAAATAACTGAAATACCAGGTGTATAGAAATGCATCTGTGGAAAAATGAAATCATATATTCTCTAGGATGTATTAGGAAACAGCTCTTTGGCAAGTCTAGAGAATAAAGTATCCCTGAAAGGGGGGGGGGTGCGTTTAAGAACAGTGAACTGAAGAAGATTGTTTTTCTTAAAGAAAGTCCTATGAGAAAAGTACTCTCGAAGATTCACATACGTAAATTAAATTATTTTATGAACCAATAGTTATCAGCAAGGTGGTGGTTCTCTGAGAATGCATCCCTCTGTGTCGGATTTTTAAGACTCTCTGCACAGATTTTCAAATCCTGTTCCCGGTTTCTTCTCACAGTTTTTTTGTCCCCCCCCCCACCCCCCCGGACTCATACGGCATGGGGAATGCGGTGTGGCCTTGTTGTTTTCTAAACACTCCAAGCACTGGCTGCTCCCCGAAATGGGGGCAGTGGTGACAGTGGTTTAGCAATACTGTCTTTTCTTTTTCCCTTCCGCGCCCAGAGTTTATGCAATACGACTCAGTTCCTCCTCGGAACATCTTGTGAACCGGGGAGGCTAGAAGAATTAATTGCATTTTGCAGAATGCAGAAGTGAGGCTGGTCTGAAGCATGCAGGCTTGCCCCGTGTGCATGGAACCTTCCCCTCAGAGGGGCTGGACGTTCCCACTCGGGGCCCTCTGTGGCGGGCACAGCTGGTTTATTTACCTCCTAGAACATCTCAACTCCAGTGCTTAAGCCGAGCAGTTTGGAAACCAAACACACATTCATTAATATGAATAATGGCCGGGAAGATTTGCAGGGCCCCCCGAAGAATGTGTAAATGGTATGTGGTTTTGTATATGCTTGTGTGTATGTTTTTGTGCCCGAAAGGAGATAAATGGTGTATCGTATACAATTCCTTCTCCTCACTCAGGACTGTTGTTGTTCCTGAATTTTTCTGAGCCCCCAAAGCACAATAGGTACCGTTTGGAACCCTCCCACCAGGCAGCCCCGCCCTCCCCCCCCCACCTTTAGATCTTCAAAGCTAAAGATCTTTGAAATCCACAGAACTTACTTTTGAAAGCTTTTGGCCCATCCCAAATGAATCCTGAGCCCCAGCCTGGAGTGAGAAAACAGGGAATATTGTTCTTTTCTGTTTATATTATTTCATACTGAGTTAACACACTTGCCAAGAGTCCGAGGCAGCTCCTGGCTTGACAATGCCTTATTTAACTAGCCTAGTTTCTAGAATAAAGCCAGGGTCCCCCAGGCCCTCTCAGCAGTGCTCAGGTCACTTCTGAGCTGGAAGAGACCAAAGCAAATAAAGCAAATCCGTTTCCCCATGAAAATCATCTTACTTTTTTAAGGGGCAGGACACAGATTCGGCCTACGCGGCCAGAGAGCCTGGTCCAGTGCCGGATACCCAGGTCCTCCCGGGTTTCGGAGAATTGGAACGCTTGGCTGCAGAGCTCAGTGACCTGCCTCTTGGGGCCGAGCAGCTTCACCAACAAATAAGGCTTTCTGCTTGCTCCAAACTCGGGAAGTTGCTGGAAAGTCTGGTTAGCAAATCCCTCGCTCCCAGTCCTGGCCGTATCTCGGGGTGCTTGCTAGCACACGGAGCACGTAGGCTCGAGGCTGGAAGAAACCCCAAGCATTTGGCCAGGAAGAGGCAGCTAGTTCCAGCTGGCCCAAGCTCTGTGCTTTAAAAATTACCCAGATGAACTGATTTTGTATAGAGAGTGGGTGGAGAGGGCTCCGGGGCCACGGAGGAAGATTCGGCCTTTCTCTCCCTAATCGTGAGCAATGTGATTTGGAGGGAGAAGCGGGGGGTTGGCTCAGCAACCCACATTTCCTTGGCTGAGCTCCAGAGGAGAGGAATGATCCAGAGGGAGGGCACACTGCGTCCGGTCAGACCCCGCTACACTGCCGGGCCTTCTGCTGGCTCTTGGAAGCAGCTCTGTGCCCAAAAGGTGGTCACTTGGCCCAGTGGTGGCTGCCCAGAGAGGGAGGCAACAGGCCTCAAGTTCTGGAGGCGTGGCTTCTGTGAAAAAGCTCCTTTGGAGACAGGAGGCCACCCTCCAATCATAACTTGGCCTCCCCACTCTCCCTGTAGACGGACGGGCCGTGTTGTCCTGGCCCCGTGCCCAAACGCGTTCTTGGCACATGCCGACATCCTGTATCGCTTTTGCCTCAGAAACGGATCTGGTCGGTGACTTAGCCCCTCCCTGAAATGAAGAGTAGCTTGTGTATGCTTCTATCCTTCTCTTTCAACCCGAGGAAAGAGAAGAAACCATGGAAAGGGAAAGAGAGTCTGAGCATCCTTCCTTTATCCCCTCCTCCCCCAGAAGGTACAGCGAGAATCTCCCAACACGCGTCCACCCACCAAAAGGTTTAGGGGCCAGGGGGAGAGCCTGTGTGCCTTTCCCGCACATGCCTCATGCCGGGACCCGGCGAAACCGGCCTGGTGGAAAGGCCACTAGATGTCTGCCCTTGCTCGAGGTTCTGTGTTGGTTAATATTACCTCCCCAGGGCCTGTTTTATGCTAAGCCCCACTTCTTTTAGGTCCTTCCACTCTGTGCTGTTTCTGTAAACATTGGAGAAGCAAGATCTTTCTAGCAAGGGCAACATTGGCTCGGGATAAAGTGATCGACGTTGGTAGTGTTTTTATATCCAACCAACAGAGAGCAAAAGAAAGAAAAGAGTCAGAACCAGCATACATGGACGAGAGAGAACACGAGTGATTTCTCTGTATCAACTCTCTTTTTAAAGACAAGATTAATGGTCACACATAAATACAAATATAAATAAATATATAAAGCCAAGCACCATAGACTCCACGTTCAAAATGTAAACCATGCCTTGGAAACATCGGTGTTTATTTTAAGCAACTGACACTCAGGGAGAAGAAATAAAAAAAGGGAAAAAAAGGAAACAAACAAACCGTGTTACTGACAAGTGATAGGATATTCTATTTTATATCTCGCAGATATTTTACAACCCCAGCATTTCTAGGGAACGCTTTGGAATACTTCTGGTCCGGTTTGTCCATAAAAAGCCGTCTGTGTTCTTATGTTTTGAAAATACATGCGGACAAGCCCCGAGCATGTCGTATTAGGGATCTTTGCCTTGAGGAAGAAGCACAGGACATCAGTGTCCCCCACGTCCGCCACCCTCACCCCCCTGGAGCCCTTGGAGAAACGTCCTGGTGCCGCTTGTAGCCAAATCAGCATTGCCCTTTGTGATCTCTGTGCACTACTGTTTGGGGCACGTTTGGATGATGATGCTGTAGGGGAAACACCGTCTGGCTGTGCTGTCGGCTGCTGATGCCACTCCCAGGTGCCCAGGAAGCTGAGCTGCCTCCGCCACTTGTCCCAGAGCCTCACCTCGCCTAATAAGGCGAGGGGGGCCCTCTGAGCTCTCACCTGTTCGGACCAAACAAGACGACCCAGCCCTGGAACTGGGACACAGCAAAGCGCTCCCGGGACCAGGGTTGGCCAACTCTGCCCCGACATCAGGGTGTCTTGTCTGTTGTGGCAGGCTCTGTGCCCACCCTGGTGTTTATGTCCCCCGTCCGTTTTTGCCTCGGAAGCAACAACAAGACTCAGATCGTAGTAAAGTGGCTCATCTCCCATAAGTCCTGGAAAGCTGGCCACGGCCTCCGTGTCATGGGAACAGAAGACAAGCCGGCGGTCCCGGTGGAGGTGGGGAGAAAGCAGGGCGTGGATGCTGCTGCTGCGGCTGCCGTGGACCTCTCTCGGCAGGGCTGGTGTCGGTGCTGCTGTTCTCCCGTCAGAAGGGGCCCGTGCCCTTCCCACTGTCTCCTTTGTCTCTGTCAAGCCCACCCGGTCTCCAGGAACGCAGCTATTTAATTATCGGCTGCCGTTACCTCTCCGTCACGGATCCCCCGACTGTGTTCACAAGTTTCTCCCTGTCGAAGAGAACAATAAGCGGCTTTTGTCAGCACGATCTCTCCCAAAAGGGTGTGCGTGCGTCTGTGTGCCTGCACGAAGCTGGCACCATTTCCAGCGTGCACTGGAGCCCTCCCCTCACGTCGACCCAGGACTCCGCGGACTCCCGGAACTGGCAGAGATTGCGTGACCCACTCGTTAAACGTGGACGCTGTTAAACCTCGAATTGTGTAAACGTACCGTTGAAGAAATTATATTCCAAACAAAGTTATTAAATACTCAAAGCTCAATACTTCCTGGTCATTTTACCACCTTTGACTTTAACTGCCTGTGCTCTTGAGGTCAACTGAGATCTGTTTGTCTCCGTACGGCAGGAACACTCTAGAATGGAACGCACCCGCTCGACTCTCCACAGCCCTGCGTTCAGTGACTTCCCCCGGGGAGCCTGAAAGCAGCCGTGGTCGGGAGCATTTACACCACGGAAATTGGCAAAAACTACAAGTCAAGGCTTCAGGCGTTTTGTTTAGATCATCTTGGCTTGACAAAGTAATCGCAACATTCATAATGCATTTCACATTTAGGTACCGTGTCTGTAGTCATTACGTTATGAATGTTATTTTTTAAGTGAGGATGTATTCCTTCCGTATATTGCAAAACCTGTTATCTAATTCAGCAAAGAAGTTGCTGATGCCCCTGAAGAATGAATAAAGTTCCAAGGTACGTCTCTCTTGATTGTTTCCCTTTCGTCTTACCGGCTAACTGAAAAATATCAACCAATATTTATATCAGACATCACTTACTCATCACCTGCAACTTGCCTGTGGATTCAAGAGTTCGGCAAAAATCAATGAAAGCACTGGGTGAGAATCAATTGGGTCCGTGGCCTTTGTAATAAAGAGTATTGTGTATTTTTACTTGCAAATTCCGCTCCAGCATCCTTCCTTTCTATCGGCAGGCTTTATGATAAACGAACGCATGTGTGCTTACACATGCGTGCTTTCATTTTTGGAGCTGTTGAGCATTTAGCAGAATACTGGCTCACTTAGGTCGGCTGCTCACTTCTGGAAGTGTGTGAGGAGTCGTTGAAATGGCGCACGCACACATGCCCGCCCCGGTGCCTGGCCCAGAGCCGCCCAGCCGGCCGTGGCCATGGGCTGTCATCGTTTCCGTCCCTGTCACCAGCTGTCGGGGGGAGCAAGATGGTTTATGCTGATACCGGACTCCCCCTGCATCGTGGGCTGCCCTATGCGCCTGGTTAAAGCTGCATGTCTGTAGTCCCAGGATGTTAATTTTCAGAGCGTAAAAATATTCCACGGCTAGCAAACTGTGGGTCCTCCCCTTTATTTTGATATTTATGGCTCTTCCCACAGCTCGTTCAGAAGTCGGGCCGAGGCGGGGGATGGGTGTCACGAATGTGGAGGTGGCTGGTCACCCCACCCCCGCCCTCAAACACAAGCCTTGCCTCCAGATACAATCAGGGGCTTCGTCTGTTCCCTGAAATGAAGCCTTTCAGCACAGTTTACAGGGACGGCTTCGGCTCACACTCCCTGACCTTTCAACAAAGATTTGAAACCTTCGGAGAGCTCCGAAATGATGCGCGCCACAAATAGCCACCTGAGCACAGACAGGGAAGGAGAAGACTTGTGGCTGTGCTGTGGGGAAGGACCCAGGGACCTTGCAGAGCTCAAAGGACACCGCAGGCACGTCGAATTTGAAGGTCGTTTGTCCTCGCGAGAGCCAGGCGTTGTATCTCCCAGGCCTGTGGCCTAAGAAGTGCCCTGGTCCGGTGAAGGGGATGGGCTCAGGGTGATCACAGTCCTCTCCGCTTGCACACCCTCATGTATTTCTTGTTATTCTAGTTGAGTACTGCATTCAGACAGAGGTTGCCAATAAAGTTTATTGTAGGAGCAAAGTGTCAATATCTGTAGTACCCCCCGCCTAGGGTGCTTGTAATTAAAATGCCACAGATAGTCTGGGAGAGGCATGAAAATTTGATGGCAAATTGATTTCAGGTTCATCTTGAAATTTGTCCTCAGCTGGACTCGATACTCCTGGCAGACGTGGGATGGCTTTTGTCAGGAGGGTCTGCTAGGATGAGACAGAAATGTCTTGATCTGAATATTAAATACAGCATGCTGTTTATGACAGATTATTCGTTTCGTGCTAAAACACAGGGCTCCTTCTCCTGACACATTCTTCTCCATTGAATGTGTAAGATGGGATTGCATAGATCCACTTTGCATATGAAAAGAAGTTGCATGAAAATTTGCCCGGCGCAAGAAATAAAAGAGTTTTAGGAACACTGGCTTCGAACGCAGGGTATTCTATCCAACATTCTAAACTTAGAAATGCTCCTTGCATCTAATTTAAGAAAGCTAGAAAAAGAATGGCGATCAAGATAGTGTAATCAACTCTCATGGCCTTAGAGTGTTTCCTCAGAATAGCATGTTACAGAAAAGGGGGAAGAAGCCATATACGTGAAAAAAAAAAATCCCAACATTTAATAAAATAAATTGCTGGTTCCTGTAAACTTGCATTTTTGCATCACATTAGAAAAGCCATTATCCTTAGGTATTGTTCATGCAGAAATGCACTGTGATGATAATATAATTTTAAAGGTATATCCGTTTTCAGAATTCAATTTGGAAAAGGGTTGAGGGAAGAATAACGTTGAGTTTTTGAATGTCTTCAATTTTAAAAAATGTGTTGTTCAGTCGAATTAAATCTGTTCAGGAAAACCCATTTTACAATCTGGAACTATTTATTTGGCAATTAGTCGTATTAACGTTCGAATCCGAAGCATGCTTAGAAATGGGGTTTAAAAAAGCAGCACTCAGACGGAGCGCGTTCATTCATTCACACAGCAAACGCGTGCGGAGTCCCTGCGATGTGCAAAGCGAGGCTGGGTGACCAGAGATTTTTAGGTGGGACTTCTGTGAGAACCCCCGCCCCCCCCATTTCAGGCCATCACGCCACAACTGCATCCGTGGCAGACGATTAATTTTTGAAACATCGAATTAGCCACGTGAAAATCTGCCCCAGCTGACTTCAAAATTAGCAAAGGAGGTTTTGTGTCATTCGTTTGGAAGCACAATTTGAAAACGGAACCAGAAGCAGTTCCATCTACCTCCTGATGCAGCGGTCTGTTTGGAATCACTTGCTGGAGGGGTCTAGACCTACATCTTTCTCTGTGTTACAACTCAGGCAGTCATAAGTACTCAGGCCCATCAGCAAAAAAGAGCCCAGCATATGTTCTCAGGTCATCAAAGTCTCTCCTTTGCACATTCAGGAGATATTTATGGATCTTTTATTAGGACAGTTTTTATGACCCAAGATTAAAAGTTAAAGTTAAATAATAAAAGTAATGAAGATGTGCCTTTGGAGGCTTCAACTAGTTTGTGTTTTCACCCGTTTGTCAAGGCCCATTGAATTTTGATGGTAGCATTAAAGACAAAAAAACAAAAAACCAAAAGGATGCCCCGATTCATTTTTGGAAGGAGACAGGGTATGAATGAACAAGTTAATAAAATAACTTACACTCCAGAGATGCTAATTTATATCTTCTCTGTGAGTATAGGAGACCGTTCTCTTCCAATGTGGCTCTTTTAACATTCTCAAGAAATACTGCGGGTAATGTGTGATAAAAGATTTAATTGTTTGGTCCTAGCACCTAAATGTCAAGATAGAGCATCTTCAGACCTAATCGGTATGTTTCCGAGAGAAGCAATCGGTAGAAAATAATGCTTCTTGGGGCTCCTCCAAGAGTCTGTTTTAGATTCTCAAGTATATCTTATTGTGAGGTTGTTCCTTTTGGATGGAGACCTTGGTTCAAATTCAAAGTGAAGTTTCCCTGTAGGGTGAATCAATGATCCAGTGAAGGCAGTAAAGTAGTACAGCCTGACCTTGCACTTGGGTTGTCTATTAATTACACTGACATTTATAATACCGAGAGTGAAAAAAGAAGGGTTCTGTGGTCAAAACTATTTCACAAATGCAGTACTTATCAGAGCCTTTTAAATGCAAATGTGTTTTCTACCTCTCTAAGAAGGGGAAAGAATAATAGTATTTTCCAAACTTATATCTCCATCGTTTGTCACCCACCCCCACCCTTTTTTTATTTTATATTTTATGGGACAGCCTTAAATGGAACATCCAGGGGATAGAAGAATATTGTTTTCCAAACATCTTACCACTCAGCTTCCACTTTTTTCCCCCATATGATCATTCTGTGGGACCAGCCTACTTTGGAACATCC